>NC_135703.1:2733191-3090691 GCF_964276395.1 Gasterosteus aculeatus
TACCAAGACCTGCCATTCACCCACAAACGCAGTGCTCACTCCCAAAAACAAAGCGAGACGGGCGACCACGGTGACTCATGGACTAGAAGCCTTTTTGGCTCTGGGGCCGTTAGCTAAAGCTGCAGCAAGCTGGAGAAAGCATCCTGGGTATTCTACCGAACCACCGCACTGACCTGAAGAAACACACAGGTGAGCATGTTACATATTCACCAGGCCGCAGTAAAGCGCTGTTAATACATGACCTATAAACCCTACCTATGGCTGACTCACAACAGCCAGTGTGAGCACATTTATAGAATCTCAGAGGGAGAAAGCTGCTCCGAGACCGGGCCTATGCGCATTTATTAAACATTACAGTCATCCAGCAGAACCTCAGCTGAGCCTCCTGGATCAGCAGTTCTACTCGGAGTTTGTGAACTTGGTAAAAACCTGAAGGCCGGAGACGAGCGTTAGGGAGATAAAACAAACTCCCACGTATGTTCACTTTACAAAAATCTAAATCCAGCTAAAAGCCTGATAATGGTAGATGGACTATACTTGGTTAGCGCCTCCCTCGTCCTTCACATCAAAGAGCTTTAACACTACATGTCATTCACCCATTCATAGACCATGCAGGGAACTACCATTAATGAAACCGTCACACACCGTAGGCACTGCTAGGGGAGCAATAGGGGGGTTAAGTTTCTCGCCCAGGGACACAATTCGACACAGACTAGCGGGGCCGTGAGGTCGAAACCGATGCTTCTCCGCTCTACCGCTCAGCCACGGTCGTCCTGCTACGGTGACCAAGCAGAAGATTTAACCGCAAACTCCCCAAGAGGAACAGCTCTCCCCGTGTCACACCACACACACGGCTTCCTGTCAAGTCAAACAGCTCAGGTTGTCTCTGTGTCAACCAATCAGCACGCAGGACATGAGAACAGAGCGCATTTCCTCCAATGCTGCTGACTCACAGGAGAAAATAGCTGAAGAAGATGTCAATAGTAAAGCGATGTGTCGGCGGCGCGTGGCCTCAGCTCGCCTGTTTGCACCACCAGCGCGGTCACATCGGATTTAACATCCGTGCAAGTGCATGGCGGACTTTTTTTAAACGCATGAATTACTGCTGACAAGCGCGGCAGGCCGCCGCCTCCTCTACTCCTGAAACAGTGAGGAGGATCACCAGAAGCGATCAGAAAGAGACGCATTTGTTATCAAACAAACATGGCGACCGGTTTCAAGATTCACCTTTCACATTTAGGCATCAAAGAAACAACACAAACAACAGAAAGGGATGCATGAATCAGAGCCAGTTCATTTTCTGCCCCAGTGAACTCCAGAAGGGATCCAGGAGAATTAAACTCCATAAGGATTCTTTTTCTATCCCACAAGTGGTCCGACGGCATAAAGAGAAAGTTCAAATCGGGTTTTAACTGGCCTTACCGTGGCCTAAGGGGGATAACGAAAGCGCTAGCTATTATTATTATGATGATGCCGGTATCATAATTACCATCTCTTTCTAGGTAAACACACATTACAAAGCATGCAGACACTTTTTACAGTTAAGCCCTATGATGCAAACCGGTCTGTGCGCGTTTGCTGCTATGAAAGCACATAGTGGACGCGACAGGATTGTTCCCTACTTTGATAATTAAGATTAATAATAACAACGTGTGGTCCCACGTTGCTTAATAATCAAGATCCTTATAGTCGTGGTCACAGGAGCAGCAAAGGTTAAGCAAATAACCTCCATTTGCCATAAAAGGTTCCTTTAAGTTGTATTTATGGGGCAACAGAAAACATTTCAACGGGCTATGCGAGTGTATACGAGGCGAGAAAAGCCCAGCGGCGAGAAATGGTGTCAATATGCGTGTTCACTGAGTGAGTACAGTCTGTCACTCACACTTCTCTCCCAATCAACATCTAGGAATCACTGTGGAGGGGGTTGGAAGGTGGGGGGCTTTAAAAGCAGCACGGGTCGCCTCTGACAGTCAAACACGCTTCTGACACCTAAAGATGCATCACACGTACCACTGGATGTGTGTGGCTTTCAAACACCAACACAGGGACAGACGCTGGGGGAGTAAGACACACACACACACAATTAAATCAAAGGCAGAGAAAACAAGAGACGTTCAGGGGGGTGATGGCGTGGAAAAGATTTGAAAGAGAGTGAATGAAACACTGCGTGAATGAGAAACAGACGAGTCAGAAAGACAGAAAAATACAAAAAATACTATATTATACTAATAATGAAGAATCAAGATCACGCAGACAGTGAAAAGTTAATAATACAGCTTTTCATCACAACAACACCGTCGGTAAATGGCTTCACAGTGGTGTGTGTGTGTGTGTGTGTGTGTGTCGGTAGCACTGTTTGTCCAGCAGCAGGAGTGAAGAGAGGACGGAGTGGAAGAGGAACTTCCTGCTGCGTGAACAGACATGCAATCGCTACACAGCCTGTCAGACCAGGCCAAAACACACAGAACACACAGAACACTCACACACTCACACACAAAACGTGCTCTTCACTTCCCTCTGGGTCCGGCGAGCGGACCATTAAACGAGAATAAAGCGAATGCAGAGAGATTCCTGCGACCGCTGCGTCTTTAGAGTCTCTGCATTTCACTTCGGGAGGGGAAAAGGGAAAAGCGTCTGAAGCGGTAACCGGAGTCCCCATGATGCAAAGCGGCTCGTACTGACGTCAGCAATCATCCACCCAAACTGGTCTTGTGAGCATGAATGTTAATGGAGCTGGAGCGTCGTTTCGGGAATTCTCCCCACGTACCCGTCCTCCCCGTGTCGAGCCGAGGACGGCCGCCGAATGCCAAAATATGCAAACAGAATAAGCCAACGACAGGAGGGAGGGAGGGAGGGGGTGGGAGGGGACAACGACAGGGCTTCCACGCATACTTTAAACCTACCGGAAGCCGCAATGGCTTAAATTGCATTAGCCGTGTGGTTCAATTAGATTAGCAAACAGAGCACTGCCTCTGGGAGTTTCAAAAGATGCAGGAGAATCTGCTCTCTGCAAAAAGAATAGTTCTGCGGTGTGTAACACAAGCTTGGAAATCACCTTTCAAGGTGTGACGCTGAACTATGAACTAGAATGAGATTACATCGAGTTTGCTAAAAAAAACAAATAAAAAAAAAACAGGATTCTATGCTCATGGAGGCAGATGTTTATGTAAGCTTGCCGTGTAAGCTCTCTACACGGCGAGCAATTTGTTCCGTGGTGTACTTTAATTTTAGTGCCAGGAATGATTCAGCAGCCATAGAAGACGCCTTCTTTTTCCCAACAAAAGAGAAGGCCGAGAAGGCCGATTTCACGACGTGCATCCACACACAGATAATAAGCTCTTTATCTGGGGCCAAAGAGGGAGCTCAGGCAGGGATCATTCAACATGTCAGGGCTCTTGCCAGCCTTTAATGAGCGAGATTGTGAGGCCTCATCATTTAATAAACCCAGCATAGGACTTACGAGTCTGCAGGTTTATAGTCCCACTGGAAACAGAAACTGTAGGTGTCGTCCCCAGGGAAGATCAAGGACCCACAATGCCTGCGGGACTTGAACTTGTGACCTTTACTGTATCTATTGATTAGAAGAAACCGATTTGACTGCTTGATTTAAGGAGGAAAAAAAGCATTCTGAAAGGCACGGACAGCCCTTTGTCGCCATGTCTTGTGAGAAAACGCAGTGTAACAAAACCTTCCTCGGCCCAAAACGGGGTCCGGGCAGGCAGGCGAGCCGACAGGAAGACAGTCAAAAAAAGGGCCGCGGAGCCTCAAGAGAATGGAAAATTACCGCGGCTGTACAGTCAGCTGGGCAACATTGATCAGCCGGAGCTCAGGCGCCAATTACTGTGGGATAATCGGCAGCCCCCGGAGGCCTGACGGGCTGCAGGCACAACGGGTCAGCGACCAGCCGGCGAGGGGCCGCTGAGCCAAAAGCCTCGCCGAGAGAGCGAGCGAGCGGACGGGCAGCACAGCGAGGCGATTGTTCCCGTCCTGCCGACTCAGCACAGTGGCGCTCTGACCAGCCAGACATCGCTCTCCACAGACCGCTTGGTGGTGGTGGTGGAGGAGGAGGAGGAGAGGGTGTGCAAACCTGCCACTGCACATGTCTCACAAGAATTTTTTTCCTCTAAGCAAACTCACTCGCTCGCTCAGCGATAGAAACATACGCAGGACAAATGTGCACACATGCAGATAAACACACACCCACACTTGTCCCTGCAATTTCTGTGGTAAACAAAAAGAGCTGCAGTGCTCAAAGCGGTGGTTGCCGCACAGTGATGCAACACACAGAAAACACACGTTCCCTCGCCGCCCCTCTTTTGTCCCTAAAAGTCCAAACTTACCTCACATTATCTTTGAGGAATGTGCACTGAATAAGTACAGTGACTATAAGTAGGCGGTCTCTCCAACAACACACCCTTCCTCGCTACTTTGCTCTCACCGGCAGTCTGGCGTGTGATAAAAAGGCAAGCTGGCAACACTGATTAATAAACAAAAGCTCTCCACTTGAGGCAGAACATGATACTCGGCTCATTAATAATTGACATCTCTTCTTGTGCTGGGGGAACATTCATCATCGATTAGGCCACAATGCGGGCGGCACCCCGCTCCTCGCTCCTCCACCGGCAACACAGCGACCCGAGAGGAAAAAAATACAACGCGGACCCGCTACAGGAACTTCCCAAAAGCCCCCGCCGCGCCGACAAAATAACCGCTACTCGCATGTCGTACGGTGTTATCTAACAGAAACACAGTAGCCAGTGGACTTTGGATCAGGCACCCTGCAGTTACACAACAGGCGAAGCCGGTCCAAGGAGACCCGCACGGGGACAGCGTACAGCTTCCCGCTAAACCACCAGTCAGCAGAAGGTTTGGAGGAACCACAGATCTTATACTGTGGAGAGAGAGAGAGAGAGAGGGAGAGCTTGTTTATGAGGCTCTTTTGATTAAAGATGGATATCCATCCCCCCCCGACCTTGTCTTGATAACAAAGCCGTATTTCCTTTGACGCAATATTAAATTAAATAGACAAAACCTTTTACTTTTTCTCGTCCAAGCCAAACATCTCAAATGCAGTATTGTAAAACGCTGTTGTAACACTATTAACTGCATAAGAACATGGCCAAAAAGATCCAAATACTCCACTTGATCTACAGACACAGCACACCCAAAGTATCGAGACGGAAACTTCTGATTCTGAGTCCCAGAGTGAGGCTTCATAATGCGTTTTTATCGGATTAATATCACTGCATAAAAGGGAACAACTCTTGAGTATAGTTTCCTGAAGGCACGGAGAAAGAAAAAAACAAACCAAAATAATTATCATAGATTCTGATGCGCATTCTGCCTGTTGGTTATGTGGAAAGGCGGACTTATCTGCGTGCTTTCGTACACGGCGTGTGTGTGTGCTTCTGTTAACGTACGCGCATCAGAACCTTCAGGTTCACATTGTGAGCGGGGACATTCTTTGGCCTTATCTTTCTGTCATGGGGAACACACTCAGAACAATTTGACGGGTTGCATTGTTCCTGGCGCCGCGCCACTGAGCAACCGCCGCGGTAGTTACCAAGGAAGCGGAGCCCCGGCGACGTCGAGCGCGTCCAGGAAGAGGCCAAACGCAGAGCCTGTTCTCAGCCGCGTGTATGGAAATCGTGCACGGTGTGGTTGAGGGAGCGCCGGACAGAGAGTCATAGACACACATGGGTTATCACACCAACAACACACTGGGAGGTTCGGTGTGTGACATGCACCGGCATGGTCCCGCAGAGCCAAAACACAACAAATCACATGTTGGGGCCCCCGTTTCTTAGACATATTATCAGATGCATGTAAACATGACTATTTTTAAGTAATGAATGATTTTTTTGATAGTGTGTTCCTGGGGTGAGTCCTTCCACGTCTAACACTCTGGTTGGGTCCGGTGGCCAGGACATTCCCGCCGTGTGAGACACACACACACACACACACACACACACACTCCCCCCCAGTCTCTTTGTCCTGGGTCACTCGTAATTAAAGCAGAGATCACAGAGAGGAATAAAGCATGAGTTGTCCATGCACAGGAGGCTCAGGTATCACTATGTGGGGGCCGTGAGAAACAAAAGGAGTCTCTGAGCCCCGCACCCCTCCCAAGGAGGAGAGATACCGATGCAAACCCGAGGGGCCACTCCCCGTCCACACGGCCCTGAACCGCCCCGCCCCTCCTTCAAACAGCGCGCAAGGCCCCTCAGACCCAATTAAGAGCTTCAGATACTGTCCTGAATGGGAACAGCGTTGAAAGCTGTGACACATCATGCTACACCCACCGTTTGTTTCTCTCTTCAATAAGTGCTGACAGAGCCGAATGCTGCTACTAAGAAAGCCTGCTGATACAAAGACTGCATGGTTTGTAGAAAAAACGAGATGTGATGCACTGCGGTGATGGAGTGGCCGCTGATTTCATCACAGCGTGATTTCAAAAACATTAACACAGGTTGCTTGCACAATGTTTCGTGCGGCTTTTGAAACAGACGCTCCATTATGTGACGAGGTCCCGACCTCCAGCCAGAACGTCCTCTTTGGTCCACGCTAACACCGACAAACACATCAAACCCACAAGTTCAATCCAACTCTGCGGTTCCATAGAAACTATTTTAGGCCACTCATGTTAAAATGGGGTCAGCTGCACATTTGAGATCCTGATTCTTAACCCCCCCCCCCTGGTTGAATCTTCTCTGAGTGTCTGTTGGATCTGGTTCCAATCAGCTCACAACACGGAGCTCTAACCAGTGCGGCCCGTCCGGGTTTCTTTCTAACGGGGCAGCCGCTCCTGCACAAAACAGGATGTTACCGATGCTCACCTGAGACACTTGTCCTCTCAAGGGACCATTTTACGGGTCCGTCTTACGTCCATTTAAGTCAGTATTCGGCCTGCGGGTGAAAGCCTCCAGGGCGCAAGCAGCACCGCTACCGAGCAGTGTTTTGGGAACGCATCATCCCAAAAGGCGGGAGGGTTTGCCAGAGTGTCAAAACAAAGCCAAATGCAGTTGCTGAAACGTGTCTGCTGTCGTAATCTCTGACATTCATCAAAAACAAAACGCATCTGGATTACGTTCTCACTTGTGACGAACGACAACACGACCAACTCGGACCACAACCGGATTTTCAGGCACACCGTAGCGCCTGACTTCACGTGTCCGTATTCTCCCCTTCCTGCCCAAAAGCCAAAACATTTCAGCATTTGATTAAAATCACTCCAAATATGCTCGGCGTGCCCACACTGAGCTGTGATGATGTGACACAGAAAAGTCAACACATGTAGTGGATGGCAACACAAGCCGGCAATTTTGAAGGCCTGCATCACAAGTGCAGCCCAAAACAATGAGGTGACTGAGAACATGTACTCTAGTACTGTGTTGGAGAATGATATTGAGGTACAATGAGGTACAAGTCCAGTGAAAATCATCTCCAAATTAAAGTGAATTTTTCTGATAAATGGAGAAAAGTCTCCTTCAGTTAATGAAATACATTTGAAAAACTCTTTTTCACAGTGTAGTATTGATAAATAAAGGATCTGAACACTTCTTCCACCATTGGCCAAAAGCAAGGAGTGAGATGACAGATAAACGGCAGAGGTGACACCGATGAATCGTTTCGCTGCGGACCGTTTCATGTGGTAGAAGAAGAAAAGAAACACAAAGGCGTACCGCGCTGCGTTGTCATCTCATATCTATTCTGTTCCTGACTGAAAGCTACGCAGACATCGACACCCGCTCTGCTTCCACTATGAGCAGCAGGAAGCTCGACTATCTTACGGCCCTTTGAATGCGTCGTCATCGCACAGCAAGTTTATGTGCCCATGTTGCATCACTACTCGGCATTCACACGTACTCCTCCCTGCCAAGGAAAAGGCCTCTCCTTTGAGCGCCGAGCGGAACACGGGTTTCTCCCACGGAGTGAATCACCCGGCTCGGGACAGAGACTCGCTCTCTCGCATTCTCCTCCTCTCTCAAACCTGCTGACGGGACTTGCACAGTGGGCCCGACCGCAGGGAGACAATCCTGCCTCCCTCGTTCGGGGAGATGAGTTGAGCCGCGAGTTGCTTACAGAATTTGTGGTGGGACTAGGTCACAGCTTTCAGAACATTATTTCCAAATTTTTCAAACTGCCTTGTATGAAATAACAGCTAATGACTAAGTATAGTGTCATTTCATCAATTAGGAGTGGATTAACTGTATGAGACAATTTCAATAAGCGATTTATTGTGAGCTACAATGCCCAACAGATGTGGGGGTTTCGATACCCACAAGGGTGGATTTGAAGAAATGAAACACATGCAGGTTTTAGTGGGACATAGCAGACATTAGGAGTACCGCATATAGTGCTGCACTTTCCACCAAGTCTTGGAATACGGACCAGGCACAGCAATTACATAATATAATCGTTGATTAATAAAACAATTAAATAATCATGACTTGCAGCCCCATTTAAAAAACAAGAGCCATCAGTTCAATGAATATTTAACAATCCGCCCCCTTCACAATGGAAGATACATAACCAGTGGCCTCCGCCAATGTTTTACCGTATGCTGCTGTTTATATAATTAAAGTCACAAACATCATCACCACCCAATTAACAAATCAGGGATGACCTGAATAACTCCGGCTAAATGAGAGCACGCAAATGTGGTTACTGTGCAATAAGCAGGGTGCGTCAGTCAGGTTGCACTGCTGTGGCCGGGACACAGTTCATGAGGGGCTTGAAGGGGGGGGGGGTAAAGTCTGAATGAGGAAGGTAATCTGACCACCGATGTTTATCTGACACTCAGAATGGAAGTCTCAATCTCTTGGGATGTGGCCGTGAAGTACGCCAAGCCTTGATACCATCCAGGAGATTGTGGAGCACATCATCACACTTCACGAGCATTCTCAAGAGTTATGTCTATGAGTCAGTGTTATACCTTCAGGGAAATCAACCTGTCTCATCGCTGAGCAGCTGTCTTTTTTTTAAACCATATGCTTCCATTGTAGCTCCGTTGTTTACAAACGTACTGAGTCACTGAACTAAATTACCAATGAAGTTACGCCTTTACTTCCATCATGAATTAGTAACACTGGTATTACAAAAGTGATCCGTGTGACGACGTGAACACGGCACGACGAATGACGTGCTACCTGCCCTTTTTCCATCATTTGAGCCTCGAGTCGGGTTCGTTATTTTGCTGAGTAACGTCCACCTCTTTAAAGTTAAGCAGGTAAGTATCATCAACGTTAGCTCCTGCGCGTGCACTGACGTTAACGTTAGCTAGCCGAATAACCTCTTAGCTGCTTCTTTAGCGCAGAGGAAGACCTTCTCCGACACCTTAGAAGGATGGGAGAGAACCTCAAGGTTTACATTTAGGTCGTCCTGGTCTCTAGTCAGTCACCAGAGGAGCTAAAACAGCCCCGTAACCGGGTCTGCGGTGAGTTTAGAGCCGCGGAGCTAACGTAGCTGCGTGTGCCGCATCCGAAAAAAAAAAGACAGACACACACAAGCTAGTGCTCCTTAGCATTGGCGAGCTAACAAGCATTACCGGGCAGGCTAATTAAAAAAAAACACACACACGTCGTCAGACTTACCTGTGACCACCGCTGCGACCCAGAAGATGCCCCCCTTGATGTCGTCACCTGTGTACCGCGGACCGCGCAGTGCCGAAAATAATTCAAATTCCACAGAAAGCGTCGGTGGAGACTCTCGCAGCCCAATCGCTTCAGCCACCGCCGCTGAATGGCTGCTACGCGGAGGCGCAACCGAACCTCCTCCTTAGCAACGGGCCGCCTCTGCGCGGATTGATCGGCGGGCGACGCACAGCAACCTGTGGGTCAGCCGGAACTTCGTTGCGCTGTGGTTTCATATCTGTGGATGTATCGGTGAAGTGAAGTGACTCAGATGATTGTGACCTGATGGTAGAGTCCGGACAAACAACACTCGTCATGCTTCTTCTCATCGGCGGTCCTATCTTGAAATGGGAACAATTTCTCTGAAGTCCGTTAGGTTTCATTCATTTAGGTACATCCCGGGGTACTTTTACCTTACTTCAGCTTTCTTTATACTTGATACCACTTCTTTTTGGAAGCTGATATTGTACTATTTACTCCCCTGCGTTTGAGTTATAATGTATCATACATATTAACCACTATATCTTTGCATATTCAGGTTGTTAATACAACATTTGTATTATCTACTACATCCTAATATATTATAGAGTTCGACATAGACCCAGCGGAACAGAAACCTGTACTTTTGCAATGGCTGCTTTCATAGCAACATATTCTGGAGCTAATGCTTGTGTACTTCTGCTTGTAACAATAGCATTTCTAGGGTGCAATAAAATTACTTTTATTTGAAAAAAGATCTCAGTATTACTTCAACCATTGATGCTCTCGAAAATAACTTTTAATTATAAGATGTCCGGATGAGACGCTGTCCGTCTCCATCAACATTTTAAAGTACATAGATAATGTAATACCGTGCAATGAGAGTACACGGCAGTGGTACAAGTATTCACATGTATTATTACATCTTAACAATGCATTACATTTCATGTTAAAGTCTGTGTATGTGAAATGTACCCGTTAATATCTAGTTTCCTGCACATGTCACCTGACCGATTCTTCCTTGTATTCTCTATCTGGCTGATATGCAAACAGTCCAGTCGGTGGAAGCCAGATGGTTTAAAGGACCATTTGGATAAAACCACAGGAGTTCACGCGAGTTTACCAAAAGCTCCTTCACTTATTGTCCCTCACACCACTGTTCACATTCATTGTCCCTTTGTCTTTTCTCAGGTTTCTGCCATGTTTGCTCCCCCCCACCCCCTATGATGAAACCTCGGCCCCTTTTAAAAGGCCAGAAGTTTATCAGCATTACTTGCATTCCGCGCATAGTTACGAGGCCTGCTGAGCTGCAGCCGCGCTTTGTGGCCCGAAGGTTACAAAACCAACGAGGTGGAAAAAAAGCCAGAGTCGTCAAGCCTGTTAAGCTGATGCTTTCCATGCCATTGTATTTATTTGCAGCTGTGAGTATCTCTCTCTCACTCTCTCTCTCTGAAACACACACACACATACACACACACACACACACACACACACACACACACTGTTGTCTCTATGGTGTTCGTCACTATCTTAAATCTAATCTCCCGCATGATTCACCAACCTGAGGAGGTCACAGTCATAAAGTGTTGCTGCAGCGCCTGATGCATCTGTGAGGATATTCCGCCCCCCTGTGGCCACAGTGTGTAAATGCAGCTAAAGAAATCCGGCGCACACACTCAGGTTCATTTATCGTTTGCTCCTCATTTGATAAATCTGTTTTCGTGGCATGTTTGGAAGAAGTATTCACTTCAGTATGAATAGAACAGGGGGAACGTACAAGTAGGGTTAAGGTCTTTTTGCTTGAGTAAAAGTTTAAGTTTTAGTGGCAAAATGTGACTTCCAAAAATATTGTAAAATAATATTATGCATATTATGAATATTATATAACTCTAATTATTTCATTGTGGAGCTGATTTTATTTTAACTAATTCATGTACTGCTGCTGTGTAGCTTAACCTATAATGACATTCATTTCATATTCTCATTATTATTACTCATTATATTTCATAATACTACTGACAGTGCCGACATTTAAAGCACATTAAAATATTCAGAATGTGAAGAATATTACATATTTTGAATAATTGTTGGATAAATGGATGGGATGAAATATGTTGGCGTTAATCATATTCGTAATGAATTACAGGACATTCTGACTGTAAACAAATGTCTCTGTGTTTCATGCTCAGACGACGTTGTGTTTTAATCAAAGACCACACTAATTCTTTTCTTACCACATTTTATTTCTCAAACAACATATAGAGCACTTGACACAAAAAAAAACTTATCTGCTTCAAATATTTACAATTAACATTGTAGAGAGACAGAAAAGAAAAAAGAAACATTCTTTGGGTCTGACCATGCAAAACAATAAATAATGTTCCTCACAGTGCTTTGCATGGAGCGCTCTGAAACAAAGCTCTCAGACTTACTTGGCTACACAAAAAGCTGCCCTGGTCCACGCGGCCTCCAGAGGAACGCTCTCCCTCCTCACTACTCCACGAAATACAAGCAGACTGCTGACCGGGACGGAAAGGAAAGGAAAACGCGTGATGAGCGACAGTTTCCAGTGAGAAGCTTTAACGTAACCAGGACCCTTCGCGTCGCACCCGAACGGTACGGGCGCCACGCTCCCTCCTCCCCCCTTCACTCCCCCGCCAGCCGCGGCTCAGGTGATTATTTGCGGCTCCCAGGACTGGCTGGCCATCTGGGGGCGACACTGCGTGACGACCAGAGGGCCCGTCGGGGTCTGGCTGTCCAGACAGAGGCCGCTGACCACGTGCTGCAGCGCCGTGCCTTTAGGCTTCCACTTCTGCACACACACAAAGAGAGAGAGAGAGAGAGACAGTCAGACGTCCTCCTGTGGCGGCTCCTGTTAGCGGTGATCAATGGACGGGCGTCACTTGTTGGTTACTATTGATTCCACCCCATCTAGTTTTATTACAATCAAGGAATTAAAGCCGTGTGCGTAGGACGGATCTCACCCCACTGAATACCCCCTCGGCTCGGGTGTAACACCGTGGCAACGGCTCGGTGCTTTTGTCATAAAGCTGCGATCCTTTTCAACACACAGTCACTTTGTGCAAAGGCTCTGCTTCCCTGACCCGCATACTGTAAACATGAGCTACGGTGAGTTTGTTAACGGTGATGTAATGACGTAAAAATACGTGCCTCCTTTAATTCTAAGTATTTTATTACATGTCTGCTTATTGGACCAGCTTTTAAAAACAGCATTTGGCACAATCGCCCCAATGAAAGGCCAAACTCATTGTTTCAATAAAACATTGTTAGTGGGAATATAAATAATGTTCATGGTGATGGATGGCGCGACGGGAAAACTTCTAAAGCGGATTTACAGCCCGCCGACGCACAACCTCCCCCTACTTTGAGTCCTCAGTCGTACGTGTTCCCTTTCTCAGAGAGGTCACGGCCATCACTTGTTACTTTTCCCTTCAAAGAGCATTTCTTTTTCCCTTTCTGGGGGATTAACCACTCAGGACAAAGAGGCCCAATGTCTCCCACAGCATGAACTGGGCTCCCGCTCTCCGGAGGCCCCTCGCGCACACATGGTTCCACTTGTTAGCTCCCTCTGCCATGTCAGAACTCCACCCTGGAGCCAGTTCACACGAGGTGACGTGCACGCTCGACCTGGGTGGGGTGTGGGGGTCTGTCGAGGACATCGAGGAGAAACGAAACCGCTCGGCGACTCGGAAAACGAGATGACGGGAGTCCTCTCTCTGTTGAGGCCAACACAATAACTCCACCTAAACTCCACTTCATTTCATTACCTGTCTGGGCTCTTTTGCGCTGCAGGTGTCCATCTTGACCTTTGACCCCGCCGTGAAGGCCGAAATGGCCAGGCAGAGGTCCTGCTGCCGGAGCAGTGGTTCTATTAGTTCCCATCTCTGCAAAATAGAGGAAAACAAAAACAGACAATAAAGAGGACGCCGGGGCGGCAGGTTCTCGCCTCCATGGAAACGCACGTACTCCCTTCAACATTCTACTCTAGTTTCTGGCTAAATTCACCGCCGACACTGAAGGAAATGTGAATATTGGACCTGCGCCTGCGGCCTGATGGATCCGATGCCTCTGCACTCCGCCAGCCCGAGGGCGTCCGTCCCCCGCGTCTCCAGGCACAGGCCGCCTTGTCTCAGCACACTGGACACCGCCTCCTGCTCGGGGACCCTGAGGGCGAGAGAGGCAGAGAGAGAGAGAGAGAGAGAGAGAGAGAGAGAGAGAGAGAGAGGGAGAGGGAGGTCTCATTACGGCAGCAAACAGCAGACGGGTCGAATCGACGTGTTTCTCCGGGGAGGAACTGAGTCGTGAGCCGTTTCAACACTTTTACAATTTACAACAATCAGTTCGGGAGGCCGACATGGAGCCGCTACAGTTAACGTGGGAATAAGAAACAAGGTGGTGGGATCAGCAGTAATTCCCCGCTCAGATGTTCCCGTTCAAATCGGATGGATCGGCTTTGTTGGTTTTGAACATGTGGTCATTACAACTCCAACAATTGGCATATTCCGCTTTAGAAGACAAAAAATGTCGACTCCATTTATCATTGTTTCCACGAACCAAGACAAAAGTATTTTCTATTTGTTGGTTTTCAGGTGTTCAGGTGCATGAGAGCTGTCCCTAAAGGTCCATACCGTCATTAGTTATATTTAAATGTTTGACCTTCGGCTTTTTCCGTTCTCACCTTATATCTGAGAACGTTTTTCAACGTGAAGAAAGAGCAAATATAAGTAATGATTCTATTAAAACCCTCTGGTACCTCAGCTCGGGATACACGTTCTCCATGTACCAGCGGAACGGTTTGCAGTTCAACTTCCGCCGCAGAGTCAGCCGGTCTGAGATGCTGCGCGCAGAAGGAAGAAGGATTCATGATCAGTTAATCGTTTCAGCATTTCAGTCATTCTCTGGTTCCACCTGCTCCTCTCCGCCCTTTATGACCCCAAATAGTTTAGGATTGATTTCAAATGGAAATTGACAGACGCCACCGAGGGTCCTTGGGAGTCTCAAATCATTCATTTTAAATTCTAGATTTTCTGAAACAATCAAAAACATAACGAGAAGGCGGATTTACAGTGGACACCACTAGATGGTCCTCACTAGCTCTGCTATCGCAGTGTATGGCAACGAGTACGTTGCTATGGAAACTGCGCGAGCGTGGTCAGGACAAGCGAACACATGACCGTTGGAGAGGACCGACCTGCCGAAGGCTTTGCCCTGCGCCGAGGGCCGAGCCGAGTAGTAGTACTGCTTGTACTCGTCCATCCACACCTCGGCGGCCCGCCGCGTGTTCCTGCGCGGACACACAACACGGTGATGACAGCGCCGCGGGAGGCATTCCCGGGGGGGGGGGGGGGGGGGGGGGCTCCTCTAATGATGTAAAGCTTAGGTGACACACTGATGGAGTCATCTGACACTGACTCACTTGATGTAGGTGAGCGCGTTGCCTTCTGGGAAATCGTACGGGTGGCGCTTCCTGAACACGTGACCCACGCGGCTGCAGGGGAGGATCTCCAGGCTTCCTCCGCACATCCACACCCGGAAGGAGAGCTCTGCGGGGGGGGGGGGGGGGGGGGCACAGACACACGGGGGGGGGGACGAGGTTAGTCCGCCGCCGTGGACGCAGACAAAAGCAGAAAAACGCCGGGCCAGCTCACCGAAGTTCTCCCCCCCCCAGATGTCCATGTGGGTGTCGTACTGGCCCAGGTGGTTGAACCAGCTCTTGTCCATGACGAAGATCCCGCCGGCGATGACGGGGGTCCTGCAGGGACGAGTCTTTACTCAGAGGGACACGGGTGTCTTTTTTATGACTTCATTTGTGTAAATAGAAACTGGTGCAAACACCCGCTGATGAATAAAAGGTGCTTTTATCAGGGTCCTTGTGTGTAATACTAGCTGCATGATGTTGGGCTGCTAAAGAAATTGGTGATACATAAAAAAACAGGTAGTTCTTTGGTGTAATAAAACATCCAATCGTGAAAAAAGAGTAAAAGCAGCTGATTTGTTTTGCCATCTTTAAACAAGAAATATGACAGATGTTCCTCTGTGGCAGAGCAGAGAAGAAATGCTTTATAGTAATTAATAATAATATAATAATAGTATAAACTATTGTGGGAGCACTGAGGTGAAACGTTTCTGTGGTATTCAAGCTCCACGTCTTTCTGTTCATGAGGAAGAAGAAGCGGGACGGCGAGGACCGACCTGATGGCCAGCGTGGGGTCGCTCCTCGCCATTTTCTGCTCGATGGGGATCTGCTCCCATTTGAAATGGAGACTCCAGTCAAATCCTGGAAGGAAAGCGAGCGAGAGAGACACAAGAGAGTCGGATCCAGTTACAACCACCAGTTCCAGCGACTTTCCTCACTTAACCCTTCGGCCGTCTGCTTTGCTTCCAGACTGACCTCAACCCCTGTTGTGATATATAACGTGTGTGTGTGTGTGTGTGTCCAGACCTCCTCTCAAGTCAGCAGAAGCAGCCAAATAGGCGAAGTTGTCCAGGCTGATGACATCAATGATGGGGCTGACCACCCGCGTGTGGTCCTGCGTCAGAGGAGAAGGACACATTCATGTTGGGACGTCCTTCGACACATGTCAGCAGGCGACGTGGGGATTCACATTCAGGAAATATTTATTTGTCAAGTTGGATGCTGCGTGAGTAATTAGGACGGGAGCTTAAAGGAGAGAAGGGATTTGCGGCACAGCGATACTCGCTGAGCAGGAAACAGCGAAAAGAGGTCAAACCTTCTCAACCAGAGATGAGTAATCCTGGAGAAAGACATTTTAATGCCATGGAGCGTCTCATGTCTGTTTTTAATTGGGCGATTAAGCCAAATAGGTGGAAATGTCAGAGGAAAGCAGAGTTTTTTTCTGCTTATTGTCTCGTTATTAGCTGCTCTGTTTCAGCAATGGCGAACTGACCGAGATCAAGTAGATAAAAGTAACCGCTCAGCTCGTCCACGCAGCGTTAAATTCATGGAAAACGTTTTATAAATCACTAAAATACATCGATTTATGAAAGCATTTGAAAAATAAAGCCGGGGTTGAGATTTATCAAACATCAACGTTGTGCTTCAGCTGCTGATTAATGGATCAGTTCTTCCTCTCGTGTGCTTTCATGATGCTTCTCGGGTTGATTTGTTGTCCTGATAAGGAGAGACCATCACTGGAACAGAACTCTTTACAGATCCACGCGAGCTCACGGCGCACTTTGACTCTGCAGAATTTACCGCGTACACTGCGAATACGTCACCAACACAAGCAATTCCTCGCAGCGTTCACAGCGGGCCGACAGGCTCCGGGCGAGTAACACGCAGGTCAAAGGAAAGCAGAGCACAGGAGGGCTGTTGTTTGTGCGTGCGTGTTGTCCGCGTCTGTCTGTGAATGTGCGCCTGCGCCAACGCTGCTGTTTGCTCACGAAGCCTCTGCAAAGTGTGTGTGTGTGTGTGTCCTAAAGGAGCCGTCCCGCTCTCTGCTCAGAGCTTAAACCCGCCCTGAACTCTGTGTCCATTGCACCAAAAGAGTGTGTGTGCGTGTGTGTGTGTGTGTGTGTGTGTGTGTGTGTGTGTGTGTGTGTGTGTGTGTGTGTGTGTGTGCGTGTGGGCGGGTGTTAAAAGCCACTTTGCCACAGAGCCACTTGGAAAGTGATGCTCTCATCAGCTTTGAGCTGCAGACGTTTATGATGCTCTTAATGAGCCTCCGTGACTCCATAACGCACCGAGGGGCTTCAGGCTTCACGTCATCTCCCGTCATCTCCCAGCATCTCCCATCATCTCCCATCATCTCCCATCATCTCCCGTCATCTCCCATCATCTCCCATCATCTCCCGTCATCTCCCGTCATCTCCCATCATCTCCCATCATCTCCCGTCATCTCCCGTCATCTCCCAGCATCTCCCATCATCTCCCAACATCTCCCATCATCTCCCATCATCTCCCGTCATCTCCCAACATCTCCCGTCATCTCCCAACATCTCCCATCATCTCCCATCATCTCCCATCATCTCCCGTCATCTCCCATCATCTCCCATCATCTCCCGTCATCTCCCGTCATCTCCCATCATCTCCCAACACTCGCTCAGTGTATTCGTGCCTCTCTGGCTCCTTGAAGTTAGGTGATAATTATCAATGCGATATGAGTCTTACATGTGATTGGTTGCTTCCGACGTCAAATAATTAAATTGAGCTCCATCTCGACCAAAGGGGGAATTCAATAGTGTATTTAATTTAATAATTTAATGTTTTTTATCTTATTATATTATATGTAATGTGTATATAATGTGTATATTTTTATTCTATTCTTCCCTGTAAATGCTGCTGTGATAAAAAAATTCCCTCTTGAGGGATCAATAAAGTATCAATCTATCAAATTCTATCAAATTCACCAAATTAAAATGAATAACTCAATGAAATCACCAGATTTGTTTCTGCTCTTGATGAACGTCTCTTCACTAAAATGCGAATGGTTTCTTTCTCTTTTGGACAGTGGTTCCAACCTGCTGTCGGCTCCAGACAAATCGTCAGACAAATCGGAGAGGGATCGATTAACGGGACGGGAACGAATGAAAAGGAGGAAAAAGTTTCATTCTTTTCTTCCAATCATTCCCCTTTCCTTTGAATTACTGGACAGTTTTACGTCTGCTGGAAATCCTCCATATAAAAGATAAATCAGAGACAAACCAAACTCTCATAGAGTTGCAACTTAAAGGTTTGGGCCCCTCCATTAGTCGGGTCAGTGAAGGAAGGCAAGAACCAGACAGGAAAGGCCTCCAATAATAATACATTATCATCCACTCTGTAATTATAAAATTCATCCCGCACATTATTTCACGTGATTTCCCTCCGCGCTCTAACAAAGGCAATAACTGCTAAGCAGGCGGTAAATGTCGCTGCAGCCTGCAGAGAACGCGTGTGATGATCATGTGACTTCCCCTCAACGTAAGTCTCTAATCCCCCTTCTTCATTTCATCTCATGATTGTAACGCAGAACCATTTTTGCTCTCTTGCCGACGGTTGGATGAGAAGACATTTCACATCTAAATGGCAAAATGTACAAAGTTAACTTCTAACTTATCTACCGGCACTTTTAGAACTCGCTAATGTACACGCTGCAGCACTTTATTTCTGGAGGAACCAAAGTGTAAAAAAGCCTAAAACGGGTGAAACTGCTAATTGGATTTCAGGTCATTTTCACGTTTAACAACTCACGTGTTAATTAACACCAGCAGGAGGATTCTGTTATTCTTAGAAGGAGCAACAGGAGCAGCGTCCGTCTCGTGGCAATGATTCATCCGAGTTATCTGTGCATTGACACGACCGAATGAGCTGCAACAAGGATCGGGCCTATTACTCACTAGCGAGTGATGGAGGTTTCCACAGCAACGTCTGTCCGGATGAGAAAAGCCCGGCCCGGTGTCTCGGTGAGCGCCTCTGCAGCTCCTATTTACATGCTGTGTGTGTTTAACTGACAGACAGAACCAGCGAGGCAGCACTTCAACACCCCTGAAGGTTCACACGAGAACACCAGCAGAAGTAAAACAGAAAGAAACGCAGCGTGAGAGAAATAAAAAAGAATCCCCCCCCCGCCCCCCCCCCCGATAATGAAAAGTGGCTGGTTTTGCAATTTTTTTTTTAATTCAAAGCAAAAGCTGAAGCATGACGGGGATGATAGTGTCTCCGGGGGGCTGCGTGAACTCATTTGTAGGAAGCGCCGAAAGGGACAGAAACGTCCCCCCTGCATGCAGACAAAAGACTGCTTTTGATTAGGAATGAATCCCGAAGCGAGAAAGAATCGCAAAGCAGACCCACGCTCCCGGGGCGAGTGGACGGCGACGGGCCGCGCCCTCCATGCAGCGCGATTCAACCTCTAAAAAAAAGGGGGGGGGAGGCGGTGCTGTTAGTACCTCCTTGACCCGCTGGATCATCGGCTGCAGCCAATCGGCGTTGACCTCGCAGTGGCTGTCCAAGAAGGTCAAGATGGAGGCCGAGGCCGCGTTGGCTCCGCGCACCCGCGATCGGATCAGACCTGGGGGGCAGAGCAGGAGGGGGGGGGGGATGACACACGGACGGAGCAGAAACACAGAGCGAAGCTCCGCTTGGAATCAATTTCCCCTCCAGGTTCTGTCTGAAGGCCTTTATTTGGTGCACACGAAGCCTTTTGAAATGGAGCTGGATAATTGGATAATCAGTAAGATGCCAGAACGTGTCTCCCTTTTGGCCCCTACCCCCTCCGACCCCCCCAACCCCCATTATACACAGACTGCTTGTGAGAAAGGGTTTTAATGTGGAGTCAAATCTATTTTAAAGCGGAGCGAGTGAAGAAGGGAGTGAAGGTGTCTCCGCTCATCAGAAGCGTGTCTGCAATCACAGTCATTAGCATTCAGCGCAGACAAGTGGGGAGGAGGTTCACTTCAGGGGGGGGCCGGGGGGGTCTGCAACGTCTCCGGTTAATTAAACAGATGCGTCTCATCAACTGAAGACTTTTGTTCCGGATTCAAAGGTTGGTGTAATAACAGAGACACGGGAAGCTGAAGATAATTGTGTTTTTGTTTTTTAGAAAGGGACGACAAGGAGCCTCGAAGTCTGACTTTCTGCTAATTATTTCCCAGCTTAATTAAGCTTTTTCTTTAGTTCCCCACTTGAGCAGCTCATGGGATCAGCAGGGGGAAGAAAATAGATGTATTTGTGTTACACAGATTTGTTATCATAAAGCTCCGTTCAGTCCAATCGCAGCATTTGCTGCGGTTTTTGTGTTTTATTTATCATCAAATATCTTTGGGTTTTGTCCGGCCGGGACAGAACAACCTCTGAATACTTAGATGAAAATATCTGTATTTGTTGGCTTAAAAAGAAAAGTGATCATTTTTCAATTTGAACAATTACGAGACCATTTATTGATTGATCAATTGACATAAAAACACTTTTGGTTCTAGCTTCTCGAGTCGGACTATATGTGGTTTTTCATTTAATTTTAAAGTTAATATTTACTTGAGATGGTTTATGCTCACTATTCTTATACGAGATGATTGGCTGAGTTACTTGGTACACATCAAAAAACGAATGATTGGAGCAGCAAAGAACACTGTGAGCGAATCTATTTAATGAATTATTATTGACTCATCATTTGCATCATCGTACCTTCTCTCCTGCCGTTCCTCAGGCAGCGCACCTTGGGGACCTGAGAGAGCAGCTGGCAGTCCTCAGCTGGAGGAGGAGAGCGGAGGAGGTGTTAGGGAGGATCACGCCACCTCAGCGAGCAGCCTCACCCAATAAACAAGACGAAAGAATAAGGAACCACGAATAAACAAAACGCGGAGCGAGCCGCTCGTTCCCGTCGCCGATGGACGTCCTTACAAACAACACAGCAAATGAATGTAAACACACACACACACACACACACACACACACACGCATCCCCCCCTCCTCCAACACAGCGATACGGAAACAAGCACGAGGACGTGTAATCCTCCTTCATTACATCCGCTGTGTGTACGAACGCGTTTGTTGGCATTTAAGCCGAGTGTGTAAGTTCTCTAGTGGTGCTCATAAGGAGGAGACAGCTGGTGTGTGTGTGTGTGTGTGAGCTTGCATACATTCTGTGCGCTCGTATTAATCATGACCTTTGTGTCGACGCAGCGGCCGAGACTAAATTAAGTGCAATTCAGGACGCCGGACGCCGTGCCGACCTTCACAGACTGGATGCAGGACGTAAACGAGCTGATCGCTTCCTGTCAGTGCAACAACTTGACGGGACAACCTGCACATTGTGTCTGAGGGGGGGGGGGCGTATTCCACGCGTCCCATGCCGTCGTCTGGCTGTGAAGATCCCTGCACTGAGGACGGAGCCCTTATGGTGAAGGCGAGTCGCGGTGGGATTAAACCACCGACCAATCAGCTCGCACTCTCACTGCCTCAGCTGACCGCTTATCTCCCTCCCAACCACTAACACCTCTGTTGGCGCTGCGCCGTCCGAACGTGCGTCGTCCTTCATCCGTTGGGCCTTAGACGTGAAAATGCAATGGAAGAATCTCTTGTTCGCTTGTGATTTGTAAGTCGTGTGACCAATCGACGGCGCCGTATTTTGGGAAAAACAACCTCACGGATAGAAGCGAGCCGAAAGTGTGGTGAAACACAGCTCACGTCGTGCAGTGATTTGAGGTGTTGGAGGACATGATGGACATGAGGCTGCCGGTTCAACGGGAGCTCAGGTGGAGCGAGGCATTAGTGAGCTGTGCTAAGATGCCTGACCAGCTCCTCAATGTGTGTGTGTGTGTGTGTGCGTGCACGGTGAATGTAGGTCAGACAGAGGAGTGCATGCGGTGGCATGAGCTCGTATAATAACATGATACTTGTGTCTAACGCTCACAGCGGGGGGGATAATTACTCTCAAACGCCGCCGTCCTCTAAAACCCACCGACCTGGAGACGCGAGCTTCACGCTGCCGTCAGCTGATTTGTTTGTCTGTCAGGGCCAATTAGACCACTAATTAAACTAAAGCACGGCGGGACGGCTTCTGCTCATTCCTGCTGCCCGTTGCTGGTGAAGTTTATTCCCTCGGCAGCGTCGCCGAACCTGACGTGATTAGTGAGGAAATCCTCCAGAAGCTCCCGTGTTCCGCGTCTCGTATTCTGTGGCATCTCATCGTCAAAGCAACGCCGGCCTCCTGATATCCTCCTCGTCCCTCCCTTTTCCATTTGGACTTGTCATTTGTAGGAATCGTTTTAACATTTAATTGATTCATTCTATGTTTTATTCTGTTATACTTTCTGGAAATGCATCTCCACAAGTGATGGTAAATAGTTAACAAGTCTAATATTTACTCTTATTTTAACCCTGAGGGAATATTTGTCGCTTTGGAGGAGAGCTGATTGCTGTGGTATTATAATAAATTCTCATTATTGCCGAATAAGACTTGTTGTGTTTGAGAAAGAAATTAAAGTAACCACAGATTTCCCCGTGAAAAAAAAGGGAAATAACAGAAGAGGAACTCACAATCCGCGCTGAAGTCGTCTATGAGGATGATCTCCTGGATGAGCGAGGCCGGGCTTCGCGTGAGGACGCTGGGACGGACAGACAGAATCAGGAGTCATAGGCGTCCTCGCTGGGACTCGCTGTGTGTGTGTGTGTGTGTGCGCGCGTGACCTCGCTGACCTTTTGATGGTGCGCAGCAGGGTGGAGCGCGCCTCGTTGTGGAAGGTGATGATGACGCTGGTGGAGGGGAGGTCCGCGTCGTAGTTCACGGAGGCGCACCTTTCAGGGGGGGGCGAGGGGAGGAGAACGCGTCACACAGGTTGTGGATCCGACATAAACGGCTTTCACGTGAACGGAGGCCTTTAACGGGGGGGGGCGGGGCCTCCGGGCGCTCACCTGTAGTGCCGCGTGTCCCGGATGGCTCGCTCGCCGCCCAGCCGGTCGCTCTCCTGCAGGTTGAACGCGTGTTCTCGGTAGGGGTCGTCCCCCGGCTTCAGCTGCTTCCCCGCCAGGTAGGCCTTCTCGTCGAAGGCGCCCAGCAGCTGGCCCTGCTGCTCGGCCCGCGGGGGCTGGCTCACCTGCGGGGGACACGGCCGGGTGTGTTTAAGGGGAGCGAAGGGTTATGAAAGGACAACGCGTTGCAGGTAAATACACAGCGGGTTGTTTTTGGCGTCAACACTTTTCAACAAATCTATGATCACGTCGTCGTCCACCTGAATGGGTTCCTTCATTTGACGTTTTAACTGTCCGTCAAAACCGACATTCATTTTTTAAACACCGCTGGCGTTTTTTAATGAAGTGCAAAAATCTTTTTCAGCATAAAAAAAATTAAACGCAATTATTGTTCAATCCATTGAGCCCTTCATAAATCTCTTTTGCTGTTGATTTGATCTGGACTGCATTTAATGATTCAACTAAATGGTTAATGGTACCTGGACCCACGTGGAACAGTTCCTCCCCACCATGCACCACCCACCAAGCAACGATGGGGTGGAAGCAGCGGAGAGAAAAGGAGGCCGACGCTTTGTTAGAGGTCGGTGTAGCCGGAGGATTTATAAAAAGCTCGTGACCAAGTTCAGGTGGGAGTGACCTCGTTCTCGGCCCCTCCGGGGGGGCGGGGGGGGGGGGGGGGGGGGGGGTTTCACACACAGACGTGTCCGCAGTGCCAGACGGACGTCGATAGCGCTGCGTTACCTGCAGAGACCAAAGCTCGAGGCCAGTGGGGGGGAAAGCAAATAAGTTCTCAACGCGATGTAGAGCTTCTCCGGGTGAATCTGCTTCATACTAAAATACTTCAGAACTTTATTTACTTTTGTATCCATGAGTATTTCTACACAGCGTCACGTCTTCTTCTGCATTAGTGACGTGTAACTGGGAGCTGTGACCTTCCAGTTCAGATCACAAAGCGTCCCGGAAGGAGCATCTGCTGCTACGGCACGCGGCCAGAAAGCATCCGAGCTCCTCTGTGGCAAAGGGCCGTCACACACTTCCCTCTGCAGCCGACGGCCGTTTGCAGAGCGCCGCTAATCAGCTCTTTTTTTCTTGCACAGCTCTGGGATCAGCAGGTCGTGTAACTGTTATAAAAGCCACGACGACCCGCTTGCACCGGTCACTAAAGGAGAGGACGGTAAATGTTTGTTGTCCAAGTCAGGACGATTTAAGCAAATAAAGAACAACCTGGTATTCGTCCCGCGCTGCAGCAAAAGGACGACGGCGACAACTATGAAGCCTTTACAGAAGTATTATGCATATTATTACATACATTTTTTCCACGATAACTTCTATTTCTCTCACACGAGCCATTTGAGGTTTTCACTGCTTTTCATGGCTCTCTTTCCAGAAGCGTGTACTTTGTATCCCTCGGTGATCGACAAGTATCATCACGACTAAATATTTAAAGCCGTGAAAAAAAAAGAAAAAAAAAAGGAGACAGTGAAGAAGCAGCCAGAGGCTCGGCCGGGTGAATTAAACATGAAGCTCGTCTGGAAGACGAACACGTTCAAGGGGAATTCAAAGATAAATCACATACAAGTCAAATGTGCTTGAATCCTCGTGGTGATCACAGATTTATAAATCTCACGCCGAAGGTCCTGGATTCACGTGTGCAGATGCACCAACGCAAGCTGGACAAAAACACCGGGAACTTACAAGCTGCTCCATAGGGAATAAAAGGAGAAAAGTGTTTGTTATTTTCTAGTTTCATTCCACTCGGTTTCAAAACAACTTCCCGCCGGCATTCAAAAATCTCCTTGACACACTTTAAAGCAGAAAAGGGACCAATTCTAAGATATAACGAGGTCGAAAAACAAAGATTTATTTAGAATGAAGGACTCTTTTTTATTTGTGCACTCAGAGGATCTTAAAAACAGTTTCTATTTACTCTCCATGTCAAATAAATGACAAAGTATTTATAAATGATAAATGATAAAGTATTATTGCATTGAAATAATTAAACAATGGCAATAATTGAAGTTGAAATGCCTAAAGGGAACGATGTGCTTGGGTACAACAGGGTTACCGTGCCGACCCAATGATGTTCTACATTGTAATACTGTGTGCTACATATTGTGGGAAACATAATCCGGCTTCAGACATAATTCTCTGGTGAAGTCTTCATGTTTCTGTGTCTTGTTGATTCAAAAAGATTGTTGCACAACTACTTGGGGAAAAAAAAAAAAAGACTGCGCAATAAAACCAGCGGACACACCCAGATCTAAAGCCCGTGGATCCGAAGGACACAGACCCACTGAAGTCACACTAAACCACCATCTGTCATCAGACACCGGCTGGACGAGGACGTCCACCGTGGACGCGCAGCTCGCAGAGACGGCTGATTGGCGTGGATGTCTCACTTGGAGGCGACGTGCACCCAGTGCAGAGAGATTTCACAGATGATGTCATTAGTGAATCAAACGCTGCTGACGAACGGGCTTTGGGGGGAAAAGAAGGAGGGAGAGAGAAGAGACGGAGGAGAGAAAAATAAAGAGGATCAGGATGGAAGGGAACGAGCACAGAGGAGTAAAGAGCGTCGCAGAGGGGGGAGAAGAAAAAGGGCATGAAGGAAATGAAGGATGAGGGAGACAGAGGGAGAAGAACAAAAGAAGGGGGAGAAGCGGAGCCCTCCGGTGAGGCCTCGGGGTCCTTTGTGCACCGGCCGTGTCCAGCTGTTGGACTCACATTACCAGCAACGCACACACGCGAGGCCTTCGGCTTGGTGGCGAAGGGGAACGACCCCGCCGGGGCTCCACCTGCACGCCAAAGCCCTCACGGTTCAGAGGCGTGTGGCGTGTGGCGGCGCTCCCGCCACTCAAAGAGCTTCCACGCCTGTTCGTTGAATAAAACTCTATTGGACTCTATTAGCACAAGGGACATTTTTCAATACCTTGTGATACATTTTATGCACCACTAACTGTTGTGTTCATTGTTGGTTGTTCAGTCAATACAAACATTTGATTTTGATCCAAAGTTCAACCCTCCGACCAACAGGACAAATAATACAGAACAGCAGCAAATCGGAACCACAAAGAAACTTCAGTTCCGGCTCGACGACATGACTTGAATCCTTGTTGACTAGAAGATGAGATCCATAATGTGTCAGCACAGGAGTCTTCTTCACCGAAGGACCCTGCAGCCAGGTGCACCACATCGCCTAATCTCACCTGGCATGGAGCCAAACACACACACACACACACACACACACACACACACACACACACACACACACACACACACACACACACACAGTGTGTTGCAACCAGTGCACCTCGGGTGACAGCATTTACCGGAGGTGGTGCACCTCCACCCGGGAGAAGACATCGGACCTGACAGAAGCAGGCCTCTCGTGACTGTTTGTCACACCTCGCGCGCGTGATCCAAGAAAGCCGCCCGCACGTAAGAGGCGTTTGCGCACGACGCGTCGGACTTACGGAAAGCCTCTTACGCGTGCGTGAGGTTCTCGCGGGCTCGTGGAGGGACACTGGGGGGGGGTGACGTACGTGGCCGCGCGGCGGGAGGTTCGTGAGACCACCGTGATGCGCGTTAAGGCCAAAACGTGTCCGCGCACAATGAGCATAATAATAATAATTCCACCCCCCCCCCCGCGGTGACAACCCAGATGCGCGTCCTCAGCACCACCACCACCACCACCCTCATCACCCCAAGGACACACACACACACACACACACACACACACACACACACACACACACACACACACACACACACACACTCACTATCAACGGGATGGTCCTGTCGTCCCGGTGGATCTCCAGCCGACCGGGGGCCACTTTCTGCCCATGGCCCCCCCTGCCGCGGGTCTGCGACGCGGACGACGAAGGCGACGACGACGACGACGACTGCGGCTTGTTGTCCTGCCACAGGTAATAAAACGTCCCCAGGATCCACGCGACGGTCAGAATGGCGATGGCGTTGGCCCGTATCCTGCGCATGGTGAGCCCATACGCGGAGGGCTCCACAGACGAGCCCGGCTGAGGTTCAGGGTTCTCGTGCGCGCGCACGGGGGTGCTGCAGAACACTCACCGCCCCCCCCCCCCCTCACCCTCCCTCTCCCCACCCCTCTCGCCGGTGGATGCGTTGAGTCTCGGGCAGCTGCGGACGCAAACAGCGTCTGTCTCCTCCGCGCACAGCCGCGCACCGCCGCCTCCACCCGGAGCCGCGCGCCGCCCGGGTCCTAGCGCCGAGGCGTATCAGCCTCCTCCGCGAACGCACGGACACACGCACATCTGCCTCCAGCAAGTCAATGGAATTGAACTTAAAAAAATGACTACTAACCGGTAGCATCTCAGGTCTGACTGCAAACACGTTTAGAAGGAAATATATTCTCTCTTACTACATTCATGCATTTTGAATACATTTAAATTAAGCAAGAAATGATTTCGAACAAAAACGGCTAAAAGTCTTTGAACATCAACATGAATATTCAACTTCAGGCACAGATGACCTCTGCAACTATGACTTATTCAGCGTTCGAATAAATCAGAGGCGTGAAGAAAAAACCCTGTCAGAATACATTAGATGGAGAGGACCCCCCCCCCCCCCTGAAAATGGAGTGGTAACACCCCCAAAGGCGCAACAGAGTGTGAGTTCAGGGGGCTGAAATATTCTCATCTTATTCTGGTGAAAGAAACATAAAAACAGCCCACGGCGTGAGCTCATCCAGCTCCACCCAACGGCGTTACTCTGCATGTGTGTGTGTGTGTGTGTGTGTGTGTGTGTGTGTGTGTGTGTGTGTGTGTGTGTGTGTGTGTGTGTGAGGCGTGCGCACACAGCTGGGCCCCCACATCAGCAAAGAGGAGTGCCAAGTTTTTACCTCATTAGAAACATCAAGAAACCTGATCCAGAGTCAGCGGGGGAGTACAGTGGGATTAATGAGCCACCCAATCCATCTGCAGCTGTCATTCATTTAACACTATTATGTGCACAGAGAAGCAGTCCTGTGTGTGTGTGTGTGTGTGTGTGTGTGTGTGTGTGTGTGTGTGTGTGTGTGTGTGTGTGTGTGTGTGTGTGAGTAAAAAAGACATGGTGTTCTGGTGCTGACCAGTTTATATGAAATATTTCTTAATAACAATGGTAATAATTGTATACTTAATATCCAATCTTTTTTAATCTTCTTTTGACAGCTTTGTGCCGCCCCAGGGGGTGGGGGGTGGGGGAGTGGGGGGGTAAATTAAAAAAAAACCTTGGAAAAAGCAAAAGCCCGGCAGTGAGCGTGATGTGAATATGCATCGTGTGAAATCCAAAGATGTTGGAGCTCAGGGAGTAAAAGTCATCTCAGGCTCTGCTGATTCATTTTGGATCGTTCGCTTTCATTCCCACAAAAATGAATCTGTCCCCACTGAGTCGCCCAAGAGAAGTTAGTGAAGTTCCACTTTAGCTTTTGCTATACGCATTCCAAAGTCACATGATCTCAGGATGTAATTATGGAATACTGACACGGACACACGAGCCCACATGGGACACAATACATCAATAGATGAGTCTAAAAATATATCCTCAGCCAAAACGAGGTCACATGGTCGCAACTCAATGGAAAAAAATCCTGATACTGATGTTTTATCGGTTTAGGTTGTGGCCTTTCATTTATTTCATCAGCAGAGAAATAGGCCCTGAAAATGGGCGTCATCAGTGACGATGTAGGAAATGTGGATAAATGCAACCTCGTGTGTTATTTTAATCCCCACATTCAAACGCAGCGAATTCAATAAAGTCCCACCGGCTGGAGGCCCGTCCGCTGCGCCCGCTGTCCCCGTGCAGCCGGAGGGGGTTAATCTCATCATACATGTAAGCCGCTGTTCCATCCACGCCGGCAGCGTGCAGCCCGCTGCCACAGAGAGGAGAAGGTCACGGGGGGGTCGCAGCCACATCTGGCCAGAGGCTGGGAGATGTTTGTCTTCATTCGTACGGACAGAGCTGCGCCTCTCGCCGCGCTGCTGTGGCTGTTATCTTTGGGGGAGCAGGGAGGGAGAAAAGGGAGGGTGAGAGGGGGGAGGAAGGGGGGGTCACGGCTAGGTGTCCTGAGACGGGACAAAGCTCACCGTAAAGAAGAGCGGGTTACAAAGGGACTCGAAAGTTGGCCGGTTGGTGATCGAAAATCAGCCCGCGAATCACAAGAAGCTGATAATACAGAATATCAAGATTGTTTTCTTGCCTTTGGCAAAGACCGACTGACTGTTTATCAAGATTTAGACTTGTGAATGGAAGTGTGTCACTAAACACGTTCTAAAATCATGACATCAAGGACAAGAAGAACTTTTGGGTTACCAGAGGTTGTGGAAAAAAAGGAAGACAAAAATCAATTTTGCAAATATATGAATTAATAAGTCATTAATAAACAGTAATAAACCATTGAGTCTTCAGTCAGGGATATTGTGTGTGTGTGTGTGCGTGTGTGTGTGTGTGTGTGTGTGCGCGTCTTCATTTTACGCAGACACGCACACACACACTGAAAATTACGTCTGGCATTTCAGAGAACTATGTCCAAATGGTGACTGCAGAAAAGTGAACAAAAACAAGAACACACATGCGTGCGCGTGTACACACACACACACACACACACAAACGTGCCCCTTCAGGCTGCCTCACAGCCAAATAGACAAACAGAGGTCCCACGATATGTTCACACACACTTCGTCCAAAAAGATGAGAAGAAAAGCACAGAGGCCTCAGTTTAAATTAACACACACACACACACACACACACGCACAAACACACGCACACAAAAAAAAGAAAAAAGCCTATGGAATTCCTCTATGATGATAGTGGAAACTCAGCCAATTGCCCCGCGGCTTTGACCTGTGATCATCAGACTCGCCGATGCACAAGTTCAGTCCTGTGTGTGTGTTGCGTGTGAGTAAGTTATGCAAACATTGAGTGTCTCTCTCACACACACACACACACACACACACACACACACACACAGGAATTCATGTGAGCTTCTGTCCCGATTGGGAGGGAACGGTTTTTCTCTGGTGCTTCAGTGCAGACGCCAGGCGCCTGTTAACAGTGTCAGCACTCTCCATATGTGAAGGTAGCTCAATTTAGCTTAGCTTAGCACAAAGACTTGTTTAATCTGCACACAAACCCGACTTCGGATCTAAAAAGTCGAAAACTGGGGCTAAAATGGAACGCGGGAAGCTCCACATAGACACAATGTGTCTTTTTAACAGGTGAAATGCTGTCACTTGATCAAATGAACGATGATGCCATTGGCTTCAGCTATATTTTGATGCTAACTAGCGGACGGTAGCAGCAGGCTAACATGCTAAACTGAGAAGTTTTGTGCTCAAGAATTGACAAGATGGAAGTTCTGTTATTTGGGGCCACTGGACTCTGAAGAGTTCCTTTTTGGACACTAATCTCGTGTGTAAATAGCTCAACACGCCCTTATGTCCTCTATTCTTCGGCAAACTACCGGCAAAAAAAAGAGAAACGTTTCACACAAAAAGGGTCCTAGAAAACCCCAAAACCACATCGCTCCCAGCTGAGTGCTTTCTTTAAGTCGTCGTCTTGTTAAATAAGTACGACTGTCTTCAGTCAAGCAGATGCAGCTTTTTTTTCCCCCCCGAGTGACGTCTGAACGGAACAAAGCATCTCTTGTGGGTCACAGCACCAGATGGGTGGATCTGCAGGATACAGAAAAGTGCACCGACTGCATGTAAAAATAAAAGAACGTGCTGTGGGAGATAAGCACTCTCTCCGTATGGAGGGATGTTGTTGTCACACGGCACATTGTGGATTATCAGCAAGGAAAAGGGGCACAAACACAACATGCACACACCTACTGATATCACGTCTAAACAAGACAATCGTATCTCGGCGAGATAATATTAAAAAAAACACATTAGTTTCCCAGGGAAATGCGTTTGATTTTCTATCAAACTGGTAATGTTGTGTATTTGTGCGGCTTAGCAGGCAGCAGCTGTCTGTGTGTGTTTTCTAGTAGTCAGCAAAGAATAAGTCCAAGAGATTCTCTATAATCCTCAAAGTGTGAACATCACAGCTGATGGTAAAGTCCATTTCATGTTTGGGGGACATTTTTAATCTCCTTGCTGGTAATTACCCAACTGTATAATTAATGTAATACCACAGAGGAGATACAAATAAATGGTTGAATTAATATTTCAAAATGCTTCCAAAGCTTCCAAACGGCTCGGTTGTCTCTGCTGAACATCTGAGAAACAAAGCACCCAGAACCACAGGGTTCTTTGGTCTGGAGGAGCCTTTTGGGTACCGAGCAGAACAGTTTTTAAAAGTTCCACCTGAACCCTCTCGGACGGTTCTCCGTTGTTGGAGATGCTCTTGACAATCTTTGGAGAACATTTTTGTCCAGAAAGGGTTCTTTGGATGAAAGGAGCTCAGAATAGAACGATGAAGCCTTGAAAAAAGGAGTATTTGAAAGCTTTGGTGTGGAAAAATTGAAAGACTCGATGGCACTATGAAAAGTCATGGGGGGGGAACCAAACTTTGGGACGAAACATCCAGTAGATGTTGACATATTTGGGTCGAGCCTGAGGGAACGTCAGCAGATGGTCGGGGAACCGTCAATGTCCAAATATCCTGGCAATCAAAAACTTTTTATTTAGTTGGAGTGAAGCGACCTCGTCCCTCATGGAGCTTAGTCAGCAGTGAACAAACAGACTGTGCAAATGAAAGTTTCTGCTTCCTACAAGCCCACATCACCATCATCATCATCATCGTCGTCAGTATTTACCCAAATGACACCTCCTGAAAAAAGGGATTTTTCTCCCTGCCAGCTCGGCAGAACAGTTAAAGCGGACCGACTGCTGCCCGCCGGCACCAAGAGTCCGGCTGGAACATCTTTTGCATTTGCACAATGATGGACCATTCCAAGACGTTACAGCATCCCAGCATAAACACACACACACACACACACACACACACACACACACACACACACACACACACACACACACACTGAATTGGAGCATGATGAATTATTCAGAGTTCCTCTCACTGCTTTTTCCAAGTGTGTACGATCACCTCAGAGGTCTCCACACGCCATTTGCAGATAATATTCTGCTGGTTTTGGGTCCTCAGGGCCCTGCCCGGACGACAAGGGTCCCGGAGATCCAGCTGAGGCCCCTGTGCCCCCAGGGTGCCCCCCCACCCCGCTGTGGAAGGCAGCTGGAAGACTTGGCTCTCTGATGGGCGGGACTAACCGTGTTGCCGAGCAACCGGGATGTTGTGGTTCTGTTACTCCAGCTGGGCTGGATCGGGGAAGGACGTCCATTAGCGGGGACGGTGTCCCCCGGTGCCTCGGCCCTGAGGATAATGGGGGGGGGGGGCTTCCAGATGAGCGGGCCTGAAGCGGTTCATGGATAGATGAGTGGAGCCACTCGTCTTAGGAAGTGCTTCATATCTACAATGTCACACACATTTTATGAAAAAGTAATTCAAGCTCAAGCGGATAGTTGATGTGTGCACGTGCTCCTGGAGGACGTACTCCACTACCGCGGGGACATATCGGTTTAAGACTAATTTATATTAAAAAGAAAAAATGAAACTATATTAGACAATTAAATTAATAAAATACATATATATGTACATAGAAACAAGTTTTATTGCCGCAGTAATTGTATACGGTTCGAAAACTTTTTTATATTCAATTTTCTGACTCAAATAGTCAGTTATGACATTTTTAGTTCATCAAAATGGTTTAAATTAAATCTACAATACAAATATATCAATTTAAATGATTAAAATTACAAGTCTATTTATAAATAATTTAATTAAAATTGTATTTTGATTAATTTAACTAAATTCCAAATACATTTCATCTCAAATGTGAATCTTTATTTAGCAATTCTATTATTTTTTAAACAATTTTACATCTTACACTGTTCAACAATATTCTCAATTATATGACGTATGTTTCCATAGTATGAGCAAATATGTAATGTGAACACATATGTAATGTGAGCAAAACAAAGATGAAGCAAATACCAGCAGCAACAGTCTGAACACACTCACATCAGTGGAAACAACTTTATTATTATTATTAACAATGATTAAAGCCAGACGGACACACAGTGGGAAACATGCACCCACCCTAAACCGGAGAGTGTCAGAAACAGTCTTAGCAGTGTGCAAAGCTTTAAAGAAGCAGGGGGGGGGGGGCGCTGCGACTTGAGGGGGAAGTGTGAGTCGATGCTCAGAACTTCCATTGCTTGCATTTCCTCTACGGAGAAGAGGCCGTGCTTCTTCCATTACCTCCAACAGACGCATCTTCTCAGAATATTGCCGGTAAAACGCAGCTGTCAATCACGCTCTCAGCTGTCACTCACGTTGCTTCCAGTTCTTGTCCCGCGGACTATTAAAAAAACAACAACAAAAACACAAACAGGTCATCCATCCACTAAAGTGCTACACTTTACTTTGAGATCCGCCTTTAAGAGGCACAAATGTAAGGTTGGAATCATGGGCATTAGCTGCTGGTAGCTAAAGGTGGCTAACGTTAGCAGAATCACCTGCGCTACTGTAACACATCGGCCCCCCGCTTTGTAGACTTCATTGACATCCGGAAACTGTTTGATAAAATGCCATTTATGCAGCCTCAGTCTTTAATGTGAGCAACCGTCTTAAGTTGGAACCAGGGAGTCGGGGCCGTTTTCCATGAAACGTGGCGGATAATAATCATGAATCAAACAGTTTCACATTAATTCTTCGTATATTGAATGATTGAGTAATCACTTTGGATCTAGTTGGGGGGAATTCAGTGTGATTATTGTGTAATTGCCACGTGAGGCCCCCTCGGCTCAAAAGCTGCGTTACACACTTCAAGTTCTACTTCAAAAACCTTTAATGTCTGTGCAAGAAATACGTAATAAGTAATGAAAACGACCTTCATTCACTGTAAAGACATCAAATAATGGAAACAAAGTCTATGAATAATGTTAGTCGCCTCAAATGTTTAAATAAAAATAACTTCAAACTTCAAACACCCTCTAAGACGATCAGCACCAGCACAAAGAATCCTCCAACTTTGCCGTCGCTACAATCTTCAGAGTCACAAAAGGCTTCGACTGCACACCTGCAGAGGAGCGCAGGTTAAAACACGAAACAGAGGCCTCGTCCCGCCGTGAGAATGGGCCCGACACCCGCCCACCCCCCCCCCCTCTTCCTCCCTCCTCGCGTTTCACTGACGCACGCTTTTTAAATGTCAAGGCTCCTTCCCTCTCTGCTCATTTCTCCCCCCTGCGGAGCGGCGGCGGTACGTTCCCGCTGCTACAGAAGGAAGGGAAGTCCCGGGCCTTTGATTCCCGGCCCCCCCGCGGTCAGCTCGGGTTTGATAAAAAAAAAAAAGAAAAGAAAAGAAAACTCCTTTGAGGGGCACAGCTCCAGCGCCTCCACCCATCTGATGCGCTTCCAGTTCCAAATCCACAGAGGAGGAGGGGGTGGGAGGAGTGAGGGGGGGGGGGGGAGGCGTCATCGAGGAGCCAACAGTCGGCGCCCAGCGGAGTGGTTCACTGCTCGGTGGGACACGCGTTGCGGTCCTTGCAGCAGAAGTAGTGCACCACCACGCCGTTGGGGTACTGGGCGAACGCACTGAGGGACAGAAAAGAAGACATAAAGGACACTGATAAAAAGGGATAAATGGAATGGGATTCCATTTGCATTCGGCTCAAACCTTAAACGTGCTTACGACACTGAGCTGGTTACCTGGTTCCTATTTTCTTCCTGCAGACGCGGCAGGTCTTCTCCTCGGTGATGACGCACTTCACCTGCTGGTGGAAGATCCGCTCCTCCTGCACCTGAGAACAGAGGACACGGCGGGTGAGCTAGCCGTGAGTGGCAGCTTCTTCCCGTCTTCAGACTGACTCGATGGCGTTAGAAGCATTTCGGAGGAAAGCCAATGTGATGGTTGTGACGACGTGACCACGGCTGATTTATTCCTCAGAGAACATGTGATCGAAGAGCAGACGAAAAAGGTTTCATTTGCGTTGGACCTCATTTAATCTGAGAGGAAAAATCTATCTTCAATGCATTGAGGTCTGAACCACTCAGCTAAACCACCAACAGAGCGAGAGAATCTTTCTAGACAATATATCATGTATGACTTCTGCAGGTTGAGCGTCTCTTGTCAAGCTGACACTCAGGAGAAAAGAACTGCGTCGCGTCGCGAACGAGTCCCCGGGACTTACTCGGAGGAACTCGGCCTGCAGCAGACTCTTCAGCACCTGGTTGCTGCGTTTCCTCCGAGCCTTCTCCTCCAGCACGCTCTCCAGGAAGACCCGGATCTCTCGGATCTGAGTGTTTGCTGGCAGCAGATTGATGGCCTGGGAGACGACAAAAACAACAGCGGGCTTGAAGGATTACAACGCTTGTCCTCATGAGGAGGGTCTTCGAAGGAATCAAAAAGCAAAAGGAAGTACAGTTTTAAAAGTATCATCTCTAATTCCAGAAAGGGGAACCCTGATTGAGAACTACATAAAAGGCTCGAATGAAAAGGATTTCCTTTGGGGGGGAAAGGGATCTGCTGCCACATGACTTCCCCAAGTGCAGAAACAAAAGCGACTGTTAGCTTCTGTGTGAATGAGGCTGGAGGCAATCGAGGCCAGTACTCGGTCTATGTAATTAAATTAAATTTGCCCAAATGGCCTCGTTGCACTCAGACAGCTTGGAGTGAGCTGCTGTTTCCTGCAGAGAGACGACGGAGGCTGTTGGTTTGTCTAACTCAACTTATACTGTGTATTTGTAGAAGATGTGAATGCACCACTATGCATCACATAGTATGCATCCTCCAGTTTGATGTTTAATACAACAAGACCGTCCTCTTAATTGAAAGCACCAACAGAACCTAAACCCAATGAAAGAATTGAAAAAAGCTGGAGCGTTCCCAACTTATTTAAATAAAAGACAATAATTCGCACAGAAACAATTTGTCAACTAACGTGAAATTTATCTGCGAGAGAAATCTGAAGGACAAATATGCTCAATTTCCGTTAGTTACACACAAATATTAATCTCCTTGGTCAGAAAAAAAATGTAGATGAGACGTCACCCCACCTTCCGGAAACTCGTTTCCCCACAACATATAAACTAAATGACAAACTTGCTTATATAAAATAATACACATATATTTCATTACGTCTGCAGTCTGAAGCTCTCTGGGCGGGTCAGCGTCTGGCAGCGAGGCAACGGGACCGAGAGGGAAACAGACCAGACGGAGAGTTTCCCGACAAACAAACGCTCCCGTGAACCGGCAGCGTTTCCACTGGAGACTCCTGATCCGACCCGACCGAGCGCAGATCACCATCACTTCCGCTTTAGATCACGCCGCGGCGCTTTGTGTGTTCGGAGATGCGCGGCGACATCACAGACAAAATGCGGAGGGAGGGAGAACGTACAGAGCGGCTGGAGCTCATCGGGGGAACAAACCCGGAAGCAAACGGCTTCATGAGGCTTTAGAGCGCCGAGGAGCTGAGGGGGAACACGGGGAAGCGTCGCCTCGCCTCAGGCATCCCTGTGTGAGCGCTGTGTTCAACCACACACACGTCACAGCGGCTGATCCACACGAGGGGAATACTGTAGAACAGTGTGGAAAAAACGGTCTGCTGCGAGAACACGAGTTGCGATGACATCAGCGGCCACGCGATGCCAAAGCCGACTCACCCATGTGTTTCAGGGACAAAGCGGAGTTTTTCCTGGTTAACACCTTAAAGTGTGGAAACGCTTCCAAAGTCCTGCAGCGGGAGCCTCGGCTTTAACTGTGAACATGTGGCACCTCTCAAGTGGCCGTCCGTTTGAATGGAAGCAGTGTGATATATTGAGCAAAGAAATGAGCCAAATTGTTCTTCTGACGTGAGAGTGACGTAGTTGGAGGGAGCAGCTCCACCTTATACACTTTGCTCGTATTTTAACAGACAGTGAACGCGGTGTGAGCGGACGAGGCGGCGATGAGAGTTAAGTTTCGTGGCATCCTGGTACATGTAGGCAGATGCATGTCAGTCACGTAGATGTTGCAGCATCTTCCCTCTAAGGGAGACCTTGCGACTGGAAGGTGTGATCAGCTGGTCTTTAACCGAACAGCTGTTATTCGATCATTTGCTCCTGGGCTCAGAAGGTTGAATCAGGTCTACGGAAGGAATTCGATCCAGATCTTCACTCAGATTCTCCAACGCAGAAGGCCTGCGGAGGGAGCTCAGCGCCCTGGTGGAAGCCTCAGGAGGTTTGGATGGTTTTCCATTAGGAAAGAAAGGGCGATTACCTTGCTAGTGTCGAGTTTGCTGTGGTGCAGCTCCAGGACGCGGAGGGCCGCCTGCAGGTTGGCCTGAGGCTCCGACAGCTCCATCTTGATGGGCCCCAGGCAGTGCACGTCAGGAGGGGACAGGTACATCCGCAGCAGGGACAGGTAGACCTGCGGGGCGGAGACACCGACGTCAGTACTCAACCCGTCTGAATCATAATCATTTTCGTATCACTTCACGACGAAGGAAACAGAAAACACACACGAGTTTCATGACTCAAAGCAGTTATGCAGATGAAACGTAATTTTATATCTGACGATCTACAAGAAGAATGTTTATTCAATGACAGAAATGAGACAAGAATCAAATTTATAATGTGATGAAAAAGGAAAGATGTAGAATATGTCAGACATCTTCCCTGACATATTTCCTAAAATGTCAAAACCGTTTCTTCAACATCAGACTATAATTACGGTTTTGATAAAGTAGACTTAACCACGCGATGATGATGATGATGATACGTCTTAATATTCAGTGTGCTAAACAGGGCTTCTCCCCTCCATCTAATACCGATTCATTTATTCATGTTTAGTTCTTGTTTGTTTGAAAACATGACAGTCAGTGTGACAGTTTTCATTTTTATCGGGAGCGTGAGCCATAAATAATCCATTATATTGGAGTAGCACTTTCTGCAAACACAAAGGCGCTTAACAGACAGCAGCCGAGTGCACAAAATGAAATCTGTGCTCATAAAATAACAACAACAAAAAAATCCAGCTGAAAGATGAAGGAAGGTGACTTTGGAAGCGACTTACGTCTTTGTTCCCTTCGACGGCGCTGCTGTAATGGCTGTGACAGTACCTGCAGAGCAGCGGAGACGAGATTCACACAATAGGAACAGGACAATTGGGAAGGAACAGCTCACTTTGGGTCCAGTTGTGGCCTTTCAAATTCATTTCGCCGCCTCGCAGAATCGTTTTTTTCAAATTAAACACACTTGCGTTTACTAATCTTTGGACAGGACGAAATGAATTCTTCAGCACGGGTCACATCTTTGGCAGGCGATCGGTGTTCTAGGACTCACGCTTCGGCCATGCTGGTGTCGTTCAGTATGTGCACGTAGATGAAGAGCGCCTGCTCGTGTTTGCCCATCCGACCCAGGAGCAGAGCCCGTTCCTCCAGCAGGCCTTCGGGATGGAAAACAAGAGTCACCCATCGGCGTAAACCCTATAGAAACTAAAGCCTTCCTCCGTAACAGAGGACACATGCGCATGAGGTAATGGAAAGTCCATTACATACTTACACAACATAACATTAAGCCCCCGGGGAGCACATTTGTGATATTGGGTTGTATCAATAAAACTGACAGGATATATAAACTTTACTGATTTCTGCATGGAAAACAAAGCATGTCCTTCCACACGCTGAGTGTAAAAGCTCAGGACGTTGTTTTCAGTCGCAGTTCTTACCGTCGAAGGGGAAGTCGCTGATGAGTCTGGATGGTTCGTAGCTGGTGGAAATATTCAGGAAAGACAGCAGCTTGTTCCTGAACTCTCCCAGTTCACCTTCCTCTTTTCCCGCAGCAACGGCTGCAACTCCTGCAACCGCGGCAACGACGGCAGGTTAAAACGTCATTTAAAAAGGGAATAATTGATACTGCTTCTCGTAGTATTCCATGATATCAAAATGTATTCATTTGACTTTGTCTTCAAACTGCATATTCCGTGTGACATAGTTTGTTTTCTCAATCATTTCACATTTTAGAGACAAAGTGGGTCAAAACAACGTCAGCTTGATTGGCAGGTTAGTAATTCAAGTAATTGAAAGGTTGAATAAAAAGTTAAAATGGAAATCATGATCAAACCTGAGATGAACCTGGAAATAGTGCAGACGAAGGAACAATAAATGATGGCTGTAAAAGGGAAGAGACCCGGGGGCGACCTGAAGCAATAACCCGGCCCAAGGGCAGAACTATTTATTTGAATTACTTTATTTCCCAGACAAAGTGCACATCAATGAGCATTTGGACACATCGTCATGAGACCCACAGAGAGCGAGAGAGACGGGTGCACACTGCAAAGCAGCGGGGGACAAACATCTGTCTGAGTGAAACCACATGCAGTGAGGTAGTCACATGAAAGTCCCACGATTAATTACAATTAGGATCTTTTGCCGTTAAGGCGACATTGAAGCCCAGGAGGTCACGTTCCCCTGCGGCTCGTAAATAATCCACTTTACTTTAGGTAGAAAATAAGTATGAATGTTAGGAATCTCAAATTAAATCTGCATCACTTCTCAGCCCCCGGATGGTGTGAACTTCACCTCAACGAACTCTCGAGTATTCTCTGGTACCTTCTGGCAGTGAGTTGAGGTACTGCTTCATGAGGCCTTGGACCCTCTCCAGGTAGAGCTGAATTAGCACATTGTGAAACTCCGGCTCCTTGTCCTCCCACTCGTACACAATGTGCTCCAAATACGGGATGGCGAGCTCCTTGAAGCCCTCCTTCAGGAAGTTCAGCACATTGTCTCTGGGCAAAGTCTCCACCTCGGTCAGGTCCTCTGTGAAGATCTGGACAAAGTAGATTTAGACTTCAGAAAGACACGTCTGGTGTCATTTTGATAACTGGAGAAAACTGTGAATGTCTTTGTCCCACCTTGAGGCCGTCCTCAGGACAGATCTTCAACACCCAAGGAGAAAACTCAAAGATGATTCCCAAATTCTCCCCTCCTGTGTGATGCGGGGGGGTTACAAGAGATAATAGAGTTTGACTGCAGGAGGAGCTCAGAGGAGAAGATGTAAAGACGGAACAAAGAAGAGGATCATGATCATAATCAGAAAACTGCATGAAGCACCAGCATCATCGTGGAATAAAATCCATAAAGTCAGTTAAACCTGTCTGATGAGTGGTTTGTTCGTCCTTAATCCCAAACCACCGCTCCACTTATAACGACTTTCTTGGAAGAATTGTGCTGCAGAATGCGTCGCCTCCATTAACAAATTGAACCACTGCCAGAGAGGCTGAAAGCCTCGACGCGGCTTTTGATGCGGTTTTTCCCTCCGACCGGGTTTCATCTCACAGGCCACTAGACGGTTCCAGAGTTTAACCACATCGAGGGTGAACAGTGACGCATATGGAGCGAGATCCCCTCACTTAGTCAGTCCCAGGCCTACAAAGGACATCGCATCTCATCCAACATCCACAATCAATCACGTTGAAAGTCCTCTCAGAGTCTCTCCCGGAGAACGCGGCGCATCCAGCGGCGACGACATGTTTGCCGCTGTTAGTTGAAAACAGACGGAGGGCGGACGCTTACCAAGCCGCTGGAGGTACTGCACCGTCCGCTCGTGGCCCTTCAGCGGAGAGTTGGCCTTGGTGGACTGGTCCAGCAGCACCTGCAGAGCTGGTGAAGAGAGGAAGGGGGAGGCGAGTGAGCTCAGTCCGGGTGAGAGCGGGGGAGGGAGGCGCGCACGGCGTTACACGCCACTAAGTGGAGGGAGCAGATGCGCGGCGGTAATGGGAGGGCGGGTGACAGCTGGTTGGAATCGATGGGGATCCAGCAGATGTTTCTGGGTGTTTTGATGTCGATTGTCATGCTGAGGCCCTGAAATGTGACTCATTCGTTTGATTGATTGATTGATTGATTGATTGCTCTCGTCTGCTGCACGATTTTCATGATTGGTTTGATTAATACTTGGACCAAATCTTTTAACAGGATTTTTCTTGGATTTTGAATCCGGGTACATTTTGAGGTAAGTCGGGATCGTTTCTCTGTTAGATGAAGTTCATCGGACATTTCTTTAGGATAATCCTCCAAATACAAAGAGAGACAAAAAAAAGGAAATAAACTATTCGGACCGAGCTCAACTCGAGCTGCTTGTTTCTAACTGTCGTGGGTTTTGTTGTACAAGTTGTGGCTTCTGCGGCTTAAAACGCCCTCTCATCTACTCATGCGTGAAAGCATACCTGAACTTGCACGTCAACAGAACTATCAGAGTTTTCCAGGAAAGTCCCAACAGCTGAAGGAGATGTATAAATCCACTCCATCTCAGATGAATTATTATGCACCAAATCCCACGAATGGAATCCAAACGGCTTTTGCCAAGAAGCAAAGTTCAGTGCAGATACACAAATAAGGACTAAACTATGACTCACTATGACTCACATCATCAATTGTAATAAAAATGGATTACGTTGATCCTTTGTGTCAAGAAAATGCACAAAATGTCCCTAAAATATTGTGATTAGAATAAAAAAAAAGATATAGCGCAAACTTTTAGTGCAGATAAGAACGTCTTAACATAAAAATAAGACTCAATGAAAATGTTTATTTCTAAACTACAGACTTATCTTTAAGACTAACAAGAGTAGTTCCTGCACAATGAACGCACGGACCAGACCAGAACGCAGACCAGATGCGTGTAACTTTGGACCCATGAAATCTCTGGAATAGTGTTTTAAATATAACAACCACGACCATTTGTTCACCAAAGATGTCAACAATTAAAGTAGTACAAACTTAAAAACTGGCTCATGAAGCCAAAGAGTGAGTTCAGAGACATAAAAGACTCTGGTTGCTCATTGGAGCGGCGCCTCACCTTTCTGGTGGAGGCCCTTCTTCTCGTAGAGGATAATGAGCTCGCTGTACTTGTGGGCCTTCTTCAGGACGTACTCGCTCTCCTCGATGTGGCAGTGGTTGTTCTCCAGGCGAAGGAGGGGGGACACCATGGCCACGTTGGTCTAAATGGAGAAGAGCACCTGATAAAAAAAAACATGAAGACCACACGCTTCCAGTTCAGGTCGTGTTTCACCCAAAGACTTGGGCGCGCTGATTGGGTGCTTTCTGCTTCACATGGTGCTAATCTGGTGCAGATGTTGAGACACGTCCACTCCCTCTCAGGTTGTCCCTCCCGGGTGATCTGGGTCTGCCGTGAGAGTTCCTCTCATCTTTATTATACCTCCAAAGAGAAACCTGCCCATAGCCACTTCTATCTGTGATGTCATCTCGGCACTACTTCTCAGGAGGTTTGACCTCCTCCATTGAATCAATTTAGTATGAGGATTTTTCATATACTCAATTCTGAATGTGTCTCCATCTTCTATGCGGGTGCCATCCCTTTCTTATTTGAGGTTGTAAATGAATCTGGTATTGTGATAAAAAGTCAAATCTTTTGAAGGATTAGTAGATTGATGAAGACCATTTCCTGTATAGTGTGCCAGGCATTCAATTATTATTTAAGTAATAATAATTGAAAGTGTCCATTTTGACGGAAACGTTTCCAGGAAGAAAAGGGCGTCGTGCTCACGTGCAGGTAACATTTCAGCAGCGTGGTGTCGATGATCTGCAGGAGTTTTTTGCGGCTCTTAATTGTCGGCGTGCCTTCCATCAGCGGAGACGTTGTAGACGGGTCGGAGTCGTTCAGCTGCTTCACCAGGTGGCTGCGCTTCTGTGAGGACAAATAATAAAGGTTAAAAAGGTTCACATTGGGCCTCTTTTGATTCCCCCTAGACATGCTTTCATTCGCTCTCTCTCACACACACACACACACACACCTGTGTGAGATAATCGATGAGAGCGAGATGAGCCTTCTCCAGCTCCGCCACGGACAGAGCAGGCAGAGGGTTTGGGTAGTGCAGCTGTTTGCGGTAGTCCGAGGGGAGCAGGTCTGGGTACAGCCCGATCACATGGGTGGGATCTGCAGAGCGAACCAGGGGAAGCTCACGTTATTATATTAAGTGTTTGATCCAAAAACAGAAAGCTGACTCGGGGAAAGAGTTCACACAAAATATGAATATGTCAAATTAAGAGGTAGTTACATCAGGTTTAGAGGAAATGCCTCCTCGTTACGTGACAATGTTACGTGATGAATCAACATACACAATAACCAAAAGCTGTGAAGAAGAAAATACCTGTGCCCAGTTTGGCAAACACCTGCATGGAGTCATCAAATCTCTTCTGGCAAAACAGATTGAAGGCGTAGAGATTCTGGATGTGATGTATCTGCTGCTTCTTATCGCCGTCTGAATCGTCCTTCATCTTCCGGCAGAAAAACAAGAATAAAATGAACAGAAGCAAAACCAAATTATGCATCGCGCTCCGGAATAAAAGCCAATCGGTCAACTTTTCAAGACGACGGCTTTCCTAAACACACGGCCCCTGGTCGGGCGTAGCCGCGCTAGTGTTCCAGCCTCCGAGGGGCAAATGTGCGGCTGTGCTGCTCACCGCCAGCTGAAGAGCCAGCTCGAACTGCTTGTCCTGAAGAAGCTGCCGGATCTGCGTGGCTATCGACACGGGCACCAGGCGCCACACAAAGTGGTTGCTGGCGACGTACACTATGTTTTGCCTGTGAAAGACGAGCGGAGGAAGAACGAGATGAGAGAGGATACGTTGGAACAAAAAGCGTTGAAACTGGTGAGAGTGTCGTGTTCTTGCGAACACCCAGAAAATGACACCGTTGTTCATTGTTTCCACAGTCTTTATTTTATATGTCGGCCGTCGGTCAGAATTCAACATTATAAATTATTTCAGAGAGCCCGACGTGGCGTATCGTCACAGCGGACCGCCTCACCCGGCCGAGGTGATGAAGCGAGGTCGCTGCAGCTCCACACTCTGCACCAGCAGCCTGGGCTCCAGCGTCCGGATCTCCACGTACCGAGGAAGGACAGCTATGATGTACGGAGGCTGGTGCTCTGGGAAAAGAGAGTGCTGGATTAAGGCGAGGAGCCATTCCAACGTCGAGAAGCCAAAAAGGCTATTTGCACAAACATTTACTTCACCTAAACTACTACGGTTTTAAGACCCACCCGACTCAAACTCAGCATGTGGAGAGCAGGTGCATCGGTCGGGATTATTGGTGGGTGAGGGGGGTTCTTGAGGCTAAAAGGGGCAGGAAGTCGGCCATCTAGACGCGCCTGAGGCTCGTCTCTGGAAGCATTTCTAACCCGACCGCCACTCTACCTCGGCTGCCGCACGCACCTCACAGCCACAATGTTGTTTACGTTGAAAATGAGGAAATTGCAAACAGTATGAAGCCACTGCTTGAATTCCTCTTCATATTGTTTGTACCTGCCTGCCAGTGAGCACCACCTTCATCACTTCTGTTCTAGAGCTCGTCAGTAATCCACACATGTGGTGCCTTAGTCACGGGTAAAACAAGCATGTGCTAGAAATCTAAAACGAGGTTTCCTCTGCTGACGCGTGGAACACAGAAGCACAGCTGAGACAACAAAACTTAAGGAAGAGAGAAGAAAAGTCAGACAGCGATGACGATGGCAGTATTTTAGCCACGCGCTTCCTCAGCGGTTTGCTTTATTGTTTTGCTTTGTGAGCAAACTTGTTCAACCACTCTCAGTCAACACGCATATGGATCAGTGAAATCACAGAGCAACATGCTGAACATCTCGTACAGATGACGTAAAAGCTGCATATGATTCAACAGCTCGGGATTAACTGAAACTATTTCAACTTCATCAACTTTTTGTTTTTCTGAAAACATTACACCCTCCGTGTTAGTTGTGTGACTTTCTCACCCATTGCTACTGGGATGTCGGTCCAGTTCAGGGCACACTTCTGGGTACAAACGCCCTCTTCGTTTACCACCACAGTGAGGTCATCCTGGCCAACTGCCACCTTCCCATCAGCCAGTGGGGCAACCAGAGGCTCCAGCTGTTTGCCAGTGGGAAAGAGATCCTTGATGGTGCCCCGGCCATCCATCTGATTGACAGGAGAGACGAGTGAGTCTGAACTGCCTAATAAGAACTCATTACAAACTTTGCCTGCAAGGTGAAGGTCACAGTGCTTTAGACCAACATCTAAGAAAAAGGCAAAGCGACAGTTGGTTGATAATAAGAATAACAGCAGGAATTAATACAAAAGGAAAAAAGACTGCAAATTCAAGGCCAACCTAACAGACGGAACATCTCTCACCATAAAGGAACAAACCACAAATCGTTTTCAGCTCATTTTGCAGAGTTTTACTTTACGTTGTAGGTAGCGGTCGATAAATAGAGCTTATTGTTATCCATGGCGGTGGCACGTACCCGTATGAGGTAATAGTCTCGCTTGAAACCAACACATATGGAGTTTTCACACCAAGCCATGGACTTTGGGATATCAGATGCACTAAAGTCCCCCTGACAGACAAAAACACACCGTAATGGTTAAAAGGTAACAATTGGAAAAAAAACACCTGTAAACTTGGATCCTACGGTTTTCCCTACTAGTTCTTATTTTACCTGCAGTTCGTGGAACTCTCTGTCCTGCCAGTAATACAGCTGAAGCTTCTTTTTCACTGCAACACACATTCTCAACCGTTCCTCTCCTGTGCTGGTGTGCTGAAAAAACAACAACAGACTAGACATATAATTCATCCGTTCTTTTTTTTGTTTAAGCCAATTAATCGTTATTGTTATATCAGTATTACTGTGATATTAGTGATGAACATTTTAAAACGTTACTGTCTTGAAATAATCCAAATGTTCTTAAACAGTCCACTAATCCGTCATGTACTGATAGTAGCTTTACATATTAGTAGAAGTGAACGCTGGATGGGAATCACTACGAACGTGTGACAATACTAGAGGCATAAAAGATGTAACTGACTGACCTGCAGGTCACAGGTGAAGAGCGTGGCGCCTTTGGCTTTGGCCACTACAGTGATCTGCTGGAAGGTCAGGAGGTCGTGGACGTGGATGTTGTTCTCTGCAGGAGAAGACGGATGAGGAGAATGAAGACAAATGCAACGCTTTAAGCCCGAAGCGATTAACAGGCGAAGACTAACCAGCATGATCATTGGAATTAGTAGAATAAAGTAGTAGTTTGCAGAGAAAACGTACCGAGAAGACTGACAAGAATTTTGTACTGCGAGACGACGTAGAGCTGAAGAAAGAAATACAAACAAGGAATGCCGGTTTTAAACAGGAATCCAACAACAAACAGATGTATGAGGACATTAACAGTGCTGAGAATACACCCGAGCTTGTTTGTTTAACCCTCTTTTCTTTTTGAACTATTTATATGCATGGCAATTCTGAACTACACTGATTCAATCTGAAAGTTGTTCGCAGCCATCCCGATCAGATCAATCGTCTTTGGTTTTCTACGTCGCCGTGAGGATGAGCCCTGAGGCATTACCAGGTTTATTCCAAGACGTTGGCCATTGAGTGCAGCGTAAAGTGAGATTCACGTTCACTAACAGACAAATGACGAATATTGAAAAATAATAACAGGACAACACGGTATGTGGTCCTAGAGATCTGACTGTTCTTTATTTGAGACTCGCTCATTAGTCAAAACGGCCTTACTTACCTGCTGAATCTTTTTTGAGAAGTTCTTATTTGATTTCTCCAGCGTCACCTCAAACCGGTTGGTGCCTGAAGAGAATAGAGACATCAGAAACCATCCAAACATTTGCTTGAAGCAGGGAGCATTAGGTCTGCAAATACACAATGTTGCACCACACACGTCCTGCGCCCTTCCTACCTGCATCCTTCTTAATCCTGTAGAGAAGAAGATGCCCCGGCTTTGTTCCCACGAGCAACCACTCCTCTGTGGAGAAGAAACACTGAAGAGTCACGTTGGGACAGACATGTGGTGGATAGTACGCGATCAAACAAATACTCTATCACGTCCGGGTGAAACAATCCATCACTTCACCTGAGAGTTTATAGCTCAATAAAAGCCCACAGAAACCACTTTAGCGTCACTGAATGAAAGAACAGCTGCGGGAGACACCATATTTACCCCAGGCCGCAAGACAGTCAATCTGGAGAGGAAGTTTCTCCAAAATAGGCACTGGCTCGTACGCGTCATGCATGGTGAAGCAGTACTTTTCACCCCCGTCACGGACCCCTCTGACGGCTCGGTTCCACGGGGCAGCTCACGCGCCCGGGACGGGACAACAGCGGACAGACCGGCCGCTGGCTATTGTGTCAGGGTGGTCCGCCTGTCTGTGTCGCCATTAACCGAGTTAGCGAGGAGAATGTATCTGGTTTGTACTCCTCTGCTCCACAGCGCGGCTCGTTAGCCGGCTAGCTCTCCGACCAAAACAACAGCTGATTGTTAGCCTGCTAGCTTAGAGGTTCGCGAGCAACGGCTACATTGTTCCCTTTAACTCTCCGCCGACTGAAAAAAAAAAAGCCCCGACCGCTTTGTGGATGAAGACAAGCGACGCCTCCAGTTGACTTAATTAAAAAAACAAGAGAGCAATGTGTTAGCGGCAGCGTTTGCTTCCCCTTGGACGCTCACGCTACTTCCTCGGTGGCCCGCGGGTTGTGTTGTTCGCGGCTGCGCGAGGGCACGGGGCTTGACAGGCACGTGACAGAAGTCACTGCGCTCACGAGGACAGCATTAAAGGAGCCGGCGTCTGCGGGACGAGGTGCATTGTGGGTAACAGACCTCCATGACAACGTGACGTGTTTCATGCATTTATGAGAAGTAACTTTCTATTTCATCTTGGTTTATTGTTCCAAGAATGTAAAATAGAATATGATAGTCTGAACACACATGTATGTATATATTCGGTATATATTGGTGTGTATGAAAATACACCCGCATATTCCCCACAAGAACTGATGCCGTCTGTTCGACATACATTTTATAGACAGGACATACTCAAAAAAGCATTAGAATATCGTCACCTTCACATTACAGTGCAGACTCACATCCAGAAATTGGTCCCTTTAAAGTAAATCATCCTCAATACTTTGATAGATTGATAGATTTGATAGATAGTATATCTACATATATTTAACATGTACAATTTCCTGCTAAATTAATTCATAATTATTAAATATGGAGATTTTGAAGGGCTTCCATTTAGAAAGGACCATTTACTTTTAAATCTAATGCAAAAAAAGACATACATTAGTCTTGTCAACCAAGGACTAAGTTTGTCCCTTCCAAGGAGGGTTTAAAGAAAATGTGCACATTATGGTCGCAGTACAGCTTCATACCAGTAGAGAGAGCAGCTGAACTGGGATTTCCACGAGGAACATCTACGGCTGCAACGTAAAATCCAAAACCCATGACAGCATTACAAAGGCGTATTGAACATGAATCTAACATCCATCACCGCAATGGGGTTCAGTTACCGTAGAGCGTAAAGTGCAAAGTGGTGACTTTTAGAATCAAACTTTGGACAAAAATGAGATGGTTTTACTTTTGAGCCCATTGCTATTTTACACTAAGGCAGAGAAAATTACTTTTTATAAAAGCGTAAATGATCATAACGTTCATTACCAATATAAATCGTTGCTAATAAATGAATTGAAGAATAAGATCACTGTTTTCTAAGAACCACACAATCATAATATCGGATAAACAGTGTGTGTGGGGGGGGGGGGGGGGGGGGGGGGGGGGGGGGGGGGGGGGGGGGGGGGGGGGGGGGGGGGGGGCTAGATTTGAACTAAATATAAGAAAATTCAAATGTGTTCATGTAAGCATTACATTATATTGATATAATGATATGTTAGTGGATGGACAATACCTTTGCATACAAGCTGGATTTAAGCAAATAACATCAAAATATTTAACAAGAACAATATGGTATTATTGTTCCAGCATGTGGTGCCCTCGGGTATTAAAATCACTTCACTCTAGCAGGGCATATTTCTAAGGGTCCTACAGATAAAAGTGCTTCACTTTCTATTTCCTCCACAAACGCTGTAAACCCATAACCGCGTGATCAAGTTCACGTACATCAAGCCACGCCCTTCCACACTTGCGAAATGCTTAGCCCCGCCCCCTTATCGCATCCCGCTCGGTATTACTATGGGCGTTGATTTCCGGCAATTTTGCGTCTGGATTTGTTTTTTTCAATGTTCCACAGAGTCCGCGTGTTAATCGTGTGTGTTTGTTGTGTGTGCGCGCGCGCGTTTGTGGTCTTTTAACGGTCCCCGGTTTCGGGTGCTGTCACCGCCTCCCACCCCTCGTTCTCCTCCTCCTCCTCCCCCCCCCCCTTCCTCCCCGCGTCACTACATGCGAGTCACCGTCGCGGCTCCACGCATCGTTGGCCCGCAATGACCGAGAGCCCCGCAACGCAGCCGGCCGACGGGGACGTGTGTCAGCGGGCGAAGAACGGACTGAGGCCGGAGAGGAACGGCTCGGCGAAGAGCCTCCGCCGCGGCCATGAGCGGCGGGCCGAGCGCCCCCCGCTGCCCCCCCCGGGGAAGGAGAGGAGCAGGAGGCGGATGCGGAGGAGGAGGGTGAGGCCCGGGGATGGGACCGGGGAGGAGAGAGACTGGTGTAGCCGGGGGGGGGGGGGTCCGAACCCCCCCCGGAAACACCGTGGACGATGCTGGCGTCACTGACTTCCATCAGCGCCCCGTTAGGAGGGCGGTTTGCCGCCATCGAGGCGTGCGTGATTCTCCAGTGGCGTGAACGCCAGATCCCGTGTGAAACACCCGAGATTGAGCGTGTTCTCGCGTGTTCACGTTGTTATAGGCTCCCTCAAAACATGAATTAAACGCGTTTCACGAATTCTAACGAGACGCTGTCGGATTCGGCATAATCCTATTTAAACCAAAACACATTTGAAAATATTAAATTCGCAATTTAGTGAACGGGCTCATCATGGTCCCCACCGGACCCACGGGGGGACAGCTCTCAAAAGGCTGGCATGTGAATTATGATAATATCATATGACTGCCGAATTTAAGTAGAGGATTATCTGTTAAACCTACATTGCTTCTTTGATTAAGATAGAGGAATGACAATAATCGATGAGCCAATGAGAGAGCCAATGACAATAATAATAACAACAACCTCAGTTCACAGTGTGTTATTGTCAGAGGGAGTGGCCTGTTTTTTGATGGAAACTAATTACAGTGTATTGGCTGCTCCTCTCAACCTCAATTAAACGATAAATATGTGTTATTTCTTTAAAGGCGTGATGCAAACACACTACTCCGTTAACGTGTAGATGGTTACTCACTTCAGTTGTGAGTAACACCAGTGCAAGTCTTCAGATAAGGTTGTCCGTTGAGACCGCGTGCACGCTGGGTAAGAGCTTTTTTCCAAAGAGGCTAATGAAATTTCCACCCTTGGGTGTCAAGTCTGAAATTAAAAGCCCCCCCTGGGACAGTGTGATCAGATGCTGCCTCACACGGGCCCAGAGGCGCATGGAAAGGTTTTGATACTGATTTCATTAGAATGTTCATGAGTGCGGATTTTTCCCTTCTCATCAAAATGAAAAGAAAAGAAAAAGTTGTATTAAAAGTGTGAGGTACAATACCAGTTTTGAGAGTTTGAGGCACAAAACAATAGTCTGAAAACGCAGTGTTTTCAGCCTGGCTGCCCGTGTGGAGGCATTAGAGAGAAACGCATGACTGGTCACATGCAGCGCCTCGCGGCCATCAGCACAGGGACGCACACACGTGATGGCAATTCATCCGCCTGCAGGTTTTTTTTTAAAGCAAAACCTCCTTTTTCTTTCACGGTCTGTCATGAACGCGCTCTGTTCACGAAAACGTCGAGACGCCACTCGGGTCGGCGTGCTCGCACCAACGTCAACACCCACCGGGCCCTTCCCTTATTTGTCAGTCAAATCCTGGCGTTTGGCGCACGCTGTTTTTTTATTTCCTGTACGGTTGGAGTACAGCGGCACCAGAGGCCTCCTTATGTTCCCCCTCGAGTGAACGTAAGTCACCTTCAGAGTGAGACGCAGAAACCTCAGCTGACTGGGCTGGACTTCATACGTTATTATGCAGCCACATCGCTTATATCGACTCTAAGTCTAAAAGTAATATGCACTGAATAATACGATTTACTGTTGACAACATCGGGCGTCATCTTCATTCACGGCCCAGGTCCTTTTTAATCAGCGTTTTTCCCGCTTTTCCAATGTCGCCCCAGGTCCCCGCGGCGCCGCGGCCCTTCGCCGAGTCCTTCGAGGAGACCCCCATGCTGGTGGCGGTGCTCACCTACATGGGCTACGGCGTGCTGACCGTCTTCGGCTACCTGCGCGACTTCCTCCGCCACTGGAAGATCGAGCGGTGCCACATCGGCCGGGAGAAGGAGGAGCAGACGGTGAGCGCGCTGAACGCCGCCTGTTTTGGTCGTTCTGAGGGGGCCCTGGCTCTGTGACCCCTGACCCCCCCACCGCAGAGTTTCCCCAAAGTGTATTTGCACCAGTCTTAAGTTTCGTTAGCGTCGCTCGGAGACTGCAGAGGAAGTCCACATCTCGGCGCCTCTTGTCGAAACGCGCCCTTGGCCCGCCAAGGTTGTTTTCAACCTGTTACGTGACCTTCGATAGTGCGGCCCATTGTTTGCTCGGTCACGTCGAGGAAAGGAAGCGGCTGAGATAAGCGCGGGGAAGTCATGGACTCGAGGATATGCCGCGCGTGCTTTCTCTAAGAAGGAACAGGAAATTCCTGAAATTGAATTCCCGAATGTCCTCATTTTCTTTCCTTCCAGCTTTGTCTGCTAAAGACAAACGTGTTACTGGACCAAAACAACACCTGATAACATCGGCCTCCCTGCTCCCCCTCACATCTCTCTCTCTCTCTCTCTCTCTCCATCCACATGTAGGGTTTTGTGCCCCTCTACCAGGACTTTGAGAACTTCTACACCCGAAACCTCTACATACGCATAAGAGACAACTGGAACAGGCCCATATGCAGCGTCCCGGGGGCCAAAATGAACCTGATGGAGCGAACGTCCCGCGACTACAACTGGACCTTTGAGTGAGCGAGACATTTATTTCAACCGCCTTCTGCGGGGCGAATACCGGACGGGTGACCTCTCCTCCTCCACGCCGGCCGTTACCAACGGGCCCTGTCCTTCTCCCTTGCAGTTACACGGGCCGGGTCGTGCGGGACGTGATCAACCTGGGCTCCTACAACTACCTGGGCTTCGCCGAGAACACGGGCCCGTGCGCCGACGCCGCGTCCGAGGTCGCCGCCAAGTACGGCGTCGGGGTGGCCAGCACCAGGCAGGAGATTGGTACAACCACACGGCAAAAACACGGGCCTTCCCACTCTCGCTATCACTTGGGCTGAGCAGCAGGAATGCAGCGGGGGCGGGAATAATGGACTAGTTTGTTTTGTGGAAACTAACACGGTAGATTCTGTGTTAACAGCGCGGTGTGCAAATAACACAAAGCGTTTTAATACCCGGGCGCTCTTTGTCGCGCCTTCTCAATAGAACCACCGCAATGGTGGTTTACCAAGCGGCGCGTTTGGAGGTCGTTTCCGGGAAGGTGACGGCGTGTGACTCCCGCCCCTCAGGTAACCTCGACCGGCACGAGGAAATGGAGAAGCTGGTGGCTGAGTTCCTGGGCGTGGAGTCGGCCATGGCGTTCGGGATGGGCTTCGCCACCAACTCCATGAACATACCGGCCCTGGCTGGCAAGGTAGGACCTGCGGGAGACGGGTGTGTCTTCTTCTCTCCCCCCCCCCCCCCCCCCCCCCTTTTCTTCACCCTCTCTCCTTTTTAGCTGTTTGTTGTAGTGTAGTAAAACAACACAGACAAACCCTTTAGTAACACCATGACGGAGGCCTCCCTCGTGCCTCCTCTGGCCTCGCGCGTCAGGGTAAACCGCTTCCTGTTGGCGTGAGCTACTGGTGACTCGACCAGACGTCAGAGTGACAGAACAATACTGTTCTGTCCCGCTGCTGCTCTGCAGGTAGCCGCTTCGCCACGCTCCCTTCTTCCTCTTTTCTTAGTTGTGAAATGATGCAACGCTTTAAAATCAGAAGTAGTTGCCCAATCTCTTTCTTTTAAACCGCCAACAATGGAACCGACAAAGCAGCATTCTCCATTCAAATATCTATAGCCAAGAACTCTGCAGCCCGTATGTACTAAAGTGACTTGCTCAGTATTTGTGCCCCGCTACCTGCTGCCGCCGACGGATGTGCACTAATCCGATGAATGAATCCTGTGTAAATGTTGCCTGGTGTCCTGCAGGGCTGTCTGATTCTGAGTGATGAATTGAACCATGCCTCTCTGGTCCTGGGTACCAGACTCTCAGGGTCCACCATCAGAGTCTTCAAACACAACAGTGAGTCTGGGACTACAGAGACGTCCTCCTTCAAGTCTCCTAACCTGCACTCACAGGCACATTTTTATTATTATTACAACCTTGCTGCTTAATGCTGGATATGTATATTTTATGTATATATGCTGCTCCATGTATGTTTCATACTGCACATATACTCTTTATTTATATACATCGCATATATATACTCTGCACTTTATCTGCTTTCTTGCGCTTCTGGTGAGATGCTAAACTGCATATTGTTGCCTCAGTATCTGATAATAAAGTTGAATAAGCTTTCATCATGTTTTTGGTACATACTTCATTGATTGAATCTACCGAGTAATGATTTCCTCACTTATTCTTATAGATGCTGCATGTATGTACCTTGTGGTTCCTCTTCACACACCACTGGGGAGGTAGTTCTTCCTTCTACGTCTGGTGTTAAATCGAGTATCAAAATCCGAGGATTTGGAAACATAAACAATGAAGTGTTTGGTTCCCGGCTCCTCTTGGTATCGTTCATTGCCGGCTCGCTGTCACACTAGAATGCAGCAGAAGAAAAGCCTTTGTTGACGTCGTTGGTGACGCTCGTGCTTTTCCTCTTCCAAGTCGGAATGTCAGCTGCTGAAGGCCACTGGCATCCAGCATACTTCACCTCATTCTCACGCAAACCCACATACAGCAAACGTCGTCACATTCTCTCGATTTCTTTCCTGCCAGACATGCAGAGCCTTGAGAAGCTGCTGAGAGAGGCCATAGTTCACGGGCAGCCCAGGACTCACAGACCATGGAAGAAGATCCTCATCGTGGTGGAAGGCATCTACAGGTAGCTTCCCCGTTTGCGTCACAAGCATGGGCGTAACCACGCATTCTTTAGGGGCGTCGTGTCCCCCACCAATATTGATATATTGGTGAGAAATTAATGTGAAATTTAATGCAATTTAGTATTGCACATAGACGGTCATTTTAAGTAAGTGGTCTTTCTTTTTCCATTGGAAGCGATCCTATTTGCTACAGTACTACTGGAAAAGCATAATTGTAATTGGTAGGTGTGTTTAAGGTCAGTAAATAGTAAGCAACTCCGTCACTGTCACAGCGAAATTACACTATTCCTTTAGATGTGAATTTAAATGGTCAATGTGCTCCTCGAAACTATGTTTTAAATGTGCAAATTTTCATTTATAGATATAGATTTGTAGGCCATGCACTTAACAAAAAAAATAATATGGGGTTCATGTCTAAACCATGGTTACGCCCTTTTTCACAAGTCTTTTAACAAAATCACTTTCAGGTATTTTGCAGTCACGGTTACGAAGGCTTAACAAAAGCAGTGGAACAAAAGCAGTTACCAGCTTCTTCCCTTAGCTGCACAAGCTGCGTCATTCTGCCGGACAGGCAAGCTGCAGGAAGCCGTCTGCAGCAACACTCGGCAAAGCAATTCTTGCACCATTACCACAAGTTGAACGCACTAATTGTGACGGGTGTCATTCAGGTGCCGCGTGCTCACCAGCTGACAGGTCTCAGCATGTTTGCACTCGGCCCTCGGCTGAGGAACCGAGAGAACTTCCCTGAGCTCAGGTTACCCGGCTTGTAATGAAGCAAATGAACACATTTGCCCGACAGTAACTGTGACGCCTTCCGCTGTGCCCCCCCCCCCCCTTCCCTCCCCTGCAGCATGGAGGGCAGCGTGGTGCGCCTGCCCGAGGTCATTGCCCTAAAGAAGCGCTACCGGGCCTATCTTTACCTAGACGAGGCCCACAGCATCGGGGCCCTGGGGCCGAGAGGCAGAGGTGTGGTGGATTACTTCGGCCTGGACCCCTGCGATGTGGACGTCATGATGGGCACTTTCACCAAGAGCTTCGGCGCGGCGGGGGGATACATCGCAGGGAAAAGGGTGAGGACGCGGCTCGAGCGCTGAACCACTCGGATGGTTTTCCTGTTCAGGCCAAACTGTCACTCAGGCTCTGGGTGCGGTTAATGAGGGCACCAATCATCTCAGCAATGTGGATCGTCTACCTAGCAGAGCATTCCTGACCTATTAGCCCTGCAACCTGACATTGGAGGATCAAAACGGATGTCTCACCTTCAGGAAGCAAAGTGCTTCTCTGACGTCACATTCACCGGCTTCTTGTCACTTACTCCAGAATACGTTCCATCATCTTTTGAAACGCTAACAAACTGTTGATTCGTTGTTTTTTAATGCAAATATGGGGAATGAGGGTCACGCAGGGTCCTGAGCCCCCCCCCCCCCCCCCCCGGGTCTGACGGAGCGCTTGAAGCTTTTCATGCGCGATGTCTCCTCTTACATCTCCTGTGTATCTGCTGGCTTTAGGAGCTCATTGAGTACCTGCGTTCCCATTCACACAGTGCGGTCTACGCCACCTCCATGTCTCCTCCTGTGGTGGAGCAAATCATCACTTCCATGAAGTGCATTATGGGAGAGGATGGAACAAAAATAGGTAGGTGGTACAAGGATACGTATTTGAAAAAATTGCAAGCTCTGCGAAGGGGTTTTCTTTTTGAGATACTTTCCTACCTAATCATCTAAAATGACCATGAATGAGTGAATGCTAACTTAGCTTCTTAGCTGCTGTAATGGTCATCCGGCGCCACCAGGTGTCGGTGCACACTCATGAAATCAGAGACAGTAGTCTTATCTGAAGGCAGATATTGCGTTATATTATTGCAATGCTACTCCAGATACACCTCAGTCAACAGTTAGACCCTTTTGGCCATTGATTGACTAAATATACCAAATGATGATTTACTTTGGTCAACGGTCAACTCCCGTTTGAATGTCTCCTCTCGTCGTCCCAAGGCCTTGAGCGCGTGCAGCAGCTGGCGGTGAACACGGTCTATTTCCGCAAGAGGCTTCGAGATATGGGCTTCATCATCTACGGCAACCAGGACTCCCCCGTGGTGCCCATGATGCTCTACATGCCGGCCAAGATAGGGTGAGCCTGGAGCTGCTGAGGGACGTGCGCTCGGTTACTGTTAGCTTCAGCCGTTTACACAGAGCGCCTAACAATGACTCAGGGATGTTGTGTGTCATTTCTGCCGTTTCCCCTCCGTCCCACCAGAGCGTTCGGCAGGGAGATGCTGAAGAGGAACATAGGGGTGGTGGTCGTCGGCTTCCCCGCCACGCCCATCATCGAGTCCCGGGCGCGCTTCTGCCTCTCGGCCGCCCACACGAGGGACGTGCTCGACCGGGTAACTGACGCAAACCCGACTGTGTGTTATCTGTGCGACCTTTGGGCAAAGAGGCGACAACGTGGTCAGAATAAGGAGATTGTTTAGCAGGCCGGCCGGATAGATAGACCGAAAAAAAAGACTTGAAAGATGAGGGTATTAAAAGGATAGCCACACCTCACTGGTTCACCTGACGAACAACACACTGCGTGTGGTTTAAAATATCTAAATATATATAAACAGATTGTCTGTCCCGAGTCTCACTGGACAGAGGGACCACTTGCAGATACTAGTTCATATCACTTGCTTCTACAGCCCTCCTGTTATAAGCTGGTATAATATTTTTCAAGCCAAGAGGTCACGACCACTCTGCTGCGAGGGGCGGTCTAGTGGGCGGGGAAAACTGACAGAAGGGTGAGTTACAGGTGTGATCGGGGGGGAGGGGGGGGCTCGTGGCTCAGTGGGCTCGGACGCTCGCTGGCGTATCGAGGGCCGTTATTCTCTCCCGTCCGTCTTTCTGCTCTTCAACACACAAGTGTGGAAAAAACGAGCGAGGACGGGGAGTTGGAGCATTGTAATGCTTTTACCCCCCCGTGATGTAAAAGTCTCTCTTTTGTTAAACGTCCTCTCCGTCTCCCCCTCCGGTACTTTGATGTGTCGTGTCGATTTTTGTGTCTCTTTTATCTGCTGCTGAGCTTTTGTAGTTTCAAAATTCCTTTTCTTTTGTCCTTCTTAAGACGTTTCATGTCACTGAACACATTAAAATCCAACACGCCGAATCGTACTAATCTTTACTGACTTGTTGAGCGCAAGACAAATATTTATTAATGTATCAAATATAAATGATTTAATACATGATGATATAAATGAGCCAGAAATGGACTCATGGCCTCCTGTGCCGTAACAAATGTTCTACTAGGTCCTTAAACAGCATTAAAGTCAGCCTGTTCTACTTCAGCCCAGAGATATTCAAACTTACAAGACGGGGGGTTTTGTCCATAAGAAATATCGCTTGGTGCAGCTTCAAATTTCCCAGCCGCATGCTGCCCTCCGCCGTGACAGCTTTTCTTATTGTACGAATGTCTCCACAGGCGCTGAGTGTCATCAGCGAGGTGGGCGACCTGCTTCAGCTCAAGTATTCCCGACACAAAATCCAGCCAGCGCGGCCCGCCGCCCGCGACGCGTACGAGGACGTCGACGACTGAGAGGGGCCGCCGCTCTCCCAAAGCGAGCGACGACCAGGACCGGGGACACGAGCGCAGCAAGGAGTCGTCCCTTGTCCCCTGCCTTACTCCGACATGCAGAACCTGTGGTGCACACAGTGAAAAAACCCACTTTAACCTTGTTATTCTTATACATTATTCTTATTTTTTTTATAATTTTGTGTCAAAGACTTTAAGTTGTTGTGTGTGTGCTTCTTGCATGTTAAGCTGTGTGTGTGTGTGTGTGTGTGTGTGTGTGTGTAAGAGAGAGAATGTCTTTGAACTGGTGAGCGAGGCGCTTGCTTCAACATGATGATGTCGTACTGGAAACAAGTGGCCAGATGTGCATTTTTTTTTTTTTTTTTTTTTACCAAATAAACAAATGCCATCCACTGTTTTTGATGCTAAGCTAATGCTAAGCCTGCTGGCCATAACTTTATATTTACCATCAATCGCCAGATCTAAATTTAAGCGAAGCAAATAAGTGTATTTCCCAGAAACACAAAATAATCTTTTTCTTCAGTCGTCATTCGGGGAAGCTCACACTGGCTCTCTGTCAGCTGTAAGTCGCCTTTATATATTCCAGCGTCAACATTTAAGTATATCATGTAAACAAAAGCTTAAACCCACAACTCCGAAATGTGGAATGAAATATTGTAAATTATAATAATTCAAATTTTTTTGAAATGATAACTTCAGGACTAATAAATAGTTAGGAAAAAATGGAAATATCTACTCAAACTGATCCTCTGATTCTCACAGTTATGTTTCATGTCACTGACATCAGTATGATTGTATGCTTTTATTTTTATTGCTGCATATTTATACAGTTTTCATGTCACGGAAGAATTTAATATCACTTGATAATCTTACTATTTTGTTTTCAAATGTCCAGTTTATTGGTACCAGTTGGTCAGTTTAGTCCCTCTGAAGCAGTGCGACAAATAGATTATTTCACGTTACACACACTCGTCTTCGGCTTCGTGCTGCTGAGCTTCGGGGGGGGGGGGAAACAACGCTTAAATGAAGGGAGCTGTCCACAAAAGCTAAACGAAGGATATTCCACATGTAACTCCCGACAGGCATCGCGTGACCTCCCGCTCGTCCTGCTGATGCACCGCGAGAATGACGCTACGTCACATGTCGTCACGTGTAGAATGAGCCGTTGGAGCTCCAGAGGACGTTCCTTTGTGTCCGTCACTGTGCACGGGAGCTTCTTGTGTGGCTGACTTTCCTTCCGATGCAAAACGTGTCCAAACCTTTACATTTTGATATGAAAATAGAGTAAAACCCAGAGACCTTACGGGTTGACCCCCCCAATGATGCTTTTCTTAATGTGAATTATATCCCAGTACTCTCAAAATGATTGGTGCTAGATACAACTATATATATCTCAATATTTTGTGTAACGGTTCTATGGTCATTAAAAAGGAGCTATACGTAATATTTAGTTCACTAAACAATGGTTATCTTTTTAACAGCCCTCGAGTTCACCCTTAATGACGCCACTGGTTTAGTGCGAGCTACCACAATTCAGAGATCATTCCTTTTCTGATATAGTGCCTTTTGAAGCAAACGTTTTTTCTAAGAGTTGCGTGTCATAACTTGGATTGTTCATCTTCTACGGTCTTATTAGACTTCTTTCACCACTTTGTCCTCAACACTGTTGATGAATTGCACTGGATGTGTCTTCTGTGTTGACTTATTCTCATGGATTTGATCATAGAAAACGCTTTATTTGCCACATATCTGCATATTATTGCTAACTAAAGTGTCACCTGTGTTGATGATATTGGCAGATTGTTAAAACAATAAAGAAACAAAGCAGATTCGAGCTGCCAACAAGACTCCTCCTCCTTCACACACATGCTAATAAAAGCTTTTTTATGTGCGTGCCAGCTGGTTACGCAAGTTGGGCTCCACATTAGCGTAAGACCAAGGCTGACTTTCAAATGCTGTGTTCTGCTACAGGACATAAGAGTGGGGACAAAGACTTGCAAGGCGGTGAGAGTGTTGTGGAATATTTCAATAAAAGCTCGGTAGAAGAGAATGATTTGTCTGATAAAACAGAGTCTTGATGAATGATCAAAGTTGCAAAAAGTCCATTTATTGCTTGCAAGCAGGAGGTCAAATACACCGGCACGTATCACGGTGCTCTGTGGAAATGGCGTCTCCGAGCACAAAAGACGCTGAGTTTTTATACACATGTGAAGAACATTCTCCGTGCCAGCTACGAGAAGCTGCAAAGCAGGTTGAGATAAGAACCCAGGTGAAGCTGAGGGTAGCACACACACACACAAGATACTCCTCAGTGGCCGGTGCAAATCATAATTAATTGACATGAAAGTAAAACTTGGATCCAGAACTTTCGTACAGAATAAGATATGAACCGAGGCCACGAACAGGAGTCCTTTGTTTTGAAGCTTCTATGAGATCGAGTCAACCGTCCTCCCTTCTCAGGGCACAGCTGCAAAGCAACATTTTGTATCATGCTGCTCTTTGCACATCGGGGTCAAATACAGGACACTTGAGACACGGCTTTAGCACAAGACAATGTTCTAACATATTTTTACCATTACAAGAGACGCTCATCGACTACTGAGAAACTCAGCAAGTGACTCGGCTTAGGTTTGGAGAGCTCACAAACTACAAGTCCAAACCCCAAACCCCTGGCAGACGAGCTAAATGAGCTCCGCTGCAGATTTGATTGACAATGTCCTGACTCCATCCCCCACAGCTCCACCAACCTGCACGTAAAGCTGGGGAAACATGTCTCAGCCTCTCGGACCATCAGCACCGGTTCCCCCCAAAGACTACGTTCTTTCCCCTCTGTTCTTCTCCCTGTACACCAACAGCTGCACCTCCAGCCACCAGTCCGTCAAGCTCCTGAAGTTTGCAGATGACACCACCCTCGTTGGTCTGATCTCTGGTGGGGACGAGTCCGCCTACAGGTGGGAGTCTGACCATCTGGTGTCGTGGTGCAGCCAGAACAACCTGGAGCTCAACGCTCTAAAGACAGTGGAGATGGTTGTGGATTCCAGGAAGAACGGAGCCCCACCTTCCCCCATCACCCTGTGTGACTGCCCCGTCACTATTGTGGATTCCTTCCGTTTCCTGGGCTCCATCATCACCCAGTACCTCAAGTGGGAGCTGAACATCAGCTCCATCACCAAGAAGGCTCAGCAGAGGTTGTTTTTTCTGAGGCAGCTGAAGAAATTCAACCTGCCAAAGATGATGATTGTGCACTTTTACACGGCCACCATGGAGTCCATCCTCTGCTCCTCCATCACCGTCTGGTACGCTGCAGCCACAGCCAAGGACAAGGGCCGGCTGCAGCGTGTCATCCGCTTTGCAGAGAGAGAAAGATGGTAGCCGACCCCTCTCACCCGGGACAAAAACCTGTTTGTGCCCCTTCCATCTGGAAGGAGGCTGAGGTCCATCAGGACGAAGACCTCCCACCACACCAACAGTGTCTTCCCTTCGGCAGTCGGGCTCATCAACAGAGCCGGCACTGACTGACTCTGTCATCCCACCGGTCACTTTCGTCACACTGCACACGTCACTTTCACTTTCTGTTCGCTGGTGCACTTTATTTTTTACTTTTTAAACTTGTATTCCTTTATTATTAAACTAGCCCATATTACTAAACCATAGCATTATATTGTACTAAATTTTATTTCTCTTGCTATGTTGTCTTGTATAGTCTAACTGTCTGCTGTTACGCACCAACCACCAAGTCAAATTCCTTGGCATGTCTAACGTATTATGGTAATAAATGTTTCCTGATTCCTGATAAAACCCCCAAAGGAATGTAGGCGTGTAGGTGTGATCCATCTCTCTGTGGGAAACATCCCTCCGGACTGGCCTCAGGATTAAGGATTCAGGCCTCTCCAACCGTTTTCTAGCTGCTCCAGAGAAGTCCGGCTCCCCGAGTCTCCACTTCTGACCCAAGCAGCCCACCAGGAAGGAAAACTCCTTCTACCCCCTTGGACACAACTAGCGTCCTCACGCCGAGAAATTGGACTCCGGTCCGAGTCGTGTTGGTTACTCCCCCCCCCCCCGCTCCCTCCCCGTCGACCCTTTGCGTCCACCCCCGACAAAATTCACTCCAAGTTGCCTTGAAAACTTGAGAGCCCCGTAAACAGCCCTCGTCACCCCCAATCGATCGATAAACGAAACTCGAGGAAACCCGGAACGCCCCATCAGCGCACAGTAAGGCCGAGTCTGGGCGGAAGTTAGATCAGCATGTGTCACTATTTTTGATTTGTTGTGTAGAGTTAGAGCATATAGAGTTACCTACAGACGGAGGTTTAACACGCGTGGTGTCCAAACACAGCCTCCCAGCTACACGGTTTGCCATGTGGTCCGTAGCTTAGCATCCAGCTAGCTGCTTCCTGAGCCCTCCCCTCCTTATCACACACATACACATACTCAATTATGAGACTTGATTTATAGTTTGGTTATCAGTCCCTTTAAGGGTGGGGCCCTGGTATTTCTTCATTTTGTGAATCATCTTAGCAATTATCTTAAGCGATTAATATTTCTATTGATGTCAATGATTTAATTTTACACTAGTTATTAACCATCACATAACCCCTACGTCGCGCCCAACAAAATGGTGCCCTGCGTACGGCCGTTCCCAACACTCAGTAGAGTCACTTTATCACATAAACAACATGCATATATATATAACAGGTTTCACGAGCACTGTGGGTTCTTTACTGACTGGCAAACGTCAATCACATGTAACTTGTGCATCATGAATCATTTTCCACAGAGCTATTGTTGAATTGGTATCAACAAATCAATCAAAATCGTTGTGAAACAACATATTCACTTTTGGCAATACTACATTACTGTATCAATATATCAATGAGGATCCTGGATAATAAATTACAATCCAGGAACAAAGAGGAAGAATGGATTAAAAGGGCGTTAAGGCACAAAACAGGGACTCACAAACCAACAGGGCGACTCCTACAGCAAAGAGTAGTCTCTTTGCACAGCACAAAGTGGCTGGGTGCCATTTCAATGGACGTGGTTGGTAATCATCATTTGGTTACAGCTTCTACATGCAGAACGGGCCCCAGATTTTGAGTGTCCGGAGACGATAATATAGATCGTTCGATTTAGTTGGTGCCTCCCCATCTGGATGTTGCGCAACTGGATTTCTTCCTGCAGCCTGGCGTAAACATTAAAGCCAAAGTCTATCTGCCCTTCTCTCTGCTCCAGCAGCTCTTTCGCTCTCAACTCTCTTCGTTTTCTGCTTTTAGGTTTGCTGCTAAAATGGCAACAGCTGGTAAGGTAGGTACAAAATCCAAGAAGAGAGCATTTTAGTATGTACAACTTTGATTTAATTTAATTGGTATGTTATAGTGGTTTAATTGAAGTCAAGTATCTATAGGGAGAAAAACCAAATGTCAGAATACAATGCAAAGGGGATCAGTGATGAGTTTATATTCATAATGCAGAAGGGTAGAATGTACAAGCTGATTCCTGACATTGTGTTTCAGTGCCCTTGTGTACAGTTTGTTATGTCAAATCATCTTTGCACACACTTGTGTTTTTTTCACTCGGTTATTATTTTTACGGCTCTTCCCCTCTAACGTGTTACATGTGCTTTTAGTTTGAAACTGTCCAGACAGAGATTTGTTCACTGTGGATTCTGGCGAAGATGAAGCCCGTGAACCAAAAAAAAGACCACAAAGGTCAACATTGGAATTCCATAACCTTCACGCAGTGTTTGCTTTTCCACAAGCAGCTTTTCAGGAAACCGCTATCTTTCGGAACAAATCGTACACCGAGGATTATGGAGCCAAATCAAGGCCAAAGGTTTTGATCATTTCAAAAACGACCTGAAACATTGAAAATTACAACAATGTATTCAAAATTTAAAGAAGTAGACAAACATGTTTTTAGGTTCCATATAGTTTTGACTCAGTTCTATATATTTTTTATAAAATATATTTTTTAGATTCAAATCATATTTTCAAGTTTCAAATCTTTTTTCACTTTTGGATCTTTTTTTTTCCCTTCTCATTCACACTTTTGGCCCTGATGTGGCACAGGGGGCGGGGCATCAACTGTGAGGGGCGTGGCATCATGACTGACAGCTTAACAAAGCCTGGATTTGGCTCCATAGAGGATCATTTCATCGTCTTTGCAGAAACGCATTCTAAAATACTCATATTGTAGAACTGTGCAATGGTCCTGAGTCATTTGAGTCCCCCCCCCTTCCACCCGTAGGTCATCAAGTGCAAGGCAGCAGTGGCCTGGGAGCCCAACAAGCCTCTGGTGATGGAGGAGATCGAGGTGGCCCCGCCCCAGGCCAACGAGGTCCGCATCAAGGTGAGAGACGTCCAATTGTTTTTCGGCCTTAGAAGTACCCCCCCAGGTTCTCCTTTTAGATGGAAAGAAAGTCGATGTTTTCACTTTGTGGCGGTTTTGTCTCGGGGGCCTCAGATCGTGGCGACTGGAGTGTGCCACACGGACCTGTATCATCTGTTTGAGGGGATGCACAAAGACGGCTTCCCCGCAGTCCTCGGCCACGAGGGAGCCGGCTTCGTGGAGAGCGTCGGGACCGGAGTCTTGGAGTTCCAACCGGGTCGGTCAAAGCTCCTATTCCCGACCTGACGGATCGATGCATCTCACCTCTAATCCCAACAACCCTTTTTCCATCGGAATGGTTGTTTTGTTAGTTGACCTAAAGCTTCTCTGACATGGCTTTCCTGTATTTGACTTTCAGGAGACAAGGTCATCCCCCTGTTCATCCCCCAGTGCAGAGAATGTCGCTTCTGCATGAGTCCCAAAACCAACCAGTGTGTGAATGCCTGGTGAGCTCATCTTGTTCTTCTCATCTCTTCATTTCATGAACCCAGGATGGGCTCATATTATGTCATAGAGCCATAGATGGTGCACTGCCATCACACTCATCGATATGTCAATTATTAAACCAGGGGGACTGTGAGTGTAACCAAGATGTTCTGTGATGATGCCACAGAACACTTTGTTCAGGGCTTTGGGTTCCATGTGTGTTCATCCTTGTGGTGGAACATGCAAATATTGAGTCTCAAGCTACATTTTTAATCTAACAAATTCTATACTCAGGAATGCGGATGTGATGTCAGACCCAGAGTCCCGGTTCACCTGTAAGGGGAAGAAGGTGCTGCAGTTTATGGGAACCAGTACCTTCTCTGAGTACACGGTGATGAACCAGATGGCCGTGGCCAAGATCGACCCCGCTGCCCCTCTGGACAAAGTCTGTCTCCTGGGCTGTGGGATCTGCACAGGATACGGAGCCGCCGTCAACACCGCCAAGGTTTGTCTGTTTGACCTTGTGGAACACCAGCAGACAGAGACCCATGTTGACTGAACCCCGTCGTATCGCAGGTGGAACCGGGCTCCACCTGCGCCGTGTTCGGCCTGGGAGCTGTGGGCTTGGCTGCAGTCATGGGCTGCAAGGCTGCAGGAGCCAAGACGATCATCGCCGTGGACGTCAACCCGGAGAAGTTCGCCAAGGCCGAGGTGTTCGGGGCGACCGACTTCGTCAACCCGAAGGATCACAGCGGGCCAATCAGCCAGGTGCTGTCGGAGATGACCGACGGAGGGGTGGACTTCTCCCTGGAATGTGTCGGGAATGTGGGCGTCATGGTGAGTAACTTCTCGTAGCTCATCTGCAGATGTGAGAGCGTTTTGGTTCCACGGGCGTCTCTCCCTCCAGCGCAGCGCCTTGGAGTCTTGTGTGAGAGGTTGGGGCGTCAGCGTGCTGGTTGGCTGGACGGACATGGATGACTTTGCCGCCCGCCCCATTCAGCTCATCGCCGGACGCACCTGGAAGGGCTCCCTGTTTGGAGGTGAGACGCCTGTATTGTCCAATCTCTGGCCTGTTCGTAAACAAAGAAGATAAAACCTTTTGCTCACATTTGAAGGGTTTTATCTGTGGTTCAGGATTCAAGAGTAAGGACGGCGTGCCTCAGATGGTCAAAGCCTACCTGGACAAGAAGATAAAAGTGGATGAGTTCATCACTCACAACATGGCCTTGGACCAGGTTAACGATGCCATCGAGCTGATGAAGCGTGGCAAATGGTAGATGAACCGTACTTTCTCAGTTTTTCAGGGTGTATTGACCGACTACGCAGGTCTGACTGTTGTTTGTTTTTGCTCCGCAGCATCCGGACGGTTCTCAGTGTTTCCCCACAGTGAGAACGCTGCATCGCATCGAGCCAAGCAAAACTCTTTATGCGTACTCCTGGATAATAAAGAGACATGTCAAAAGATGAGCTGTGTGCATTCTTCTGAACTCACTCAACGCTGTTCCATGGGTTTCTTGCAGTTTTTTAGAATCGTGTGCAGAGGTCAACCGTGACAGCAGATCATCAAATAATGCACATATCTATATTGATATATTGTGTATATAGTGAATATATTTACATAGGAACTGCATCGTATCATGGCAAAGAAGAGAATCAGACTCAACACAGACATCCCTCTGCTACAAACAAGGACTCAATGAAGTTCAAATTAATATACATGCATCATTATTTCCTTATTCATGTTTAATGAAAAAAACTATTTTTGGTATTTTTGCCCCAAAACGGCCCTTCTTCTTGATTACAGTACAGGAACGTTTTATCTTTCACTGTAACTAACTGAGCTATTAACTTTTACATCATTCACTTCCCCCCCACAGCAACTCATTTTGACACAAAGAGTCAAACTAAAGTTGTAACTTGATAACGGAGGCCGAGCGGTAAAGTGTTTTTTACAGATTGGAGGGAGTGGCTGTAGTGTTGGCGGAAGTGACCCCCCCCCCCCCCCCCTCCAGTCTTGTCCCCTGTAAATAAGACCTTGGTCACTTGTATTTGCGTTCGTGGCCTGCAGCTGACCTCCTCTCTCAATCGCTCACTTGCTCGCGCTCCCACATCGTTGCAGTAGAAATGGCCACGGCGGGTAAGGTGAGTACAATCTAAGACGCGGACGCAGATGTGTGTTTACTTTTTGCCATACGTCACGTGATAAGTTGTGTGTACTGAAGCATGAACCTCAGCAAACGGCCAAACGACATCTCATTAGTCAACAGTAATTCTGGGCTACTTTTAGGGCGAATATGTTTCATTTGAATGTGCTTCTGTATTTGAGAGCAGTTCACACTCGTGGGGCCAATTCAGGGGTCGAACTGTTTTCTTTCCTGATTAATATTTTACAGCATATCTGCTAACAGATAAGTCATATTATGTAATGGTATTATGTAATTGACCTAACGTAGCTGAACCTTAAACTGACCTTTCTGTTTCTAACTATATATCTAATATCTGTCTCTCGGTCCCCTCGGTCTTAGCGAAATGTCTCTTGTCCAGAAATGGAACAGTTTGAAAGTACTAGTCAGTAAACATTTATGACCATAATATGTCAGACATGCAAGGAATTTGACTTGGCGGTTGGTGCGTAACAGCAGACAGTTCGACAATGGACAAGATAACATAACAAGATAACAAGAAATAAAATATAATGCCATGGGTCATAATATAAGGCTATGTGTTAGTAATATAAGGCTATGGGTTAGTAATATAAGGCTATGGGTTAGTAATATAAGGCTATGGGTTAGTACTATAATGATATGGGTTAGTAATATAATACTATAGGTTAGTAATATACGGATATGGGTTAGTAATATACAGATATGGGTTAGTAATATAAGGCTATGGGTTAGTAATATAATACTATAGGTTAGTAATATACAGATATGGGTTATAATATACGGATATGGGTTAGTAATATAATACTATAGGTTAGTAATATACAGATATGGGTTATAATATAAGGGTATGGGTTAGTAATATATGAAGCTGGGTTAGTAATATAAGGGTATGGGTTAGTACTATAATGATATGGGTTTGTAATATAAGGGTATGGGTTAGTAATATACGGATATGGGTTAGTAATATAAGGCTATGGGTTAGTAATATAATACTATAGGTTAGTAATATACGGATATGGGTTAGTAATATAAGGCTATGGGTTAGTAATATAATACTATAGGTTAGTAATATACGGATATGGGTTATAATATAAGGGTATGGGTTAGTAATATATGAAGCAGGGTTAGTAATATAAGGGTATGGGTTAGTAATATAAGGGTATGGGTTAGTACTATAATGATATGGGTTAGTAATATAAGGGTATGGGTTAGTAATATACGGATATGGGTTAGTAATCTCAGGATATGGGTTAGTCCTTTACGAGGAATATTTACATCTTACGTCCACTTGGACCACAGCTCTTCAGAAATGATATTGTGTGTTGACACTGGCATTTCCTTCTGCGTAAACACACTTGGAAGCTCAAAGAACGGATTGTCAGCTAATTTGGATATTGTGACCCCTTGTACGTAGATTCATCTTCGTTTTTCTTTCCGTTAGACTTTCAGAACAGAAAGCGTCAGTGCTTCCTGGATCCAGGATTGCGTACGTTTGTATGATTCGGTTTCCCTTCACACACTTAACATTGACATGTAGGATTGAAAGGATGCCGTTACTGCCTCCAGCCCCTGTATGTCCACGAGTAGAGACAGTTGTGCCACTCACAGAACGCTCTTCGTCTTTCCTTTTTATCAATGTGAAGAACACTGGGACGACTCTGGTTGATGCGCGTTTACTGCAACTCTCGCTCATGTGTCCCGTGTGCAAGCGACCGAAGCAAACGCCTTTCTCTTTCAGAAAGTCCAACTTTTCCACATGCGTTCTTTTCCTCAATTGTTGACAGCGCTCCAATGCGTGTCCATTCGTACAGTACAAACAGCAAACGTTTGATACTGTTTGGGTTTCAATGCTTTTCTTGGTTACACTCACAGCTGGTTCAGTAGACATATAGACTGACATAAAGCTGTTTCTTTTGGACTGCAACCTTGGATTTAATTTTGTCTTGTTGCCTCCTTTATTTACATCTTGAGTATTTTGACTTGACTAAGGTCTATAAAGCCAGATCTGCGACCTTCTTTTTCTGAGATTTCACATGAAGCTGCTCTCCACTTTTCGCTGAGTTTGTGCCTGTAGCCCTTTAACATCTTCTGCCCCACTTTCTGTGGTGTAGCAGTGATCCAGCGTGTTCTCCTCTCTGGTTGGGCATTTAATAAACCAGTGGAGGAACAAGAACATTTCCTGATATGTCCCCAGCTAATGGATTCAAGACAAACCTTGACACAACTTAATTACTCTGGTTCAATAAAAAATTGTTTGTCCAACAACGTGTGTGGACTTTAAAGTGTTTGCTTTTGCGAGAAGCAGGTTCATCAAAGTTATTGAAACAACTTGTGTTTGTGTTGTTTCAACACAATAAAGATATGCAATAATTAAAATTGTGAAACCCATTTCTTTTCTTGATTGTATTTTTCTAATCTCACGTGTCATTTCGTGTGACGTCACTGGGCCGCAGGTCATCAGGTGCAAGGCCGCGGTGGCCTGGGAGCCCAACAAGCCTCTGGTGATGGAGGAGATCGAGGTGGCTCCTCCACAGGCCCACGAGGTCCGGATCAAGGTGAGACATTCAACCCCCCGGTGTGTTTGGCCATTCTTTTATCCCTCCGACATTAAAAAGTGGACTACGCTCTTTCACTCGTCTTTGTCTTGTCAATGTTTGGTGACTCTATTCGGTGCAGATTGTGGCAACCGCGCTGTGCCAAACGGACCTGCAGCACCTTTTGGGGAATATGGGCAAAGACTGCTTCCCTGTGGTCCTCGGCCACGAGGCGGCCGGCGTCGTCGAGAGCGTCGGGCACGCAGTCACCGATTTGCAGCCAGGTCCGTTTTGAATGATGATATATTTTGGGAATTCACGCTTATCTGCTTCCTTTCGGTGAGTGAGGTGAGAAGATTTATACACCTCGTATCTGCGTGCTGCGTCCTGAACCTCTGAAGCTCAAGTATTAATAGGCTGAAACACAGAGTGTCAAAAAAGCACACGTTGTCTTTTGAGTATTTTACTCCCTGTTACATTTAACTTGTCACGCGAAGTTGGCTTAATTACTTTCATGGGGCAACGTGGCAACATTGTTTCTGTCTTTTAGGAGATAAGGTCATACCTCTGTTCATCTCCCAGTGCAGAGAATGTCGCTTCTGTAAGAGCCCGAAGACCAACCAGTGTGAGAAAGCATGGTGAGCTCAACCAGCCTCTTTTGTTCTTCATTCCAAGCGTTGATGGTCTTTTTCTTACTCTTACAACCATCCGCTGCAATCTAAAAGAACTGGATGCTGCGGTTGTATTTTGATGTTGATAAATTCTCTGTCCAGGTATGGCGTTGATCCGCTGTCAGTCCCAGAGTCCCGGTTCACCTGTAAAGGGAAGAAGGTGCTGCAGTTTACGGGAACCAGTACCTTCTCTGAGTACACGGTGGTGAACCAGATGGCCGTGGCCAAGATCGACCCCGCTGCCCCTCTGGACAAAGTCTGTCTCCTGGGCTGTGGGATCTGCACAGGATACGGAGCCGCCGTCAACACCGCCAAGGTTTGTCTGTTTGACCTTGTGGAACACCAGCAGAGAGAGACCCATGTTGACTGAACCCCGTCGTATCGCAGGTGGAACCGGGCTCCACCTGCGCCGTGTTCGGCCTGGGAGCTGTGGGCTTGGCTGCAGTCATGGGCTGCAAGGCTGCAGGAGCCAAGAGGATCATCGCCGTGGACGTCAACCCGGAGAAGTTCGCCAAGGCCGAGGTGTTCGGGGCGACCGACTTCGTCAACCCGAAGGATCACAGCGGGCCAATCAGCCAGGTGCTGTCGGAGATGACCGACGGAGGGGTGGACTTCTCCCTGGAATGTGTCGGGAATGTGGGCGTCATGGTAGGGGGGTTTGGTTTCATATTTTTGATCTAATCATCATCACACAAGAGAGCCCACATCTTCTCAGACCGGCACCTTTTAGGTAAAAAGCCGTCTGACCTGGTTCCGTTCCTCCATCTAGCGCAGTGCCTTGGAGTCTTGTATCCAAGGTTGGGGTGTTAGCGTCATGGTTGGCTGGACAAACACGGAAGACTTTTCTGCCCGACCCGTTCAGCTCATCGGTGGACGCACGTGGAAGGGCTCCGCGTTTGGAGGTGAGACAAATGTGACCATCGCTCTGGTAACTGAGTGGATTCTGGCTTTATTTCTGCAGCTGTGTCGTTTTTTTCTGGATGCGAGTCTGACGGGATTGGATTGTGTGCCTCAGGCTTTAAGGGCAGAGACGCCGTGCCTCAGATGGTCAAAGCCTACCTGGACAAGAAGATAAAGGTGGATGAGTTCATCACTCACAACTTGACCTTGGACCAGGTCAACGATGCCATCGAGCTGATGAAGCGTGGCAAATGGTAGATGAACACGGCCGGTCTTGCTCCACCATCCATCCATGACTCAACAACACAGATCTCCTAATTTCTCTCTTCTTCTTGTTTCACAGCATCCGGACGGTCATGACTGTTTCTCCACAGTAAGAATAAGACCAGGCCGGATAGCCGCTCGGCCGGTCCATTAACGCTCCACCGCTTGTACATTTGGAGTAACAACGTTGTTGCAACATGTCTGCACGATGGGAGAAAGTATCAGTGTGGAAGTTCACCTCGAGGCTGGCGTGTTTTCCACGGACACTTGTTTAATAAAGAGGAATTAAGATCGTTCTGCTGCTGCAAACTCTTGACTTACTGTGTTCTTTATCATTTGATCGGGCTAAAGACAATACTGAAACAATAAAGGAGCCACTGCACCTTTCGCAGGTTATTATTTTAAAATGACTAATTATACCTGAAAGGTTCTGTTCCTTTGTCCTCAAGTGGGCTAAGTGGAGTAACTATATCTTATTGGGTTGTTGACCTTAACTTAACCCGATTGAGTCCTCTCCACTATGTGGTAGAGCTATGATATTGTAGCTATGATATTGTATTGTTTTTGATTGTTGAATCATTGATGAAACTAAAAATGCAAAGAAATTCTTTTCCCCATAGTTTTTTCTCCTCGGGGACATTTAGGACAGCTGGTTCACAACTCCACGTGTGTGTTCACCACTGGGAGCAATCCTGTTTTGTCCAAAATCTAAGTCCCTTCAACTGTGTCTGTTGAATAAATAGACCCATTTACATTTTACCCAGGATGCAAGAGGTGGCGGAGAGAAGCTGATGGCGGAGGAACGCGTGACTCACACTCTGCCCTTCGAGACGTCTCATGAATAGTGTCCCCTGGGTTTTGTCTGTCTTGCGTGTCACTGCTGCCCTACAAGGCTAACATTGGATTTCGTAATGATTTGCCCTCAGAGGGCTTTCTTTCTTTTTTTTACTCGCCAAAGAATGAGTACAAACGGGGTCAGAAATGTTAGAGTGGATCAGATCTCATTAAACGAGTCCCACACGTCTGTCCCAAGGTCTTCTCTTTGTCAATACGTCTTGATAGACGCTTTTTTTATTCCACGCAGGCTCCACATCTGCTGCCCAGATGGAGGAAGGAGAATGATGACATCGGACGTATTGCATTGCATTGCAGAGGAGGGGGGTGGGGGGAGAGAGACATGTGGAAAAATATGTCGAAAGGAGCTTTTTTTTGGATTGTCACTTCAGCCAATTCTACATTTTGATAGTCATTCTGTTATTTTGATAGGTGTTGGTGTTATGCTGTAATCAAAGTTATGCAGGGAAGAATTTTGGATCCATGATTCATAAGGGCGAGACACGATGATTTATTCTCACACATCTGGGGGGTCTTTAATGGCTCAAAAGCCCCGTTTACTAAGTGATGGATTCACATATTATCACAGGTTGCTCTGGGATTGTTTCGTCTTTAATATTATTCCCTCCCCCTCGGTCGACAAAAAGGGCCGCAGAACGAACCTCGAGCCTTCAGTCTCACATCCACCCCGCGAGCTGGTTTCCGGTAACGACCGTTCAAAAGTGCCGCCATTAGAGAGCGTTCAAACGTGCAGCAGTTACTGCTGATGGACAATAACGCTTTATTGAGTTCTTCATTCCTGCTGAACTCCCACAAACCTGTGAATGAATCACCGCTCAGTCCCTTCAGACGTAATACAATCAAGTCCCGTATGTTTAGAGAACGCTCACACTTAATGAAGCCCGAAGGAAACTAATAATGTCATAATCAAATCTCAAACGCAGCGGACGCCGTCACCGCATCCAGCCTCCCAGGAACCACGCAGGGGTTTATTTTAGTGATGAAAGGCCGGTGATTTAGATCACCGGCGTATCCGAGGACAAACTCGCCCACACGGAGCTACAGAAGAGTCATTTATTACTCCATTAGAAGGAATACAAAGATGGCAGAGAAACGGTGATCACATCAGTCCTCTGAGGCGCGTTGGACGTCGGCTAACCTGCCTCGAGATATCCGGATTTATAGATTCATACGTTAAGGCTCAATTTGCTACACCGGGGCTGTGGGAAACGTGGCGAGGCCGAGGGAGACGTCCTGGAAGCGGGACCAACAAGCTCAGAGCGGCAAGTCGCGTTTACAAATTGTGTTTCACTTTTTGAAAGGAACAATGGAGTGTTGTTGTCTGCGTGTTTCTTATTGCGCTTTTAATACTCGTGGCGGCCGTTTCCCCTTAAAGTGTAATCTTCATGCTAAGCTAACTCTCTCCTGGCTGCAGGTAAAAGAGAGCGTGGCATCGTCCATCTAGGGGTGTATTTGCTAACAGGTCTAATCTCTTGTCCGTCTGTAACCCGAAGCCAACTGAAGAACCCGTCTCCCCGCTGCTGTTTCTGTGTTTGAGTCGTCGGGGCCGTGAGACTCGTTGACCCGGCTTCTGGAGCCCTCCCTTTTTCTTCAGTATTGCCGATGCTTTTTGATCCGTCTCTGGGAGACTCGTATGAATTGTGATGAAGTCGACAAGAGGTTGAGAGAAAAGACGCAAAGCACGGCACATTAGTTTGATTTGCCCTGAGCAAAACACACAAGCACGCAGTCTCATGAATACGTTCATGGGTCCTTCCTTCAGATACAGTTTTCACTAACAAAGCGATCCACGGTAATATAAGACACATTCAAGTACTTCCATTACATTTGAGGAACCGATATTTAATTCAAAGAACAATGAGAGCCGCAGTTGAACTGAGCTCAAGGGGGGTGGAGCCTCTTCATTGAGGTGTGTGCGTGAGGCCCAGGAGGTGCCGGGTGGGTGGGTGGGGGGGACAATGTCTGGAGAGTCCCGTCCTCGTTGCGGTCCAGTCCCGCCTACATTTGGTTGAGGAAGTGGGCGCGGCCGTTGTCCTCCAGGCGGCGGGTGAGGATCTCGCAGCCGGTCTCCGTCACCAGCAGGGTGTGTTCGAACTGTGCCGAGCGCTTCCCGTCCCGGGTCACCGCCGTCCAGCCGTCGGGCCACGTCTCGTCTTGCCAGCCACCTGAGGTCGTGACACACGGGCGCGGCGGGTTTTGGCTTACAGGGCATCAATTAAACAAGAGCTCTAGGGAAAAGGGCGCCACTGGACACCTGGGAGGAGATTCTACATTCTAGCTTTACTTTGGTTTTATGTACAATTGCTGAAGGTTTTGTTTGACGCAATCATATCATATTCACATCAATTAAAATGACTATTATCCCTTCAATTACCGCCGTTGTTCATGCTATTCACACTGAAGTGCGGTTTCTCTCACCTTCACATATCATGGGCTCGATGGTGAACACGTGGCCGGGCTTCATTACTCCAACCGCTTTGTTTTCTGGGAAATGAATAAAACGGAGTTCATCCCGTTGTAGGAAATTCAATGGAAACCTTTGAGAGATTTAAACAAAAAGCAGCCTTGGACCACTCACTGGCATAATGTGGCACGTTGGGAGCGGTGTGGAAGAGCCTGTGGATGCCGTGGCCGCAGTAGCTCCGCACCACAGAGAAGCCGTTGGCCTGCGCGTGCTTCTGAATGATGTTACCCAGCTCTCTGTAGCGGACGCCCGGCTTCACTGTAAAGGCAGGAGCATCCGACGCATTAACTGGGGTTTGTGGCCTAGAGTTCTTTTAAAAAGTAAGAAAGTCACCGACAAAGAGCTTTGTCCACATTTAGTGAACTTAAAGTTCAGACAAAGTTCATTGTTGACCTCGGACAGAAACTGAGAAAGTAAATCTCGGCTTGCTCACCGAGGCGTCGGTGCTCTCTGGTGGACAAATCATGTAAAGCCAACACCAATTCTCAATTCATTCAAAGGACAAAAATCAGAGACGGTTGACCCCCCCGTCCAGCGAACGGGAGAGGACACCTACCAGAGTCGATGGATTGCATAAGGCATTCGTATGTGGTTTGAACCAGCTTCTTCGTCTCTTCATCCACCTCGCCGATGTAGAAGGTTTCGTTGAGGTCACCATGGAAACCGTTGTGGTAGACGGTGATGTCCACTGCGCGAGAGGGAGACGGGGGGAAAAGAGTCAGAGACGCTGTGCTGAGAAGAAGAAACGCCGCAGGGCGCGTTTCGCTAAATTGCTGATGAAATTGGAGGCGCGAGCGGACAAAGCGGGACTTGTTTACTCCCACTTCAGGGAGTAAACGTGGAGAGCAGCGATCTGACAGGCAAATCCCCACAGCTAAAGGTTAATGGAACGACGCGTCTCGTCAGCGCCACGCGGCGATTGGAGAGCTGTTGGCAAAGTGCTCCATCAGACGCTCTGGGGGGGAGCGGCGGATGGGAGACAAGGCCCTGGCACAAATATTCATAAAGAGTCTAAAATTGGCCAAACTCCCGCTGACACCATTTCAGGACGTTGGCACAACCATTAGTCATGACGGAGGAGGAGGATTTTAATCTTAACTAAAACATTCCCCTCATCCAAACGCAGCTCAACTTTCCACAGCCTGGTTCGCCATTGAGGATGTGACTGTAACGACAACGTATAAAGAGGCCCGTGTGGTGCAGGGAGCCCACCGTTGAGGATGTCGCCTTCTTCTAATGGCCGTCTGTCCGGGATGCCGTGGCAGATGACTTCATTGACGGACGTGCAGCAGGATTTGGGGAAGTTGTAGTAGTTGAGAGGGGAGGGGTAGCAGTTCCTGGCTATGCAGGCCTGAATGGACAAAGCACGTCGGTTAGAGGCAGAAAGACGAGGCTGCGGGCGCCTGCACGGCCACGTGAGCGTGTACGTACCAGGTGCACGGCGTGGTCGATCTCTTCTGTTGTGACGCCCACCTTCACCAGCTCGGCTGCGAGGTCCAGGACTTCTCGTGCCAGCTGCGATTACCAAACATGCATTGAATGGAGGGCACGGAGTCAAATTACGTCACAACACTGACGGCAGCCGGCGTCCTTACGTTGCACACTACCCGCATGCCCTCGATGTCCTCGGGACAAAGGATCTTGATCTGCGACGTCCCCTTCAGAAACTGCTCCGACTCGGATATGCCTGCGCGAGGGAAACCAGGAGAGACAAGCGGCGTCATTCGCACGTCGGCGCCGAAGGAGACGACTCAAGCGGGCCTCAGAAACTTCACCTGGGACCACATTCACACTCCCATGATTTAGCTTTTACATCACAAGCGACAGCAGTTCGGCAGTGAGAGGGGGTGCACATCATCAGTCATACTCCAGCTGTCTTATACAGACGCACATCTGGAGCCGCAACCTGCTCTTCTCACTCCTACATGAGCCGCGTCTGACGTCGAAGACTTCATCGTATTAAATCCATATGGTGAGGCAAAGGTATAAATAACGGTTCTTTCAAACCACAAACCAAGTTTGATCGATATCGGCACCGTCTGTTAATCCCTCATCAAAAGTCAGGGCCTCTTCCTAATGGATTGCAAATCAAACGTACCTTTGTTATGACAAGTTCTTTCAACTTGGATCCCACATTTCTCGTTAAAAGCTTTTCAGTGCTACGGTTCTACGGGCAACAAGCTGCTCCTACACAGAATAAAAAGCCACAACAATAGCAGAAGCCGGCTTAATGACACTTGCACTGTCAACTCAAAAGGAAACGAGGCCTGTTACGTGGGAGAGACGGTCCAACAAAACGTTGCACAAGATCAGGTCTGAGGATAAGCAGCACATTAAGGGAAAGCATTTAACTGGACATTGTTTAAAGCACTGGAGTCATCGTTAGTTCGCTGATCTATAATTCATCAACCCAAGCAAGATGATTGCTGCATGAACAGGAACAGTTGCCTAGCAACGCAGACAGGTTTTTTTTTTTGTTCAAGTCAAGTACAGCCCTCCTTTTGACCCGCAGAGTCGACAGTGCGCGAGCAACAATCAATTAGACTTACTTACGCTTTGATACAGCGGCTCAGGAAAAAGGAAAAGGCACGAGAGAATCACAGTGAGCACATGTTCATGTCTTCACAACGTCGTGCTCCACTTCCCTGCAGGTGTATTTGCGGTAATAACCTCCATTGTTTGTGTTATTTTTAAAAAAAAGAAAGAAAACCAGATTTGACTTCAGCTCAGTTACAAATGCCACGTTAAAAAAAACGGCCTGCAACAATAGTGCCTCAGTCCCCGAGAAGGCATCACGGGAGGAATGAGAGGAGACTGTAACCATGACTACCGGAGCACGGATCTACGCAGTCCGATGACAAGGATGTCGAGGTTGCCATGGTTGCACACTGAAGGTCTTTTCCAGAGATGTCGACCAGGTAAATAAGCCAGGTGGCAATTAAAACGGTGTCTGATAAATAACACCTGGCTGCTCATTTGAGAACGAGGAGCTATTGGGCTCTAAGCAATATTCTCTTTGTTGTATACCGAATATCGAATCAAACTCCAGTGAAATGGTACTTGCACTACGTATCCTACTGAGAATACACGCAATATTCTGCAGCTGTGTACAGCTGTCAGCCAATTGCTCAAAGCACATGCAGATGTTAACGCGTGACTCCTGTTTGCACAACATTACATATCCGCTTATACTTGTATTCATGCAGAAAATACACAAGACACACGCATGGACGACTGCTTTGTCTACTGTTAATAAGCTGAGACAGATCAGAGTGGCCTCAATTTCTCCCGTCTAACACCCAAACCTGTGGCCATTACAGCGTACAGACAATGCCAGTGCGTCAACACCAATGTAAATATTACTCTTTTAGCAGCTGTAAACTACCAACCTTGCATGAATCCTTCAATCAAACTTTCCACTGTAGTGCATTTCCAATTTTTCATATATTATATATATATATATTATATATATATATATATATATATATATATATATATATCTCTTGCATATAAAAAGCGATAGTTGGGGTGTGTGAAAACAAACCATTTGCAGTAAAATGTATTTGTAATAAGACAAAACAGGTAAATAAATACTGGTATGTAAGTCAGTATTTGGTGTGTGTAAATACTTCAGATTAATGGCAGTGTTAAGGCTTTGCTAACAGGTAAGACATATGTTGCCCCATGTAGTACTGCTTTGCTGTTAAAAAAATAAAAATAAAAAAAAGATACCCAAGATCCCAAGTGGACAATGAACTAAAAACACTCTGTACCTCTGGGGTGATCAGCGTAGTCGGGTCTTTGGATGTCGCTGGGCACGAGCCTCATGGGAGTCTACAGCGGGAGCCGAGGAGAGGACAAACTTATACGTCAAACCAGGAAATAATCAATGCAATAATATACAAGAATTTTCCACAATGGCTGTCGTTCTTTCTTTCTGGAGGAGATAATTTAACGACGCGGCCGGGTGTCCAGAAAGGACCGTTCATCAGCTCTACTCAACGCCGTTGATAAAACACGCCCGGGTGCGTTCTCACGTTTCAGCAAACCACCCGGTCGCCAGGGAGAAGCTGACATTTTAAACACGGCGGTGAAACATTCTCTTCCCGGTCGCCAGTCGTTGATACAGACGATAGCGGTTAACGATCAGGAAAATCAAGATGGAAAATAATAAATGAACGTGCAAATTTGTTTAGAGCTCGTTGATACACAACAAAAAGGTCTCAGAGCCGAGAGCCTTGTGAGCTGGGAGGGCTCACCAGTGGGTAGTGGGGGTGTAGTTTCCCCGTGTAGCGGTAGCCGGGCCACGGGTCCGTGTTGATGTCCTTCTCCACACAGTTCTTGGATTCATTCTGGTTCTTGTCCTCCTCTGACAAAACACAGCACAAGGAATCTGAAGCATCTGGCATCGTCGCGTCACTTCTTCGCTTTCACAACAACCACCTAATGAACCGACACCTGCGAGTTTAAATGTGACTTTAGAAAATCTCGACAACGACCAGTGATACATACTTGCTTTTTTGTGCAGCAGCTTGTGAGACACCCAGCTCCCTTTGAAGCATTCCTGGAAACAAAAACACAGTTCAACGGGCAGAATGGAGATGTGCACCGACTGGTACGGTGACAAGTGAGATCACAAATGTTCTACGCCAACATCAAACTGTGTCACGTGCACGCGAGGACATTGCGTCGTAGAAAGTGCCGGGGTGAAGATTTTTCTCCAATTGCTACCATGCTCCTCTCGATGATAGTTATGTTGTTGGACAGCTCATCAGCCGAGGAAGAGGGACGGGAAATCTAAAAAGCGGTGTCAGGTTGCACAGCCCCCCAAAAATGCAACCGCAGCAAAGACCTCCTGGGTCAAATGCCACGGAAACTATTTATAAAGCTTCACACTCAAGAGAACAGGCGCAGTGCATCTGCAGGTTAATGGATAACGCTTAGTTGGCAGAGACTTCTTCAACGCAGTGTCTGCAGGACAAGACATTGCGACGTGGGATTCACACCAACTTTTAAAAATAGCATTTAAGTCAAGGAAAACTGCAATGACAATGGGACCATCCCTGCTGGTCATAATGATCCAAGGAATCCTGCTCAGCTGTGCACCTGCACAGTATGTGGGGAGTTTATCTTCAGCCATGTGTGAATCCATCTTTAAATGGACAGAGTGTTGAGTGGGGGTTTGTGAGAGAGAGAGAGAGAGAGAGAGAGAGAGAGAACGAACCATCGTGACAACAAACGCTCCGTCACGCAACATTAACTCTGTGGCATTTCACATCCACAACTCCCCAAAGTCTGTGTCGTTACTGAATTATCTTCTAACCAGACAAAATGTACATTATTTCATTCAGGCAAAACGGGGTCCACACTGCGGGCGTTTTTTCTTCTTCATTATGACCTGGGACGACACCGGGACTCACTGGAGCTAATCAGCCAGCAGTTAGCTAGCTTAACCCCCCTCCCTCCCCGGCCTGCTGTGCGTGCTGTGCGGGGTGAGTTGCAATGACCGAGTGCATTACTCATAACGCACGGCCACGGGGCGCGCGTTACCGTTACCCTATTAGGTTATTAGCGGTCCACAAAGCACCTCGCGGTTGCACATGTCTACCTAGCTCGACGGTTAGCCGCCGCATGATGGGACAGAAGGCCCAGGTGTGCTAGCCACAGAGCCGGGGTTCGGGACTGGACTAGCCGAAAAAAAATGCAGCGGTACCTGGGAACAGAAATAGGAGCCTTGAATGCCAAGCTTGATACATGTGGGACACTGGAGTTTAGCGTCCTCGCTGCAGCCCTCTGTCTCACACTCCCTTCTTGCCTCGGTGCTCGCCATGCCTTCGTCTGCCGGAGGGGTGGAGTCGAGCGGAAGCAGCCAGCCAGCCGGGGCGCACTGCGCATGCGCGGCGCGCGTCACGTTACGCAGCTCGGCCCAATCAGCAGAAACTTTTTACAACATTTTTTTTTTTTTTCTAAAGATGGCGACCGCCGAACCGGTGAGTACACTCTCCCCCTCCGCCGTGCGAGAGCATATTGGAACGATCGCGGGGCTTTCTCGCTGTAATACCGGACCGGGTTCACGTTTTAAGTTCAAGTATACCTGAAAACGTTTGTCCCTGAAAGGAAACGGGGAGTTGTCACGCTCGCGCGTTCTGTTTTTAATAAGTCTGAAGCTGGTCCCGTCATTCTCTGCCACGACCGAAGCGGCCGAGCGGAGCGCTCGCGCGAGGGGGAGATCTCCCCCAACTTGAGAGGTGACGTCACAGCTAACCGACGTGCCGTTCACCTCTGCGCGAGAGATCCATTACAAAATGAACGAATGAACCATTTCTGAGGTTAACAGCAATGGCACACACACCTGTGCGATCACAGTTTGGTACAGGCACGTGTGTGACGTACTATACTTAAATTCGGCGGGCGATACGAGACTTGGAACGGAAATACCGGTCTGTTTGTGTCACTTTAATTTGAGCTGTCAGAATCGGTGGCCGCTGCTCACTGCTGACCTCTTCGATGCAGCTTTTGAGGTGGACTACTCGGTTAGCGATATATAAGAGCAATGGCGTTTTGTTGTGTTACCCCACCCAAATAAACATGTGTTTTAGTGAATAGGTTAATTGACCTGTCGAATTCAAGCTTCAACTGCTTAGTCTCGTGTTAGAACGGATCATTTGCACTGAGTGACCTGAGTTAACTGCCAAGTTGGCTAAAAGTTAACGCTGACCGATCAGTTGTAAGAACGGAAGTCACGTGGTGCTCTTGGCGTTCGTCTACAAACATCTGGGCCTCTTAAAATGAGTCAACACTTTTCAACTAACTTGCCACCAGTAACGTTACTGTGTAAAAGTGGCCAGCAGTCCACGGTAGTTAGCTGAATATAGCTTCGCTTCACATAACGGTGGAATGGGTTCCAGATGTTCTCCTGTGAACGGGAGACTAATCTTTTGACTGTAATTCGACTTTATTTGGGTGATAATCTCGTTCGAGATTAGGAATGACGCCGTTGTTTGGTCAGAAAGACTCTTTTTGAATAGTAACCTGTAATTAAAGTACCACCAATAAAGTAAAGGCTAACTTTTGTTAACAATAAAAGTTGTTACATAGGATATTTGATTTCATTCTACTTCAGTACTGTTTAATAGCATTCCCCATTGTTGTTATTACTAACTTATTATTAATTAATAAATAATATAAATGATTAACACCTGCTTCTCTCTGCCTAACTACCTTTAGGAAACCAACCCGAGTCCCCCCCAGCCTGATGAAGATGCAGCTAAAGAGACTGGACAAGAGATTGTGAACCCAGAGGCCTACATCAAACACCCCCTCCAGAACAGGTACGGGGCTCCCATCTAAGATACAAACGTCATATAACAACTATTTTAGTTTTTGGGTATTTTAAAGAAAAGAAAGAAGGGGGGCGACACCACGTAGAGACTCTCATTTCATAGACGAGAGAATGATAAGGAAGTTTATTCCAGTCACTCAAGCATGACGTTTCTGACCTACAAGAACCATAACAAATCGCCGCGGGAGTTGTTTTTTCCCAGAGTTAGACATGCCAGAGTCCCCTTTAATGATATACTAGAACAATATATATTATTACGTGCCTGTGGCCCTACTCCGGTCTGTGTGTTTTCGAGCTCTCATGTATTTTCTTATCATTCTGTCATTTTTCCGGGTGTTTCTGTGATGGTCTGTTGTCCAGACGGTTTCAGTTCTTTCCTCTCAATCCTAGATTGCAACAACCTTCGGTGCTGAATACAAAAAAAGCATCAATTGAATATTTTATACATATTTAGATTCCACAGGGATACTTATGTCCAAAAGGGTCAAAAACAGAACTCCACAGAGAGCCAGTTGGCTGGAAGAGAAGTTGCTCACTGGTCTTTGGCAGGCCGGCTGTGGGATTGAAAATAAATCGGCAGCGTTCTAATATTATACCAGACACGGTATGCCGATGGGGAGTTGTCATATTTTCTCCTGAGGTCTTCTGTTATGCACACACGACGCATTCCATTAGTATCAGTAGACTTGTTCCGGTTTTTGGGCCTTTCATTTCGGCTGTGTGGTCCAAACCCGCTAACGGGCCAGCTGCTCCAATTGTGCCACATTGCGATGGAACCGCAGGCGGCAGTGACTACCGGAGGTCTGTGGGGGGGCGTTTTGCCCCCTGTTAATCTGCACGCGTGGCGAGGGACTTTTAAATCTTATGACCAACCAGTTTGCAGTGTGTTTCCATGGAAATTATGCTTTGCATCTCTCTTCTCTAAATGTGTTCACCTGTTTTTTTGTATTGAAAGACTTTTTTTTTTTTTTTAGATTAGAAGCTCTGATTGTGTTGCTCTTAATTTATTCTGAATCTTATGAAGTTTTCTGTCTGTCATGTTTAACGATATCAACCACGTACGTATTTGGACAAAATATGATTTTATGTTATTGTGGTTACGACTAAGAAAAAAACAACATATATGGATTTGAGCAGAATAATTTGTTAGATGAAAACATGCTCTGAATCACAGGAGGGGACTATATCTCTCTTTTTTTTTTTATTTGAATACATTTTGAATTGGGTCGAGGACAAACAATTACAAATTATTTGGCGCAGCCCCACTAACTTGTAACAGCAAAGATGAGGTGATGATGATGATGATGACGATGTCATCGTCACACAGACACACAAGAAGCAGCCGCTGGGCTGCGAGAGGCTCCAGCATCAAACAAGTCTGACACCGCGCTCACGATTAATGGAGAGCGAGTGAAGTGAGACGCGCCGAACAGTTTGTGCCGGCAGCTCGCCGCTCATCCGCTCCGTTCCGGTTCCTCCGGTTACCTCGACTTTAATTAGGGGCTTGTTACATTCATGCAAATTGCTCCTCTGCTTTTTCCCAACAGATGGTCCCTGTGGTTCTTCAAGAACGACAAGAGCAAAACATGGCAGGCCAACCTGCGACTCATCTCCAAATTCGACACGGTTGAGGATTTCTGGGCGTACGGAGCAATAAATCTTTGTTTGCTTGGACCTCTGTGGAGTGACTGAAGCAGCAAAATGCCACCACAGACTTTTAAGATACTGTTGGATTTTGTTTTTTTAACGCTGTGTCTCTTCATTTCAGACTTTACAACCATATCCAATTGTCAAGCAACCTCCTGTCGGGCTGCGATTACTCCCTTTTTAAGGTACGTTTGATTTATGTACCATTTGTGTGAGCGTGTAGCTCACGTAAAGGTGACGGTGAGCTAAAGGTCGGAACATTTCCAAGCAAAGTTAGCCGGAGGAGTTTGGGATTCTCCGCAGGTTAATAGAAGAGCCATTCGATTGGCTGGTAGCCGCGCACTGTGCTCTTAGCGTGCACTGATCCTTTGCCTCCATTGTACATTAAACAGGACTCGACTCTTGTCTGAGGTCGAAGACTCAAAGTTTTGATTGCTATCCTGCAGGGAATACATTTAATCATTAATCATCAACCTTGACTGAGCATGCCTATTGGGTTTAGTCTATTCATCTATTACGCTTCATTCTTTAATGAAAAACATGTCTTTTCCATTCAGTCATTCGCCACTTTAAACTCTGGCACTTTAAACTTTGTACACGGCACACATTGATCTGCAGACTCCCTCCACCCACTGACTCTCACACTCCCGTTTATTTGGCACTGCGTTCTATAATCAGTGGGCTTTTCATTGTCAACATTAGCAGGATCCCCTGTGGCAAAGACTAATTAGGCAACTTCCGTTACTTAATCGACATGAATGCAATTGAACTTTTACACCTAATATTCTCCAACCAGTTTGCTCTGTGAGTCACAAAGTTGAGGCAGAGAAGAAGGCGGGCGGCAGTGCGAGTTGAGAACGAGGACGTGCACCGAGCGCAGCCGTCACTGGACACCAGTCCTCACTCCCCTCTTAGTATTCCAGCTGCAAACCTCTGACCCGATCTGTGCGCGGCGGCTCGGAACGTGTTCTGACCATTTGTGCCGCCGCTGCAGGACGGCATCGAACCCATGTGGGAGGACGAGAGGAACAAGCGCGGCGGCCGCTGGCTCATCACACTCAACAAGCAGCAGAGGAGACAAGACCTGGACCGCTTCTGGCTGGAGACGGTAGGTTTGACCGAGGGACGCCGTTACCCGTTTCTTGAGCTTCCGCTCGCCGCCGCGTGGTCGCTGGCTGCGGTGCAGACATCCAGCGACAAAGCGGGTGGGAAGAAGAAACACGCACCGTTAAACATTAACAGACTTCTACGTCGACTGTTTTTTGGGGTGTTTGTGGGCGTGTGTTTGCCCGCGTAGTCCGAGTCGAGATGAGGATCATCGCTTTCCCTCCACAGCTCCTGTGCTTAGTGGGCGAGGCCTTCGGCGACTGCAGCGACCAGGTGTGCGGCGCCGTGGTCAACATCCGCACAAAAGGAGACAAAATAGCCGTGTGGACCTCGGACTACGAGAGCCGTGACGCCGTGACGCACATAGGGTGAGGCGCGTCTTCATCTCAGTTGCCCCCCCCCGACCCCCGCCCCCCCTCCCCGCGACCTCTCACGGTGTCTCTTCCCCACAGGAGCGTTTACAAGCAGCGCCTGGGGCTCCCGCTGAAGATGACCATTGGCTACCAGTCTCACGCTGACACGTCCACCAAAAGCGGTTCAACCACCAAGAACAGATTTGTGGTTTGAGGGAAAATGTCCGATGTGCCTTCCTGTTTGTTTTCTTGTCTTATTTGTTGTTGGTTCATGTGTTTGCTGACTCGTTGGAATGCGATCTGGAAGAAAGAACAAAATAATTCACTAATAGTAAAAATAACCCTGTTTCTGTTACCTGCCGGGGACTCGAACCACAGCGGAAAAACATGAACTACCAGACGAACATGAATCTTCCCAAACACTAACAATAAGATGGTGATTTAGAGGGCTGCTCACTCTACTAAAGACATTTGTGTTGGTTTTTTTTTTTAATGTTGAGGAATCCTAAAATGTTAAAAAAAAGGTTCTATATCATTTACTACAGGCTCGTTGGTTTGCTTAACGAATGAAAGCCCTTTTAATTTATTTTTAATTTGCCTACATAAGATTAGATTGTTAGACCTTTTTGTTTTTGCTTCTTATGCCTTCGATTGCACTCAATCGACCTTTAAAAAGTATTTCATGACTCATATTCCTTTGAGCGTTAATATAATTAAAACATGGGTTTTGCAATTATTATTAGTTTAACTGTGTGATACTTTTGTGGTGCATCACTTGCTGTATCGTAGGAAACTGCCTTTCAGTTTGCGGTCTAATCGATTTCAACCGAGACACAATCCATCTCAGGGAATCAGTCTCTTCTCCGGCTTGAGATTTACAGCGACAGCGCCACATTCAAACCCCATCATCCCAAGATCCCTTAAAATGTCAGCAAAAAAAATGAAACAAAGGAACGTTGAAAGAAAAGGTTACTTTGGGTAACTCTTGTTTCCCGTCTCAGTCTGTTGCCATCTTCAAAAATGTCACCACGTTCTCAAGGATCGGGCCTCTTCACGGCGGCGGGCACCAGATCCTCCCTGATCTCATGACGCGTCACGTGACGGCCGAAGCCTCACTGGGTCCTCGCTGAAGTGACGGCAGTCTGGAGGCGGTAACCTTTAAAGGCCAGCTGATCCATCGTGGAGGATCCTTTTTCCAATCAGAAACACGGTGGCCATTAAATTGTGTGTTTACAGCAGCTCTCAAGCGCACAAAGCAACTCCCGTGACAAGCAGAGGACCTACAAAAAATATTAATAATGCATGAAAAATAACTCCGTAGGACCAAATAAAAACATCGGTTTGATTTAGAAGTCACACACTTTAATAAAACCGAGATGTTTAGTTAATTCAAGTTTCTCAGCACTTTTTACATGAAGAGTAAAAATATACCTCTAATAACTCATCTGCATCGCGATGCCTCATCCTCTGTGATCGAATGTCGGATAACGGATACGTACCTTCAGTAAGCGCGGAGAAAAGACCGTCTGCAAACCCAGCTGCCAGATTACGAGGTCCATCCAGCCAAACCGAGTGCAGCCTGTACAGCAGCGCCCAGATGACTCATTCACCAAGTGTTATGTTATATTTTGTTGGAGGTGTTAAATGGGGTCGCATAAAGAGGCGCCCTTCTAATTGCAGTGCACAAAGTATTACTCATAGAGACGGTGCAATGAGACAATAACAATTTGCGCCACTGACCTAAAACCATCCACTTACACACAGTGTTATTCACAAGGCTCCATCACGTAATGAAATCCGGTCTGCAACAGTCATACAAATGTAAATAAATGCACACGTATTGTGCACAAACAGATGAATTCAACACATTTCTTATATCCCGGTTGGTCATGAAGCCAACCTCCCCCCCCCCCCAGTCTGTGCAACAGGTGAACACGGGCACTTTATTAAACGGGCTTACAGACTCACCTCGGCAGCGACGGATGCAATCAATGTGCTAAATTGAATCGAGCTCAGTGGCTCGGCCTCCAGTCGGCCCCGCGAGCTGCCGCCAGCAGGACCTCCTTGTATTCCAATCGGGGGGCACTTATCTAATCCCCAAACCTTTTGGATGTGAGATAACCGGTCAAATCAATCTGGCAAAAGGACGTAATTCAGCAGGGGAAATAAAAGCTCAAATCAGACAGGGAGGTATTGCTGAAGCGACTTGATTTAGACCCGAAAAGCTGCTTTGAGAATCATTACACTGCTGCCCATCGCTTTACACTGGAGGGAGCTGCAGCCCCGTTTAGCCTCCAACAGGTGGAGGCCAGCAGGTGGAGGGAGGCGTCCACAGGCCTCAGTCCACGTCCCGCCAATTTCAAATTTACACCGTAAAGCCCCCGCCGCCGCCGCCTGCGTTTCCTGGCGTTTCCGGTGCTTCGGTGGCGACGGCTCACACTTCAGGGGAATCAACTCGCAGCATGTGAAGAGGGAATCAAAACCACCGAAAAAGCACTTTCTTTTGTGGCTGACAAAGCGTGGTGGGCGAACAGCAACGTCTGGGCGGCAGAGGAACCGCGTGGAGGTGTTAAATCGCCAGCGGCTGTAATTACGACGTCACACCCCCGGAACGCAATCAAAGGATCAAAACCGCGGCCGTTTGTGGAGCTCGATGCTTAGTCAGCTTACCCGTTCTGTACGTGGCCGATCAATTTCCCCGCGCGGGGTCCGTCCGGAGGCCCATTCCTCTCCCGGCGGTACGCGGATCAATGGCGGGATTCGTTAACCCTGATGGAATGTACGCGGAGGCAGTTAGCCAACGCTGAGATCCAAAACGCTTAGATTACTTTTAGAGCTGTACGCAGGAAGGGCCGACGGTGGTGTGGTGTGAAATAAGTCATTGTAGACACGGAGGGGTTTTAAAAGTATTGATCCGGAGTCCCCCGTCCAGCTGCCTGAGCCCTTGTACTGTATATAAAGCCCAAACTGACAGCAGCACCGTGTAAAAGCTTCACACTGCAGCGTGGGATTGATTTTTATCATTTTAATGATCACTTTTATGGCACATGTTGAAGCGGTTATTCATCTCAATTGAAGTTTCAGTAACTGGCCATGGAACGGTTTGATATTTTGGGGAATAAAGTTTCTGGTTTTTTTCGTCAACGTGGCTAAAGCTCGAAGGCAGCTGGTCCTTTCACAGCTAAAACAAATATGCCTACGAGCGGATATACAGGTTGTGTCTTTACTCCATATTAAAGCCCAACTGCTGTAATATCACCAGCGCTTTGTTATGTGGTCAATGTGGAGCATTCAGCATCTCCCTTTTACTTATTTAATCATTGCCACCCCCCCCCCTTTGCCCCCTTCGCTAATTGAAAAATGAACATTCAGAATGCATTGTGTTAATCAACGCAGCGATTTGTTTCTTTAACACGGTGTTTTTCATCAGCCCACACGGTGCGACCTCCTGTTAGATCCCATCATGTGATGTTCATGTGGAAACGTGCATCTGGTTTAAAGTGCGACCCTTTCATGCCTGTACGACACTTCGAAGCTTTTGTTGTATCAATAGTTGTCTTGTTCTCGGGATAATTCGGGTGTTAATTAGAGGCGGTAAAACATCGGCTTTGAACAAAATGTTTGGAAGAAACAAAACAAAAACCTTTTCCTTAGAAAGCCGGTTGGTCAGTCGATGAGTTTGAAAACCTCCGAAAAAAAAGAAGAATTTCCCACCCATGAAACTTTCAAAGGATGCTGAAGTCCCGACTGGCAGGGTTCTCACCGAGCGGAGATTCATTAGCGTGGCCTTTTGTGACGTTTTACAGTGTTTGCGCTTGCAGTTATGTGTTAAATTGGCTGGTAATAATAACCCTGTGTGCTCCCTCTGCCTCATTCAGCTGTGAAAAATGAGCTCCAGAGATTTCGTTGGCATATTTAATTTGCCGTCTCGACTCATTGAGGTGACTATTTTCCATACAATTAATTTCGCGGCATTTGGTTACGTCCCACCCGCAATCCGCTTGCTTTGTAAGAAAAAGAACACAGTGAACAAAATAGGGGGGTTTCTTAAACATTTTGGGGCTTTTAACATTATAATTTGGCAGGAATGATGACACAGCCGCATAAAGCTGAGTATCATCAGCGTAGCAACGGACATTAATTCCACTGCTGCGTTTTTGTTTGACCAACAGGGGAAATAAAAGGAGAGGGCCAAGGACGGATTCCTAGGGTCAAAAAGTGAATTTATTATTGAGAGAACCACAAAATAGTGAGCCCAAAAATGCTAAAAACCTTCATAGTGAGTCATAGTTATCAACGGAGGTGAAAATAATGGAGTGTCCCACTGAGAGCGATTAATGAGCCGTTCTATCTGGAACAAACTCATCCAGATGGGATGAACTAAACCGGTGCTTCTCACCAACTACTCATCATTTTTTGGGGATGCTTGTTTTCAGTGCCTGGAGGACTCAGCAGTATTTGTTGCCTTTGTGCACTTGGCTCGCGTTTCACCGGCTGATGCAGCCTCCAACTATTCAACGCCCACCTCGGAGCCACCTGTCACTTTATCCGCGGTTGTTATCCCTCAGTAATTCTCCAAACGTGTGCATCCGTGCAAGACAGTAGAAAAGATTGGATTGTGGGAATTGTGCGCCAATTTGGCTTTGCTTGTCATTCAATTGCTCCTTTGAGGCACATGGAAATGTGCTTGAGTTATGCGAGTGCACCGGAAATGATGTGATATTGTGAGCCTAACTCGGGATAATGAACACTTAAAGTAATTATGAACATGGTTGTTTGGTGTTGCAATAAGGAAGCGAGGCTAATTTAGGCTAATTGCTTCTGTATGTTATTTGTGTTGTCCTCCAAACACATTTTCACTGAGAAGAATCGTGAAATTCTCACAATATGAGGAGGATCCTATAACGCTAAGCTCAGCCTGTCCCCCGTGCCTTTCCGATAATGACCTGTTCAGACTGTGTGGACTGAATCCTCATCATCTGATCACTGCCTCCCTGTTCTCATTTACCAGGTGGCCAAATGATTTTATTACACGTTCAGCCATCAGTAAAACATACAGCACACTGTTTATTTTTCCGCTGTGTGTTGCAGGTAGATAAATATGTTCCTGCGTTAATCAATGTTTATTAAAGTATACGAGCAACGAAAGCTTCTGCTTTATCCTCACCACAGTATTTTGTCTACTCATCCCAAGAACAGGGATGACTAAATGCATAACTACATTCCTCACACCATCCGTGACCCAATTCTAACCTAACCCTTAAAATCTTAATCCTTAAAGTATGAATTTGGAGAATTGATTGGTTTCCAAACGTCCCCGCTATGTGGTTAAAAACTTGGTGTTGGTCCTCACTATGTAAGAAGTACAAGAACATTCACACACACACACACGTGTGTGGTTTACTTAGCTTAGCACATTACACAAGCTCTGTCCAGAAGTAAAACATCCTATCTCATGAGGACTACGTTTCCTCTCTGGTTGCCTGGCAACTACTCGGTGACAACAAGCCTCAAGATTTAGTGCCTCCAATGTGACTCCACGTGAAAGCAGGACATGCCGTTTAACTGATTGAACAAAAAAGGTTAAAAAAGGCATCATTTGTAAGCTGGTGAACTGATTCTTTTTTTTTGTTTACCTGTAGACTGACCTTCCTATTCCCTGGTTGCCAGTCTTTATGCTGAGCTAATCCCCTCCTGGCTATAACTCTATATTATGCTCTATATATGCAGCGAGTGTCATAAATCCGCTCATCCATCTCTCTGCAAAAAAAAAGCAAATGAGTGTAGAACCAATCCGTAAGAAAAGAGCCTGACCACAAGGTGCAGTTCAGTATGAGTCCACAGGGTCTGGCAATTACTAAATGTCAAACATAGCATTTGACTTTTTTTCCAAGCCGGAGCGCAGCGAACATTTGTGCGCCGTGTTCTTACTGCGGGGCGCGACCTTTAAGCAGGTCTCTAACTGCTGCGAGTGGCGGTAAACAGGCCGGCTCAAACCCGCTGCGCAGGCGGCAACAACGGCGCCCCCCCCCCCCGAGCACGTCAGCCGGAGGGGGCCGCCGTGCGTCTCGAGGCGAGGAGTCGCGCGACCTGACGCCTCCAAAGGCCTCGCGAGGCCCCGGCGTGCGCCATCGAGGGACGAGGCACCGCGTGGGCGGTGGAAGGGTTGTGCAGCGCTTGTGTCACAGCGCACAGCACACATACAAGACAAGAGATCGTAGTTCTTAATATTTAGCGTTTTCTCCACTCCAAACCGACATTCCTTACCGCGTGTATTCATTTAGGACAAATCAGATTACTTTTAAAAGTGACTTTTACTTCATGAGGCTTGATTGGTGTCATCCAGATCAACTCCTGATTTATGAAAGGGCCTGTCAGTCTCAAATTAAGTTCACAGTCTCCTCATCTGACCTTTTGAGGAAGGAACAAGAAATTGAAATGTCAACTTACCCTTTGTTTTAATCACTCGAGATGTTGATACAGTGAAATAATATTTCCTGTTTATCAATTTGAAATGTCAAAATGTAAGTCCTCCGTATTTATAGCCCTGCCTCTGTCATTACTTTACATCAGTCAAGAGAATATTCAGGTCTGGCAGGAGCCTGCAATTGTGCAGATATGAGTAGAGTGCTTAGTATAATATTAGATTATCTTCTCCCTTATATTTGTTTCACTGCTGAATCTACTCAGCTCTCAGGACCCTGCTGCTTTCTGCATTGAAGCTTTGTTTCCCACCTGGTCAATTTAATGAACTAGAGCAGACATCGCATGTAAACCTTTAATTTACTGCAGTATTGTAGTTAACTTCTCATTATGTGGTAAAAAAAGAAGAGAAATTACACATCTTTTTAAAGTACGAATGGTGTGCTGCCGCTGCTGTTGGGGACATGTGGTGCTCGGGAGTTAATTGTTGGAATATTTGAAGAAAGAGCAAAAAATCAGAGCAAAAGTAGTTAAGGAACCTTTTGCCTCCTTGTTAAAAGCTTTTGATTTGCAAGCAAAAAGGAATAAGGAACAACCCGTACAGCAAGAGGAGTGAACTGCAGACGGCTCATCCATAAACAGAAGGAATATTTCAGAGACACGTCAGAGATTTAATGAACATACTACAGGCTCGCCAACACTTTGGTACACGGAGACATCGGCGTCATAAATCAAAACCCAGCTATTCTTTCACATAATGAAAGACAATAGGAAATATAATATATATATATATATATATATATATATATATATATATATATGTGTGTATGCAGAGATGGGAGAGAATAATGTTTGCTTGGCCACCTCAATGTCACTCCTGCAACCTGAATCAAAGCGTGCAACGGCCTCCGAAGAGCACAAAACAAAGCTGACAAAGAGATGAATTCATGACTGTTTCCGTCGTCCTTTTTTTTCCCAGTGACGTAAAAGAAGAGGACGACGCATCAAACGAGGAGGAGAAACATTTGACGTTGAGCAATGCGAGTCTAATGAATTATGCAGCGATCGCAAGCGAGAGGAGTGTCAGACAGTTTTTGGCGACGTTTTTACTTCTTCCTCGGCGCCGTTGCCATAGATGCCGGAGCCGTGTTCCTGTTTGGCCTCTGGTTCCGTCTCCGGCTTCTATTTCCGTCTCGCTCTCAGTCCAAAGTGTCAGGCGGTTGAGGGGGGGGGGGGGGGGGGCGTTGGAGTGTCAGAGCAGGTCTGTCACCACAGAGACGGACGGGCGTCAGGTTGCGTGGCCCCCACAGGTTCGTGCTGATGAAGGCCGTGGAGATCGATGGTCCTGCTATGCTCCCTCACGAACGTCCATCCGTTCACTCGGGTTCAACCCTTGGCTACGCTGCTCAGTCAGAGGAGCCGGGGGGCGGCCTTAAACAGAGCTGGTATCTGGCGTGTCGTATGTCGACGTAGCGCGCTGTTTAAGTGGCCTACCTGCACAGCAGCGTCCTGCTCTCCCTCTGGAGGATTTCTCTCATGTGTTGCTTTCTTGACGTTCGGTCCTGGTAAGGACAGGAGCTTGAGGTGACACATCTCATGTCTTCATTAGGCCACATGTGTGTCAGGGTTCCCCTGAGGCTCACAGGCTGTGTGAGGGTATTTAACTGAGGCTTAATAAGGGGAAAATGAGGGGGAGTGTGGTGTGTGTGTGTTTCTTCTGTTATAACCAGGACGTAGGGTGACGGCGGATAAAAGAGGTAAGAATGGCACCGAGCACAGTGAGTAAAAGAACGAAGGAAAAAGGTGGAACTGGAGACAAAATAGATCTCTTTTTTTTGCCTCATGCTGTGAGCTGCTGTGAGCCGCTAATGGCAGACTGATTCACTTGGAAGACTGAATTCCGATCATGCCATCGGCAAGCTGGCCAGAATATGAAGCAGGCGTCCTGTGAAAACCTTCACAATAAAACACTGACAAACATGTAGGGGACGAAAAGAAGGGGTTTAGTGGAACGTGAGTCAGGTATCGATCCGCTAATCACCTCTGACGTGATGGCACATTTGTTTCAACGGGAATCGATCGTACAATCGATTGACCTCCGGTTGTCTGGAAGCCTTTCAGTTGATGCTAATGTGACATTTTGATGTGGCTCCACACGCGGAGGAGTGAGTGTTCACCTTCACTGCCACGTTACTGCTTCCTTGTTTTGCGTGTGCTTGTCATACGTTTGTTTTGGTGTCGACGCGATACGCACAGTGCACGGCCATACGAGGGCCAGTGGGGGGTCGATTGGGATCAAGAGTGACTTTGGAAACGTGGATGAGTGGATGAAATGGATGAAATGGATGGATGGTCCAACAGGCAATAAATAACGTGACACGTGAAAAATGGACACTTAAACTAAACAGAGAAACAAATCTCTTTTATAACTTGAGTAGAAATTACTTAAGCATCATGAAGCTACGCTTTGTATGAGACACATCCCATGACATCACATCCCATCCCATCCCATGACATCACATCCATGCCATTCCATCCCATCACATCCCATGACATCACATCACATCCCATGACATCACATCCCATCACATGACATCACATCATCTTCTATTTCATGCTTTTATACTGAAGGCAAAGGACATCTCAGCCGCGCCGGTGGCTGCAGCAGGTGGCTTGACACACCATCTCCCCCGCCATCTCTCCCTCTCTCTCTCTCCCCCTCTCTCCCTCTCTCTCCCTCCCTCCCTCTACCCGGCGCCGTGCCGATGCCTCGTTAAACCCGGAGCCGCCGCCGCCGGAGAGGATGAGCCGCCGCGCCACCGGAGAGAGAAAACACGTTTGATTTTAAAAAAGAAGAAGAAAGAACATTACAAAGAAAGAACATAGCTGCCCCCCCCCCCCCACACGCCTTCTTCTTCTTCTTCATGAAGGTAGTTTTTCATGGAGGACAGAGTGGAAGGAGACCAACTCAGTGAGAGGATTTGCGTCCACGCAGTGTGCCAGAGCGCGTGTGCGCACCGGACTCCCCGCTCGGTGATGTGAATCGGGGACGGAGGATTTTGGGCATCTGGAGGAGGAGGAGGAGGAGGAGGAGGAGCAGGTAGAGAAAAGGTAAGACTCGTCATCACACTCTCGCTGAGCATCTGACGGCTCGTCTCAGTTTGGAGCTCCAGCGGCTTCTGTCTGCTGCCGAGACGGATGAAAAGCCCCCCGCGCACGACCGAATAACAACTAACTCGCAATTGGGAGGAAGGGGAGGAAGGGGAGGGGGGGGGGGCATTGACACTTGGTTTCATCAGCAGACTAATAGGCGTAGTCCCGATATGAGCGCGAGAGGTGTGAGGAGTAAATAAATAAATAAATAAAGGAACAAGTGCGCCGGCGGGGAGGTCCCCGTGGCGTATGATGAATGAGAATGGAGATACGAAGAGGAGCTCCGCCTCAGTTTGGGGGGGATGCAGGTGCGCAGGGGGGGGGGGGGGGGGGGGTGCATCCACTGTGGGAGTTTGGGTGGATGACGACTGCCACCCCCACCACCACCCACCCACCCACACGCACATGAAGAGGGAATTAAATCGAGTAAAGTAATAAAAAAAAAGTCTCAGTTGTGGCCCTGGGATTTTGTTTTGAGTGATGCAGCGGAGCGATTGCATCTGTGCCCCAGACGACATGATGACACCAACACACTTTACAAGGTGGATAAAAACCCTCCCTGAGCCGCAGGGGCGGAAGAGGGGGCGAGGGGGGGTGAGGGAGGGGGAGGATGACACATGCACTGTGTGAAGTTGGAGGCCGGTGCTCTGCTGTTGAGTCAAAGGGGCCCTGCAGCAAAGGATCACAGTCCTTTTGTTGTGTGTACCCCCATCAGTGGACTAGGGGGTCTCTAAAAGCCCGGGAGGGGTGGTCGGAGGGGGGGGGGGGGGGGGGCGGACCCCCTCACTTTACACACTTCTATCGACCTCAAGTATGAGAAATAGGCCTGAATTATAAATGAGTTACGCTCCTGTCGAGGGACTCGGCTCCTGTCTCCCGTCTGACGTCGGTGGGCATTAATTGAGCGCGGCATGGCCGCACGGTAATTAAATCCGCTTGTTCCTGTCTGCGTAATGAGAAGCAGAGTACAGGGAGGAGGAGACTGAGGGGACGGAGGTGGGGGGGGGGGGGATTACCACTAAAAAACGCCTTTGTTTGCCAGATCTAAAAATACATTTTTTAAAAAGTGAGAGCGCCGGGGCGAACAACAGTTTGGTGAGCTGTGCGTGATTCATCGTATTCGTTCTCCCGTGGCGTCCAGAACGTTGAATCCAGGACGTCCAAGTAAGTTTGGGCTTGTGATGGAATGGACTTCGCCGTGCGTCAGGGTTTCATACAACCGCCGCCCTTGCTGTCTCCCAGCAAGAGGGATGCTAATGGAGGAGAGAGGGAGAGAGGATACAGGCGTCACCGCTGCAACGGAGAGAGACAGAGAGAGAGAGAGCGTTAAAGTCGTTTCCATGGCAACCTGTCAGGGGTGTGTTCGGTCCCTGGATACGTGAAGAGAGGGATGAGAAGCGAGGAGAAAACTATACCCCTCGTTAAGGGTGAGAGGGGGATGGGGAAGCAGATAATGGAGGGAGAGACCCCCCTCCCCCCCACCCCACCTCCCCACCTCCTGGGGTGTCTGTGAGAGTCACGTAGGAGGTTTCCACGCTCATCATCAAGTGCATAAAAGTGTTCGAACGATCATTTTTCCACGGGGCTTGGCTTCTCCAACTCTTCCTCGACGTCTCCTCAGCGAGACGAAGCCGAACCTCGAGCCTCGACGTCCTGGTTTCCCGAGCAGACGCAATGAAACAAGCAGCCGGGCTTCCCACTGACTCCCACCGTCCCACCTGATCACCCTGCCGGGTATCGCCGGTGACAGACGCGGAAACGGAACTTTTCTTCAAAGTGCACAAATGCTTTTTAGCCAAATGTCAGAATTGACTCAAAGGTTCTGCTAATGAAAAGAAATATCCTACGGCTGTAAGTACAAATGCCACCACGTGCAACAAGTGTCCCCTTGAGGGCCAATGATGAATTTGCATGTGGCGGATATTTGGACTTACTTTGCACACGGCGGGCATGTTTCGCCTCTGTGAAGGGCCCACGTTCTCCTGAATTTTATGCATTTGAAGAAAATCTGATACTTATGTTATCAACTGTGTGACAGCAGGAGTTTTCAAATTTCAAAGGACAACAGCGTCTTTCAGTGAAGGTTTCTGGGAGTGCCATTTATCGCGCTTGCTAAAGTAAAACTCCGCAATTTAGACGGGTTTACATTTTTTACTGAGGTAATAAATCAGGTGAAAAGTAGGCTCCTTTCATCGTAGCCTCGACTCGTCACTGCCAGAGAAGAAAAGGCGAATTTAAGGCCTACAAATGAGTAGGCCTTAAATTTGCAGTGTATTGTATTCACATTTAGTGACGTCTGATTGGGAGTTTATCATTGATTCACATCGTTTCATGCCGTTTCCTCAGCGGAAGCGTCCTCCGTGTTGATCTTGTTTACGAGCAGCAGCGGATGTTCTTCCTCAATAAGCTGTATTTCTCTCCTCAGAGCAGTCGAGACAGTAGAAGCAGAACACAAAGAGCTCCGCTTTTAGTGAAAGTCACACTATTTATGGAGTCGTCGAGTGCTATCTGGCCCCAGTGGTGAAATGAAAAAGGGAAGGACGTCACCTGATCTTTAAGTTCACCAAATGGAAATAAAAAGTCACACCACGCGTCAACGGTACAACTACACACTCTCGTCACAGGTTTCACCACAATGCGCCGACAGCTTCCAGGAGGGGAAGTGCTCGTGTTCTGCTCAGATTGTAATGCCACCGAAAACAACACAGAGGAAGGACGATCAGAGGCCTTTAAAATCCTTCCGTTTCACGTGGTAGATCAGCTCCCGAACGGCAGATTTTTCAAAACCCGATGTGTTTTCCTCTTAAAGCAACGGAAGCAACAGGTGGAGCCAAGAAAAGACGGCGACTCAAAGAGACGTAAGTGCCTCAAATCGCAGGGACGGAACCGTCCTCACCGGAGCAGCTCCTTCAGGGACTTTAAGAGAACATTCTCAAAATAGTCTCAAAACCAGTGAGTGTCTCGGCTGAAGAGCTGACGCACAACTCTTCAAGAAGGGAACACCGATTCTGAAACTCACGGAATGTGTGTGTGTGTGTGTGTGTGCGGAAGCCGTCTGGATGAAGGAGAACAAAGTCGCCCGTACACCCAACAAGCATCACAGGGCGTCACATGTAGCAAGAAACACGCGAGCGCGGCGCTGGGATGCTAATGAGACCCTGCAGCCGGTGGAGCAGCGAGGCCGCCGCTTTTAATCTCGTCGCTCCTGCTCTGAATACAGATTCGTCACAAAGTAACCGGGCGGCGAGGGTCCTCTCCAGATGTTGCCCCCCCCCCCCTCGCCGGGAAGACGAGGCTGGTCTGCGAGGCCCGCTGGTGGAGTGCGATTAGCATTGCAGATGCAGGTTTCTGTAGGCGTCAGTTTCAACAAACTCAAGGCCCCCCCCCCCATCACCCCCCCCATCTCCAGTGCATGATTAAAACGTAACAGTTGTGCGTGGGAAATTCACAAGAGCAGAATCGTTGTCCATCTCTCACGGAGCCTTTTTCCCCGCTGAGGTGTGTGTGTCCTTGTGCGCCTTCTTCTCTCAAACACAAATACACACAAAGGCTCCACTCACGTGGTTTTTTTTTTCCCGATGGCGGCGCGCAAAGCGTCTCGAGGCCGCCAGCAGCTCTGATGCGTCAATGTGAAGGAGGACATTGCGTGAAATGAGAGGCGAGTTCCTTCTCTAGAAGCATCGTCACAGCTATTATAATAACCTCGGCGCCCATAATAAGAAGACACCATTGTAATAATACGGTAATAGCATGTTCCTCGTTACGTAACCCTGCTGAATTCAGGTCGCGGCCCTCAAAAAGACACCCGGCTTAGTCCTGATCTGTTTTAAAATAAATATGTGATCAATCAAACGCTATCAGATTCATTGGTGTGGACCACAATACAAAGCCGATGCTTGATGAAAGCCTTTGTTCATCACAAACACACACACACACACAGCAGACTTTAGGAATTCACACACTGTTTTAATTTTTTATTGATATGCATTTGCATGTCAATATACTTTGAATTGTCGGCCTTTTATCCGAGCTTTTGAACAGCAAATTCAGGCATCAACGTCAACCAAAATGACAAGAGAAGGGAGCATTTATAAACCTTTACTGATGTTATGCATGGACGATCCAAACGGAGCCAGCACACACCATTAAGCTCTTTTTATACTGAAAGCCTTAGAGATGCACACCAGAGAGGGAACTCCAATTCACAGAAATGTGCTTAGAGGAAACCAGCTTTCATCATAATATCAGCACAAACACGACTGACCTCAGTCTGCTCTGGATGCTGGTCGTTGGTCCTCAGTCTTGTTTTTTTTTAAAAGGCAGTGCAGCTGTTAACTTTATTCTGAAAATACCGCGCTTCCTTGTCGGGGGCCCCTGCTTGTAAGAGCCTCCGGGCGGCTTTCACACCAAATCAGCTGTTGTGGCAGGAGAAGCGAGGGGAAGTTGGAAGAACAACCCCCCCCCAAAAAAAATGCAGGCGTTGGGAAACAGAATAAACTTTTTTTTTTAAAAAGGCAACAGCGACGTCACGCCCGGTTTGCCGAACTCGTGGCCGTTGACCCACATGTGTGGTGCGTTACATTCACCACCTCACAGCGCTGGACCGGGTTCAAATGCAAATGGTATCAAATATAGTACACGGTATTTAAATAAATATATATGTATATTTTTGAACTGAGATTGGTACGAACGGTTTATTCTTGCAGCTTCTCCTGCACACACTCGTCAATCCATCCTCATTAAAACGGGCCAGAGACCAGTGTCCGTACAACCTTCTATTAATAACCCTTGTGATTAGTTCTGTTTCCTTGATGTAAATCAATCCCGGCTCCGCACTTCGTAGAGGAAACAAGCCCCCCCTCCGAGAACACCGCTCAGGTGCTGTAAGTCTGAATGTTCATATGTCACAGCTATATTTAAAGATGCTCGGCTCACAGGGAACGTCAAGAGCACATAATGGAGCGCGTCCTCCCCCCCCCCCCCCCCCGCTGAGGCGGGAGGAAACCGGAGCAACAGGCAGCTCTCTGGAGGCCTCGGCCCGGCAAGTGACGCCAGCGGAAAGGGGAGAAAAAAGGCTTCCAGCACAACGTTGACTTCTCAGGTTAGCGTTGGCTTCCCTCCCGCTGGCGTCCTCCCAAACGCCGAGGACGATCGTTTCCCCTTAGAAGCTTATTTTTAGATTATTTAACAGCGCGTGATTGGTAAAAGGAGCCGGGTGGCCTTTGTTTTTTTTATGTAGTACAATCATTAGCAGTCTACTTTAAGTAAGGTATTTTCTCTCCTCCGAGTTGCTATTTCGGCGCTCGGTCGCCAACGCGGCGTTCTTGCGTCCAGTTTATATACGGCCGCCATGATTCCGACTTGATCCAAAATCTGATTTCACTTCGCATCAGTGAGGAAGATACACCAACGACTGCTTTGTGGCCGCGGATATTTTCTGTCTTCTGATTGGCTTACCCTAACCGACCCTGCACGGCTTAGCCCCGCCCACCCAAACAGCGAGGCCGGCGACCACCTGCCGAACGGAGGCCGGCGTGGGGCGGGTCATGCACAGATAGGATAGGATCTGTGTGTGACCCACCTCTCTTTCCATGTTGGTATTTATTTATTTCAACAGTGCGGCTCACAACCTCGCGTCCCCCCCCAGTTGTGCCTGCATCTGGCCCACATTCTAACATTAGCTCCGCCCACCTCACCTCCCTGCATCCCCGCCACGGCCAATTGACTTCTGACTCAGCAAGTGCAGCATGGATGACAGAAACAGAATAGAAATGGATTACACGTAGTGCAGGTGAAAGAAATGAGAGCCCGGGGGGGGGGGGCACTGAAACGAAATGAGCATGGAAAGGTGACAAAAGACCTCAAAGCGACGAGATGATAGAGCGGAAATGAGGCCAAAGGTCAAAGGGGAGGCATTTTAGAATGTCACTTAAAGCGCCCACTGCAGATTAAAGACAATCTGATACACACATGCACAGTGAGAGCGTATAGTTTAAAGTATAAAGGGACGTTTTGACCCTTCAACTGAGGTCTTCTACCGTCATGGATGCAGAATCTCACCATGTTTCAGAGTAAAGCCAAACTCAACCTGACACAAGGCCGTTATGGATTGTTTCTGCCTCCGTGTTTGCCGCATCAAGAGAAATGACGCACCACCAGCTTTACAGAAAGAGGCATCATCAAATGTTTATTTCTGACTAAATAAAACTACAGTACTAATAGATACCCGACGCCGCGTCATCAACAACACCCGGTGACAGACGAGCACAAATCAAACCGATTTGCTGACGTCGCGGTGACGGCGTCGTCTGGAAAAATAAAAAGCAGGTTGTTTGCTTCGGCTTCTTTTTGAAAAGCACGCGGTCACCGCCATTGGCCCCCGTGGCATGCATGTGACCCCTCCCACATCATTGTGAAGCCCTTCAAAGAACCCCGGCCCCCCCCCGCCGCGCACCCACACAGCGCGCAGCAGAACTCCCGCGTGTCTCCAGTTGTGGAGCGCCGTGGCCTTCCGAGCGCTCCGGCTGATCCTTTGTCTGAGAGCACGCTCCTTGCCCGCTGGGGGGCGTGGAGGAGAGGAGGGCGGGGGGGGGGGGCCTTGGTCAGCGCTGTGATTCACCGTGCTGTGAGTTGGGCACAGTAGTGCACGTTGTGTGTGTATTAAGTGTTCCCGAGGAACGACTCAATGCTCTCGGTGACCTTTAGCGGCGACTGACTCTCCGTACGGTTGAAACGCGCCGAGGACGGCGGTGACAAATTGTCCCTGGCATCTGGCATCGTCTGGATTCCCTCGGGGGAAGAGGAGGGGACCTGAGACTCACTTTAAAGGTTTATGTCCTCACGCACCTCCCCCGGTTGAGGGACGCAAGCGTGTTTTGTGTTGGGATTTCCAATTGTGTCTTCCAGTTAGTGAGTCCTTTAAATTTTTCCTTCAAACTGTTTCTCATTTCCGTGCAGAAAAGTTTGCACACTGATGTGGGTTGCACGGCGGAACACTTCAGAGAGTCTTGAGAAAGCCGCGGAGGACTTTTCATCCATAACTTTATCTGACTGTGCAGAAAAATAGTACTTGTAGTGCAAGACAGGCAGAGAGGAGGATGACAAAGGAGCAGCAGAAATTATTTAATTGAAATTCAAATGGCCACCGAACGTCAGTAGCAAATCTCAGCGGAAGACAACTCCAGTCACGAGTCTCCTTCAGAAGAGGTCACTGTCACCACGCCCAGCAGTGATGTCACAGCGTACCGACACGCCCAGCAGTGATGTCACAGCGTACCGACACGGCCAGCAGTGATGTCACAGCGTACCGACACGCCCAGCAGTGATGTCACAGCGTACCGACACGGCCAGCAGTGATGTCACAGCGTACAGACACGCCCAGGACACGTGCACTAAAAATGAATTGAAAGGTGAATCACAATAAGGGTGTGATGACGTACATTTGGATTCACCACCAAATGAATGTAATGAATTAATTTCTTCTTACTCAACATGAACGATTTTTTAATCAATGAAATCAACACAGCAAAGCTGCAAGTGGGACCTTGTAGATCTTCCGGAATGCAGCATTACCGCAACCTCTGTGTTTCCAAAAACCAATGCATTTGAATTGTTTCTTGCCTTCCAGCTGACAGGTTGGACTCAATCGAGCGGCCGGACTGCAGAAACTTGCCCTGAAGGCGCAAAGCGTTTGGTTAAGAGCCAGGTCCTGCAGAACCATCACACGTCACACTTTGGAGTGGATGAGGGAACAGACGAGTGCTGTGGGACGAGAGAGAACATCGCGGACGTGTAGAATTTTGCTAAATGTCGCGATCTGTGCGAGCAGTCGTCCTCGCCGCGTTTGGCAGCTGCTTTGGGGATTAATTAGCATAACGAGACCGTCCATTGTCACCAGCATCGCCCCCCCCCAGGGGCACAAAGAAGCTCAAACGTCAGGAAACAGCGTCATTATGTAACTGGTTTTAAATGTTTTCAGAAGAGAATCTGTGCAGCGGAGGTGTAACGTACTCCAACGTGAAGTTAGGAGCACATCTGTTACCTCTACACGGCTAGCAGCTAACAGCGCTAAGAGAGCTAACGCTGTTTACCTGAGGAGGGTCTACAGGGTCTTACATTGTAGATTGATTTTAAGTCATTTGAGGTTCTTGTGTTGTTTGAGTCCTGATTGAGATGAATATCTCAGGTCTGTTTTTATCTGATTTGTATGATTTAGCAACACCTGCAGGTTCCGCTGGAAACGCTAGAATAAAAAGTCTTAACAACACAAATTACATGTTAATTAATTGCAAGGGGACTATTTGTTTGTGATAATAATAGCACATCATTATTTAAACACTCGATGGGTCTCGTCTTCAGAGCGTCTCTCGTGCGTGTGTGTACCACTTCCCAGCTGCCTCGACGGTGAGAACTTCTATCTGGTTGTGAGGACGTGTGACACAACGAGGTGTCGGAAGCAGGACTCCAATGCAGACCGCCGCTCACGCAACAAAACCCATTCAACGCAATGACTCGACAAAGGACAAGAGTCACACATTAAATACACTGGGACGGTGCAGGTGATTGGAGACCGGTGGAAACGATCAGGGACAACAATCAGTGACTCGACAGGGCAGGAAGTGACGCGGACCCAGGGACACAAGAGGCAGGAAACTACAAAATAAAACAGGACACAAACCCACAACACAAAATGGTTAAAGCGGAATAAATACCAGCCTGGAATGTTACCAATGGGTTCAAGTTCCGATGCAGCTTCTGGATTCAGCACCGCACGTCAGTGGACAGCGACGGCTCGTAAATGAAGCGTGAACATCCCGCCGCGTTTCCTCCCCGAGGCCTCGCCGCGCCTAGCTGGTTGAGGCCGTTCGTTCCAGTCAGCCGTCGACCTCGAGCAACTGCTCACTGACATTTGTGTTCTAAATCAACATTTGTATGCTTCGAAGCCTTTTTGTTTAATATCTGTTTATTTCATTCGAAGGATTTTCTGCACCGTTGCAGATAAAGAACCGGCTACGCTAACGGCCCCGGGAACATTTCTTATAAATCCAGAGTCAAAATATGATGAAAAAAGATTCCTAAATATATTCACATGTATTGATCTAACGCACCTGGCTTTAGAGGGCCACAAGTAAAACAGCAGAAGTCCAAATGCACCGTGGACATGGAATGGAATTCATGAGCTGAGAAGATTCCTGGGAACATTGTGGGTATCAGACCCTTCTCCTCTTTGCTCAGTAACTCACCACAGGCTTAATTAGAGGAAGACGGATTGCTGGAGTATTTTACAATTTGTTTTTTTTTCCTAATTTCCCCAAAGTCTGAGTCTTCACGAGAGGATTGCCACCTATTTCACCGGCGGACTCGTGCAGTGTGGCACAATATGCCGTTATTCTCTTGTTAGGAGCATTAAGGGAATTCTGTTGGGACAAAGTGTCGTAATTCATCTTTTGGTTTCCTTTAAACCGCCTCACCTACTTCCCATTTCATCCATTCATACATACGTAGGGTGAGCGTTTGCTCCTCTCACATGACCCCTCCCTGGGTGCATGGCTCCATCACAGCAGCATCAGCTAAATGTCACTGCAGAACACATTGTTCACTAAAACACTGCAGAAATGCAATGAAGAGAACAATATTCCCTAAAATAGAAAAAACTCTGTTCGGCTGCAATGAATTGTGGTCCATTAAGTCCGCTTATCTATAGAAAAGGAGAAGTCAGCATACTAACGTGAGCCAAACACCAACAGATTTAATTAAGCAATTTGTTGCTGGTGGCTCTGTGAAAAGTAAGAATGCTATTTCGGTGAGCAGCTAAGTGGTGGTAATGGTTCCGGCCGTTTGTCGGCTCTAATGGATCATTAAAGGAAGGTGAACCAGCAGCGTGCACTCAGCATTCCCACATGGACATAACCTTGATCACTGCGTCCTGCCACATTCACATAATCATTTTCACAGCCGCTCATGTCTCTGAAGTGAATATATTCTGATTTATCTGGTATAGTGTTTTGGAGAGTTGTTGGTCAGCATTGGGCGGCTTAATATTCCTTTCATTTCTATTATTTCTGCCGTCTTCTCTTGGGTCTTGAAAGTTGCCAATGATTCAGTTTGAATGGACACAATAGAATATGATGTATACAATCAGCCATTTAGCCACAGATGCAGCCATCACACGTGTCCTTGTTTTCTTTTTCTACTAATATTGGAATTACTTCACTTCTAAAATAATAATAATCAGGATTTATTTCTTCAGACAACATACATTCCATAACCAACAAGAGACCGAATTGCAGCCAAAGAAGAAAAACATTTTGTGTTCGAATTGCACGAACACAAAATGTGTCCAAAGCCGTTGATGGCACTCATGTTATGGGAATAAATGTGTCTCATGTGATCTCCAGTTGGGGGTCCTTGTATGTTAAATAGGGTTACGACGTGCCTCAGCAACAGAAAATGCTTATGTGAAAGACAAAAAGATAAAATCAAGGTACAAGGAGGCGCCTTTGTCCTGTCGCCTTAGATAACCTGCGCGGCGACTGGCGAGAGAAGAGAAAAGCTCTGCTGAGACGGAGCAGCTGCCACTGTTTACTCTGCAGCTCCGTGTTCCGTTGATAGAAAATAGATGAGGTGCTAATTGATGCATGCCACCAGTAGTCCTCCAGCCCGCGTGAGACGGGGGCTTTGCTGCAGAAGCCCCCCTTTGTGCCCAGCTCCTCTGTATGGATTTCCTGGCATGTGTTTGGATTTCTTGAATGGAACGATATTCGGGATTCACAATGTTGGGACAGCTGAGCCGCCGCGTGAAGACACACAAAAGTCTGCAGGAAAATGCTCAAAAGAAAAGGAGTTGGGCTAAATTATGTTCCATGCTACAAACCAGCTCCCTCGGGAGCTTTGTCTATTCAGGATGCCAGTCGTTGTGTTTCCTGCACGGGGGAAACGCTGTTTAAACATATAATGGAAGCTTTGTACAAACCCCACTTCCTTCAAGCAGAGGCAGTACGGACTGAAGCCGATGTGCGGTGGGAGGCTTCTTCTCGCTTAGTCACAAGGCTTTGCAAGTGGATATCAGACTGTGCGTAATGTTTTGGAATATTAATGCATGAGTGTGCGTTGGCCTTGGACTTCAGTGCGTTTAAGCACGTCTCAATGGTCCGGTCCCGCTTCCGTCCTAGAACGCTTCAGTCTCCGGGTATTTTTGCGGAAATGCAGGTGTAAAGTTTAGGTAATATCCTGTGAAAGCATCCAGTAAGCACACACACTTTCTGTGGATCGACAATCTGGCGTAAACAAATCACAGGAGAAGAGCTGCCCACTCACAGCGAGCCTCAGGCTTCTGTCACATTCGAACGATCAGACACATTATGGCGTCTTCAAAGTGACCAGAACAAAGGGCTCGTTTTCTCTGCAGGAAACGGGCATAACGGTCGGTTTGTGAAAGTTACAGAATTGTTGACGGGTGCGACTTCGGGAGGGAAGTTGCCATGGAGACATTCAGTCAACCTCAAAGCAACGGAACTAAACTAATATCGGCCACGCCATACAGACCTTTGTGCAAACACGGGAACATTGTGAGGTAATCTAGGGAGTAATCATTTGTCTCTTGTTTTCACGGGCAAATGTTATCATCTTTAAACCCGCCGTCCCAACAGAAGCAAAGCCAACACCTGATGTGCCAAAGGCCTGTACTCCTCAGTCGGCATTAAAGAAAGGGCCCCACATCAGACTGAGATGTGACCAACTCCAGACAACGAGCATTACTGACGGAAGTGACCCTTGCCGGACGAGGGGACGACTCTTCCCGTCTCCCTCTCCTGGTGTCACCTTGCCCGTCACGTGCGGCTTCGGATCCTCGGGAGTGACGGCGGCGATCGCTTAATCCGTCAGAATGATTTTGTGACGTGTGAGAGAGTCGCTAATCCCCCCCGTGGGATTCAGGGGCGGCGCGGAGGGGCCCTAATCCCTCGCCCAGGGGTTTGGGTGTCAGAAATGCAACGGCGCTACCTTTTGTTAGCTTCATGGGAAGTACATCGAGATTTTCCTTTTAAGAAACCTCGAGTGTGAGTGACTTATTTACAAACTGCGTTACTGAAAGAAGCAAAGTAACGAGGAAGAGAAAATGAGCCGCTCCGTTCAGGCCGCCATCGGATTCCTGTCGCCAACAATTAGCAACGGAAAGGACTTCCTGGAACGGCGGAGCTGAATGCGGAGGCAGCAGCGGCTCCCACGCCGACGTCGTTTTTAAAAGTGGAGGGTTTCCAGGGAATGAGAGGCGTGCGAGCTCTAAAAGAAAGGAACGCGTAATGAGCGCACGCTGCGAACGCAAACCCCTCGGCGGCTGATGGGAAGCGAGTGACTTTTAAAGCGAGCGTTAATTACACGAGCTGTCGGGAGCGTCTTAGCTTTAGCCACCGATGCCTGACGTCTACCAGTTGACGGCGTTTTTAAGTAAATGATGGAAATGCATGCAGTGACCCGCGGGCAGTGTGCAGAAAATAAACGTCCCCAAGCACAGTGAATAGATTGGATTTTTTACTTTTTTTTATCCTCTTAATTATTATCACTCTGGTGCAAATAGAGTATTGTTAACCGCAGGCTCTCTCGTTCACGGAGATGAATCATCTTTCCTGAATGAATGAGAGGCCTGAAGCTGGGAGGGAGGTTTTAAACAAAAACAAAAAAAGGGTTTTAAAGAATATCTTTTGATTGTGGCACGTGAACGTGAAAACTCAATGATATCTGCTATTATCAAACCTTTTAGATGGATTATTTTCATGAATATTGGATTCTTTGTGTAAATACCTTAGATAATAATAATTAAGGGTTTTGCATCTAATTGAATCGAATTGTACAGCTTTGCACTTATTGTACCTAGACGGCAGTGACCACGTGGCAGATCGTGTTGGTACTTATTGATCTCGCGCATCGGGTTAAATAGGAAGCTACGGTCAGCGGCTAATCTCAGCTTGAACCCGGACACACAAAGTCCTCCCACCGTGCACCGCGCGCGCTCACTAATCAAACACGTCGAATCACCTTTCTTTATCCCAGACAAAAGGCCAGCTGTTAGTCTTCGTGCTAAGCTAAGCTACCTGCAAGCGGCGAGCGAGACGTTTCGCTCGGCGCGACCTGACTCTTCCATGGACAAATGGAGCCATTTGGAGGAAATACAAAGGCCTTATTTACGAGAATCCTGGATCCTTTCAAATGAGAGCGTTCCCACTTCCTCCACAGAAGCGCCTGTTGAATGTTAAAATCAAGGATGGGTTCGAATCAATACTCGGGATCGATGTGGGCAACATATAATTGAAACAGGCCCCGACTCGGACAGTACAAATGCCTCCCCTGAGTTTTGATGACAACAAGAGACCGACCAACATCAGCACGGCTCCGTTTCCTTTTCTTTTTAATAGACGCGAGTGAACAACTTGACCTTTTTGCGGTTTCGGCGTCATCCGGAATCGTCGGAGACGCGGGTCTTGAGATGTGCGGGTCTCCTTCCCCTCCCGGGGAGAGAGCGTCGTGTGTTTTATTGTGTGCAGAGTTAGTAAAGTAAAAAAAAAAAAGCGTGTGTGGCCTATTTTTGGCGTGTTAGTTACATTTGTTAGGATTTCACACGAGCTTAACTGAATATAATCCTCCCCTCTGCCCCAGAACGCCGCTGAAACTTGAAACCAACCGACGAAGCCCTTTTGAAACGCTCTCCGCCGGACTCGTTTGCAGAGGACAACGTTTATTAGACGGGTCGCGGGAGTTAAGACTCGTGTTTGGCGAGAGGGGAAGGGGCCCGAGAATCGGAGGTGACACACCATGAAGAATGGATGAGCTCCACCTCCCGAGACTAAAATTAGACAGGAAGCTGATATGCTGAGTGTCCTTCAAGTAACACTGAGATGTATAAGCAACAACAAGAGAGTCAAGGTGAGAAAAAAACAAAACAAAAAAAAAAGATCTACCGTTCCACAAAACACTCGCTGTAAAGAAATCAGATTATCTCTTTTGGAGGAAACATAAGCAGCATTTGAAATGAAGCGATGGGTCTTTTTAATCAATCCCATCGCACAATATGATTAGTGTGCGACTATAAAGGATAATGTAGTATGCAGTGATACACACTTCCCTGTACCAGCCTGGATTTGGGTGTTTGCACGTTGATGTTTGGGGGGGATTCAACCTTTAGCGAGTAGCTAATAGATGAGCTACTTAAATAAATCATTCAATAATGAAGGAGGACCTTAATAAGCTTTTATTTGCTCCTTAAGCATCTGTCACAAACGACAGTAACAAATTGCTTACTAATATTTAAAAGGGCAGGTTTATTAATTCATCATTTAAGCTTTGTAGTTGTTGTACTCTGAGATGAAGATTTTGTTTTGGCCGACAGGAAATCGTTTCTCTCTCTCGCTCAGGTGTAGATGGGCCTGTAAAATCGTTATTAATTAGCATATTTAATTCAATTAAATATCAGTTAACATCTTTCCAAAAACAAGCGTGTTAAAATTAGAATTTGAGTACATTATTACAAAGAAGAGATTAATTGTTTATGGAGCTTCAGACTTTTGATGGACGTTTTTAATTTAACCGTTAATTAACAGCGTGACAATATTCCTAATAGATTTCTGTGGGGTGATTTGCTTCTTCGTCATGAAAACAATCATGCGGTGGCCTCCACCTAAAAGTCCAATAACCGCTCGGCTCTGAGGGGGAAACAAGCATCTCTGCAGCTGTGAAAGGCTTCGGTGTTCGCCGGCGTCTCGCTAACGTCTCCGTATTCCGTGCCGATCCGGGACGATAATTCAAGTGACGCCCGTATTCGTTTGATTTATCGTTCACCTGGAGACGGTTGATTGAGACACGTTGAACGTGTCACAGAGACGTCACGAGGACTCAGCCGGGTTGCCGTCACAGCAGCACATTTATTCAGGTGCTTGTTCAGACTCCGGCGAAGCACCGCCACGTCTGTGCGACGCAACCTGCCGACCAGGAGACGGCAGTCTGAGGCCGTCAGCCTCTATTTTAAGCCCAAACGGGTTTTTCTTAATCCTGACCAAGTGCTTCTCTCATGTCTCAACATGACCTCAATCGTTACCGTCGTGCCGATAATGGTGATTTTGTGCTGTTCGTGCGCCTTCCTCTGTGATCGGGTTGAACGCATGTCTGAAAGGGGCTTGAATCAGAACTGAAAAGTGCCTTCGTTTACGGGTGTCTGGGCTCCTTCTTTCACCTCTAGTTGGAAAGCGCCACGCCACGAGCAAACAACCACCGGTATCAACTGGACTTTTCCTAAACCCAGAGACCCTCGCGGTGGGAGACGTGGCGCGCCGTCGATGGCTCCGCGAGGCCAAAAGGCCTCAGAGGCCACGCGGCTAACGGCGCGGAAAGGAGCTGCTCCATTGGCAGAGCTTTGAACGCACGAGCGGCTTAATTGGCCCGCGAGGGGCTCGGGAACCGGCATCCGAATCCCAAAAAGCATCCTGAAAACTGGGCGGGCCGCGTTGCACTCTGCGCGGGCGTGCGGACTCCCGTGCATGAGGCCCGCTGGCGTGGCGCCGCCGAGTTGTCTTCAATCTGAGCTCGCGCTGCGCCGCTGTTAGACGCATTTGGGGTCTCGCGCTCTTCGCGCAGTAAGTAAGTAACGCAGGGGCGTGAGAGTCTGCTTCCCCTCCACATCTTCCTGTGTGACAACACGGACGGAAGAGCAATCAGCGACGATTTCCTTCGCCTCGCCTTGATGAGCACAACACGCATCCCTCATGTGCCGTTAATTTCCCCCCTTTCAATCAGCGGCGGCAGGCGCGGTTTGCACATTTGTTGCTGTGTTAAAGCGCAAAAAGCTTAAATAAGAAAACAGGGGGGGGGGGGTGGAGAGAGAAAAAATGGGAGAGAGATTAGTCCTTTCGGTTTGACGTGTTGTGCGCTCGCTCTGCGGCAATCAGCGCCTTCATGTGAACTCTCTGATGTGAAATAATTCCGTTATTCATGCCCGCTTTCACATCTGGAAATGAGCAAATCATGCCTTTGTTTAATATTTCAAGGGTAAACAGCAGGATGAATCAGCCCTCTCGGGTTTCGTGATCCAAGGTGGCAAATGAGAACGTAGCAATAATTAAATGCTTTGTTTTTATGGAATAAAAATGTGCATTAAACTTCTGCACGGGGGACGATTAACCAACGTCGATGCCGCGGAAAACAACATGCAAAGATATGAACTGAATTCAGAGCCTCGGCGAAGAGGAGGAGAGAGGATTTATACTGCACATTATTATGCACGGGCACCACTAAGACCATCCACTGCTTCGCACCTCAACACACACACACACGTGTCAGGGTAACTGTGCTAATAGCTTCAGCTTTAAGTCACCGCACGAAGCATTGATTCCACGGACGCACTCCGTCAATACGGCTCATTATTAAATCATAAACCAGCTTGAGGCGATCAGTGCCGTCATTTGGAGTAGTTTAAAAAAAATAATTGGAACAGTCTAATTAAGCATCGGGTGAAGCTCTGGAAAGTGTTCCAAGTGTAATGAACGTGGCCTCAATGGCGCCCGTCGTGATTCGAATCAACATGAGTGATACGGAATCACTTCCGCCAGCTTTACTCGGTTCAATTCAATTCAATTCACGTGGCTTTTTTATGTCACCTCGTTAGCGTCCTTACGTCCTCTCCTCGACCCATCTCTCCTCGCTCTCTCGCTCCCGCTGTGACTCATGCGTCGCCCTGCAGCTCCTTTTTCCGCTGTCAGATTTTCTACAGTTTCACTGACTCTAATCCAATTCAGAAGCAAATCCCAAAACGCTCAACCCCGTAGGCTGCCCTTCTCAATGACCCCCCCTACTTCCCCCTCGCCATCGCCACTTACCCAGAATGCAGTGGGAATCTTGTGGGTTTTCCATCTCGCACGTGACACAGTTGAGTCTGAGTGTGGAAGTAATAAGCTGAGGGATGCTGAAAAGGTCACATTCGTTGTCTGCTAATGTGCCACTAAATGTGTCACCGTGTTTTGACGGCCGCGACGTGACGAGAGCCCAGAGGAGAACTTTAGAATCTCAGCGTTCCGAATAGTTTCGCTAAACCCGTGACCATATTTACAATGTAGCAAGCGGCCTACTGTTCGTTCTCTGCAGTCGGCTGGAAGAGATTTTTATTTCCATCTGCGTTTCACTCCTTCCACCACCTGTTATCGCCGCGACGGCTAAAAAGCTTCATTTCTACGGTATTCAGCTGGGAAAATAGAGGCCTTGTTAAAACAAGCGTCTAAATCTCCTGCTAACTGTGTCGCAGTCGCCACAAAATACAAAAGAAGAAGCCACCATTCTTTCAGCACTTATGGAACAAGTGGTAAAAAGATAAAGTGACTTTAAGCCACATTCTGCCGCTTGGATCTTTCACATCGTATTACGCTGTCAGCTCGAATGGGCTGAGAAAGTTGTCTCAAAGGCAAACAACTGAAAACAAAAAGCTGCCGCGTGCCAGATATGGATTTGGGACGTCAAACAGCCTGCCGGTCCGCAACAGAGTCAAAGCTCTCAGGGTAATGCGTTTGAAAAGGGCTGAAGTAGTACTTTCATTTAGAGTCTTTGTTTCTCCAGCGAGCCACCTGCGTCTACGTTGTCTGTCGCCGATGTGAACCCTAAATGAAATTCAAGTTGCTGCATTCGGGATGCTGAACTTTCTTTCTTTCTTTCCGAGATGTCGCTCCGGAGAAAGCATTAGAAAGGTCAAACATAACAATAAGCATTTCGATCTTCTCCATGTGAGTTTAAATGGCTTACTGCGCGCCGGTTAGGAGGACACAGCGGCGGCGGCAGACAACTGGACTATAATCATCAAACAGGGAGGCAGAGAGGAGCCGGCTGACGGGCCAAAGGCAGACAGATAAATACAAGCAGGCGGACGCGCGGGCTGGTGGACGGATAACAGGGCAGACAGAGGTAGTTACCAGACCACCAGACGGATGGGCAACAAGACAGCTCGACAAATAGCGAGGACGGCCCAGGATGACAGATTGGAAACACCTTCAGCTCGGCGCCGCTGCAGCAATGAACCCCAACTTCCAGGGATGCGTTCAATTTGAGCGTTCTCCCGACGCCAACACCGAAGGAATCTAAAAAGAAAGAACGTCGCCCCGCGTCACTCGATTTTCCTCCTTTTTCACCGCTAATGTGATTGGCAGACTACACGGAGCGGATGGGAGTCAGGGCTTGTAGTTGCTGTGGCAACGGACTGCTCTTTGTTAAAGGCTGCAATCCTGGCATCTGATGTTTCTGCGCTGCGATCGATGGAAAACCCCGGCCTGCAGGAGGGACCGACGAACCGACCCGTCTGCCCGGCAGGGATCGGGGAGGGAGGGAGAGAGAGGGAGGGAGGGAGAGAGAGAGGTAGAAGGTGTGCGAACAGGAGGACAGAGAGATAAAACAGCGATGGGAAGAAAGAGGGAAGATATGGAAATGCAAGCAGTGCAGCTGCTGAGCCGGGTGGAGAGGTGAGTGCTTCATGGAGGGTGTGTGTGTGTGTGTGTGTGCGTGTGCGCGTGTGTGTGTGTGTGTGTGTGTGTGCCCTCTCCGACTCCTTCTGCCTCATCTCTGCTATTTTCCGAATGTCGCTCACTTCACTATCAAAGTGCCGTGTGTGTCTGCCTGTGTGCTCATCATCTACTTAGCTTTTTTTCCGTCGGATCGTCCTTTGAGGTGATTGACAGGAGATCTCATCGCAGTCTGAGAGCTTTTTTTTATTTTTATAAAGGCACCTTTTCATGTTTCTAGCATGTTTTCTTTTCCTCCGCGACGTGCGCTCAACATTTCCAGCGCCCACAGATGTGTCTGACGTTTTGCCTAATTGGCAAAGGTAGCCACGAGCGGGAATCCAGATACGACTGGTAATGAGGCAATTATGGTCAGCCTCACTGTCTCCACAACCTGTGGCTGCTGGAAGGTGTCTGTAGCTGTGGGGAGGCGCGGCTCTCAGAGAACACAGTGTTTAACAGTCAAACTAGACACCCTTCCCCTCATTACCCTGCAGCTACCCTGAAACCCCTCGGTGTGTGTGTGTGTGTGTGTGTGTGTGTGTGTGTGTGTGTGTTCCAGAAATGACCGAAAAGGTAAAAAAAAGAAAAAAAGGAGCATGGATGAAATCTGTGAAGAGCAACTTCATACTTCATAGGTTAAAGATTTTATTGCACGTACTGGGTTTTTTACACTTGTAACGTGCAGCTATCCAGCCAGGAAGTGCTGCCACACCTGTGAGCTTGTGCTTTCATCCGGCTCTGCCACACTGCATGGACGGCTGTGTGAGTGATGCTCTCACACACACACACACACACACACATTAACGTCAAGTATCATGAGATACCACTTTACTGATGCTTTGGAGAAGCCGGGTGATTTTAGCACTTGCAGAAGGGAAGAGGATCCCAGCGATGGAGAAACGGCATGAATATAAACCGTTGTGGGGATTATTCAAATGTGCACATCTTTTATTTCTTTATTGCTTTTTCAATTATTAATGAGCAGGAGATGTATGCATTCTCTACACAAGCACGTTTTATTCACAGGGTTTTAGCGATAAACTCCCATTTCATTTCCTGTTCAGTTTGTCTTTTGATTTAAACGCTCCCCCCCATCCCCTCAAACACACACACACACACACACACACACAAACACCATTATCGTCAGTCGCAGACATGCACCAAAACGGCTTGAAACATCATCCACCCTCACAAAACATCCAGCGGTTAGCCTGTAACGTCTTTCTCCTTTATTTCTCTTGCTGTGTCTCGCCCCGGTTGACGAGTTCAACGCCACTTAATCCGCCCTGCCAGAAAAAGTGACAGTTCAGTGCATACAATTTAGCAGGTTAAAAATGTTTTTAAAAAACGAAAACGAAAGGTGGTGAAGATTGAGTTGAGCGTTGAGTTTTCTAACAGCTTTTTCTTGCATGCCGTGTCTTGCAGGGCTTGTTCGTGATGGTGCTCTGTGTGGACAAGAAGCTGTGCCGTGACAGAGGGCAACGTGGGTAAAAGAGACATGCGACACGCAGCCCTGAACCACTGCCACCTCTTCCTGGGCGGGGCCTTGCTGCTTCTCCTGGCCAGCCCGACCCTGAGCTGCCCCGCCCGCTGCGAGTGCTCCGCCCAGAGCAAGTCGGTCAGCTGCCACCGCAAGCGCCTGCCCACCATCCCGGAGGGCATCCCCATTGAGACGCGCGTCCTGGACCTCAGCAAGAACAAGCTGCGGATCATCACGCCGGACAACTTCTCCTCCTTCCTGCAGCTGGAGGACCTGGACCTGAGCGACAACCTCATCAGCGTGGTGGAGCCCGGCTCCTTCCGCTCTCAGCTTGCTCTGCGCTCGCTCAACTTTCGCAGCAACCTGCTTCAGCTGGTTCCCGCCGGCGTGCTGTCGGGCCTGACCAACCTCACCCGCCTCGAACTGGGACACAACCGACTGGTGGTTCTTTTGGACCATGCCTTCCAAGACCTGCGCAGGTTGACGTCCCTCAAGGTGGGCGACAATGAGCTGGTTTTCATCTCTCAGCGAGCCTTCACTGGATTACTTGGACTCCAAAGTCTCACGCTGGAACGTTCCAATCTGACCGTGGTTCCCACTGACGCTCTGACGCACCTGCACAGCCTGGTCGAGCTGCGCATGCGCTACTTGAGCATCAGCTTTCTAAAACCTTTCTCCTTCAAGAGGTTATCACGTCTCCGCCGACTGGAGATTGATTACTGGCCCTGGCTGGAGACGCTGCCCCCCTTCTCCCTGCACGGCCTCAACCTCACGTCGTTGGTCATCACCAACACCAACCTGTCGGCCTTCCCCGGCGCCGCCCTGAGCAGCCTGCCCTACCTCACGCATCTCAACTTGTCCTACAGCCGCATCAAGCACATACATCAGGGCGACCTGGGCCAACTGCCCCACCTGCTGGAGCTCCACCTCCAAGGGGCTCGTCTGATTTCCATCGAGCCCTTTGCATTCTCGGGCCTCAGGTCTTTGCAGCTGCTGGACGTGTCGCGGAACCGCCTGGACTCCCTGGAGAGCGGCGTGTTCGCCTCGCCGGGCGCCCTCCAGAGGCTCTGTCTGGGCGGTAACCCATTAGTGTGCGACTGCAGGTTGCTCTGGCTGCTCAATAGCCACAAGCCCTCCGCCCTGCAGATTCTGGACGTGCAGCCAGAGTGCAGCGCCCCGGAGCACCTCCTGGGGAAACCACTGCGTGACCTCAAGGAGCCTCTGGTCTCCAGATACATGATCTGCACCAAGCCCCGGATCGGACCCAACACGACGCAGCTGCTGATGGCCGACGAGGGTCAGCCGGCCCGCCTGAGCTGCACGGCGGAGGGAGCGCCCCGGCCCTCGGTGGTGTGGGTCACGCCTCACAGAAGCCACATCACGACCAAGAGCAGCGGCAGGATGGAAGTCCGGCCGGATGGGACCCTGGAGATCAAGGAGGCGGAGCTGCATGACAGCGGCGTGTACTTGTGCGTTGCCAGTAACCCGGCTGGAAACGCCAGCCTGTCGGCCTCTCTAGCTGTGAAGGGCCTGGGCCTCGGCGACAGATCTCACTTCAGCAACAGGAGCTCAAACTATCTGACAGACTCCAACAGCACGTGGGGTAATGGGACGGTACTGTACAACATGACAGTCCCCATAGACCTTAAGACCATCATCATATCTACAGCAATGGGCTGCCTGTCCTTCCTCGGCGTGGTGATCTTCTGCTTCCTGCTGCTGTTCGTGTGGAGCCGGGGGAAAGGACGCCACAAGAGCAACTTTGACATCGAGTACGTCCCTCGCAAGTCCAACGGCGCGGCGGCAGACGTGGCGGAAACGAGCGGCCCGCGGCGGGTGAACATGAAGATGATTTGAAGGAAGGAAAGAAGGAAGGAAGCGGACCTTACGCGGACGCTAGCGAAGTCTACAAAAAAGGTGCACATACCAGCTGTGGGAGGGGGAAACATTTCTTTTTCTATCACTCGGTGAATTTGTGACTAACAAAAGTGACGTACTATTTACAGTGGGTGTCGATATGACGGTGATCTAGTGATAAAGTGGGCATGTGAATATAAAAGTGATCTATGAAACCGTGGATGTGTTTATATGAAATAATGTTCTCATACGGTACATTAAGTATACTACTATAACCAACATATCAATATGGGAGTGATGTGGTGCTGCACTAGGCATGTCTTTCAGTGGTGATGTGATGAGTAATGATGTTGTCGACCCGCCGTGACATCGGGGCGAGGGAGGAAGCCGTTTGGGAGCCGGCACCGCTGCGACATGACAGGACTAAATCATCCAAAGCCCCTCTTAGCTGCAGAATGGAAGGGTGTGTGTGCGTGTGTGTGTGTGTGTGTGTGTGTGTGTGTGTGTGTGCGCGTGAGTGCATCCGTGCGTTTCTTTGTGCATGTGCACGCATTTGCCTTTCTCGTTGGACGCGGCGATCGAGGTCCAAAGCATTTCTCCAGGCCTTGGCTCGCGTTGGGTCATTGTAGCAACGGCGTTGCCACCGTTGACTAAAACGTGTTTGAATACAAAAAAAATAAAAAAATCACAAAGATTATATTTAAGATATTTAAGAGAGACGCTGCAGACATTTAGAAGAAGTTCACAGGCCCCCGTCGGAATGACTCCGATGTTTGATGGGGGATTTTTTCCCAAACTCGAGGAGCCGTTAAACGAACACACGGCGGTTTCCATTTGAAATCTTTCTTTTTCAGCGGTCAGAGCTGTTATTACTCCAGAAAAAACTTCCAGCCACAGAAGTGGCACGTTGAACCCATTTTATGACATAATAAATCACGGGCAGGTTTCCCTGACAAACAAATCCCTCGACGTGATATGAGAGAGTCGGGGTCCAGACAGAAGGGCAGAGATTTACCGGCCGTGTCCCTCTTTGGGACGAGACAAAGTTGAGCCGCACAGATTTATGGGTTTGCGTTTCGCCCTCCTGTCACATGTTTCTTTTGATCGCCCCACTTGAAGCTTTAGCGTGTCCAGATTCTTCCCTCGGGCGCCGAGGCGTTCTGGGTGTTTAATAGGTGCCAATTTGAGAGTTGTAGTTGAAACCTTGTATTGTTTAGTTTTTTTGTTGACAATGTTTTAAATGTTTAAGAAAAAAAAAGAAGAAGAAAAAAACAGTAAAACCAATTGAGGGCAATTGTTTGTAATGCAGGGAGGTGGGTGTTAACTTGTGTGATCCTGTTGTGAAAAAATGTTCAAGGTTGTATAATTGTTTTCATATGACAAATTTATGGGTATATTTTCAAAAGGAAATAAATCTTGATCATACCCCGATAACTGGACTTTACAGTTCATTCACAATCCTGTGCTATTAATCCTTTTCTCTGAACTATATCAGTTATGGTAAATAACTTAAAATTCTTCCTATAACCCATGTTTCTCTGTCACTGAGTATTGTAATGATCTACAGTCGTGCCCTTTTCATCGTCCACATATCATGTCACATAGTAAACCTTTATGTCACTTCCTGTGTGGTCATTATAATACAATTTGTATGTTAGAGTACCGTTCTTGTATTTTGTAGAATATTCCGACAGCTCATTCAGTTTTTTCCGGGTCCTTTCATGTGTGTATCTACACCTAATAACACTGACGCGCTCTCAGTTTGTGTGGTTCGGGCTCCTTTGTATCACAAAGCAACAGAGCCACGCTGACACATTCTGGATTGTGTATTCATGTTGAGGTTGTGCAACTTGATCTGATTGTGCATCGGGGTCCAGGTGGGAATTGGAAAAGCGTGACAGCGTGCATTTATTAATTTTTTTATCCGCTGTTCCCGCTGATCAGAGGACATCAAAGCTAGAGACACATGATCGGGGCCCTTTGAGTTGCAGAACTGCGTACGCAGCCTCGGCGGCCTGTGAGCGGGTAAAAAGACGTAAGCGCACGCATCATGCGACCTGGCGCCTGAGACTTACCCGCGGTTGTATGTGTACGTTCCGGCCCGGGAGAAGTGGCACACCGACGAGGAGGCCTCGGCAGCTGCCTCCTCCGCCGCCTCACCTGGCAATCAGATAAAAGGAAATGCTAATTTGGCACCGCGCTGGAACAGAGAGAGTCTTTTTCAGACAGCACTTCACGCTATCGCGCTAAAAAGAAGATGTGTCTTTTGTGTGTGAAGGCTCACTGGGAATATTCGGGACGCCGCTGTGCAATTACGCATAGGAGATCAAAGGCCCTTCAATAGGCTTCTATTGGTGCTGCTGCAGGTTCCCTTTTGCAGAGAGAGCTCTGCACGCAATAGATAAGATGTGAAAGCAAGTGTCACCGTCTCGTTTCCTTGCATCACATCTCTTATTAATGGATAAATAGGATTCCAGCGTCAGTTCTTCAATGATTCGCGCCCATGCAGGCGGTTGACAGAGTTTATAGCTGAATGTTACGGATTCCGTTACTCATTCAGGCAAAGAAAACAACGTGAAACCGGCATCCACTGCAGTGAATATAGCACGCCTGGACTTATTGCGTGATTAAAACACTTACAGCCTGAGAGTCAAAGGGAAGAAGACTCTGCGGGTTTGGTGCTGTTAAGCTTGGGCTTTAGATCAGAACCAGCTTCATCGGCCATGCTCACACACGCATGGAAATGGACTCTTTTTCATATGTACTAAACAAGACTATACGATATGTGTCGTCTCCACAGCTTTGAGCATGTTCTGACCACACCAGAGGAGCAGCTGGTCAACCTGGTCCACTTACTTTATGCACATGCAAACATAAAAGATTTGATTTGATTGTGTTTGCACACATTTCACATTCTAACTCAGAGTTAGTTCATTTACGCCCAGCATCGATTCCACCAACGATATCCTTTCTGCCTCCCTGCACCACATCTTGATGAGATACAGAATGTTCTCCCACACCGACCGTGCCGCACGTGTTGTGTTTCCAATCATTTCTCTGTTCCAGACGTCTGAGCGAGTTTTTGATCCGTGCTTCACAGAAACCCAAATCCATGAAAAACTATCGGACGCGAGTACAGCGGCTCCTCCCGGTGCCCCACGGCTGGCTGATGACGGACAGAAGATAATGGAAGGTCAGCCGCTAATCGAGCTGGCCCGCGGGTTCACGCCACGCAGGACCCCCGAAGGGAGCCGGAGAAGCGCTTTGTTAAATGGCGCCGGTGTTGCACGGTTTTAATAAAGAAAGCCGCCGCTGTTCTCACAATATCCATCAAAACACGTCAAAACCGTCTCTACTGTTAAAACACTGCGTTAAAACAGATGGAGGCCCGTGGTTATGATGGCTTTCGCGGCTTCAAAAATGGCAGCTCGCCATCTTTCGCAGTGTCGGAAGTTTCCTCATCTGAAGAATCCACACACAATGTCTCTGCAGCAACGAATAACAGAAGGAGGCGAGTATGCGATGATTTTATGAAGAAGATGGAAACATTCACAAGACTTTTATTTACTTTGAAAGACGTAATAACACACTGTTCCTCTTGGAAATGAAAACGTATATTTAGAGGCAACATTACACACGCTGGTAATACGCTCCCGATGTGCTATTGCATCAGTCGTGAGTTTTCCAGTTGAATTTAGTCCCAATTTGAAACATGTTGAAATAACATATGCAGAGGAAACTGCAAATACAAGAACATTTTTTAGGGGGAAAACTGACATTGCACATAGAAACGTTGGATGTTAACGCGCCGTTCTGACATAAGTGCAGCAATTGTGGCTTTATGATGATGATCCATCCTCATTTCTCAGCCGGTAGCCGGCGGAGCACTCGGCCCCCGGTTAACCCCGCCGCGGTCAGAGTCGAGCACCACTCGCCCAGTTTAAACGCAGCTTGTGGCGAGTGTCGGGGAGAGGTGCCGTGTGAAAGATGAGAGCAATAACACGAAAGTAGCACATTACTTTGCCCCTCCAGCCCCCCCCTCCACCACCCCTCCTCCTGAAGGGTGTGGATTGAACCGTTGCATCGCCTAAACCTTTGGGGGGGTAGAAAAGGTTGAGCCCGACGTCCCTTTACAGACTTCACCCCCACGCCAAGTTTGCGTGAGCGAGCTTTTGAAGGCGCCCTACGAGTGTCTAAGGAGTTACAGCCGGGGGCCCTGCAGGCATGCGCCGTGATTTGTGCTGAGGTTGTGAAGAATCACACTCATAGTAGTAATAATGTCCTCTGGGCTTTTCTGCCTTCCTTTCTAAGCAGCTGTGACTCTATCGCTCCTGCAAGGACCCCAGAGCCGTACCTTTATTTTGAAGGATAAAGGACGGAGAGAGGCATGTAATTTACACCACAGCGCTCGTTCAATCATTGCCGGCCAACAAGTGGGATGAAAGATAACAAAGATGATTCATTTGTGAGTTACGACTGACGCCCCCCTCCCCCCCCCCCCCCGTCTCCTCCCGCGGATGCTCAGTCACAGAGGAAGAAAAGCAAAGCAAGGTGCCGATGAATTCAAACATCAACTCTCCTTCCCAGTCTGCTGCAAACAGGCCCATTGTTCAACGTGAATCCGCTATCACAGGACACAGCCGTCCTTTTCGTGCCAGCGTTGTTGCCAGTCATTGATTAATTTGGTGCATTCTGGGAGGGGCGGGGGCAGGCCGATGGCAGCAGTCGCGTGCATTATCAAGTTGGCTTCGAACGGCCCGCCTGCAACAAATGTGTTAAATGCTTTTGCTACCGATTACCCAAACAAGCTCAATAACGGCAGGTTCAGAAGTGCTGCGGACGCATGCAGGTGGAAATGCACGTGCGCGCGTTCGGCTCAGTTTTAGCGGCCGGTCCCCGTGCCAGCCTGCAGCCAGAGCGGGGAGGCGGGAGTCGGCGCCTTCGCTGGATGGACAGGTCACGTCCGCGCTCAGAGGGTCAGGAGAGCTAATTAGGCAGAATGAATGACGTGTACCTCAGGGGCCAAATGCAATTACCAACAGAATGAAAGGCATAAGTAGAGGAGATAAACCCACGAGATGAGATGATGAAAGTGTAAATGTTTTAACTTTTAAGCCCTGAAATACCTGAAAATGAAATATATGCAGCGCTGGTGGGACTGGAGGGAAGCTCGGCGCGGCAGCGGCTGTGGGCCGATTAGCACACGGTTCACACGCTGATCCGTCGGTGGTCACTGCAGCCCTTCTGTCAGGGGGGTCTACGGACAACGTGACAGAGCGAATGTGGGCCCCCTTGCCGGATGAACTGATGAGCTAAAGAGAAAAAAATGAAACGCTGCGGCGTGAGGATGAAGGGGATCGCCCGCCTCCCCTCTCAGCGGGTGAGGAGCGTCGGACGAGGCCTGCAGACGGAGCGTCACTTTAAAGCGCATCGGCAGAGAGAAGCCGCTTGAATAATCACCAAACAGCCTCATCAGCTATTTCCCCAAACGAAAGAAAAGGTAGCAATGAGCAGACGACGAGCATCTCAGGTCGAACTGTTAGATTGTTTGATCGAAAATAAAAGACACACGGGAAAGCCGCCCCGGCTGTCTGCTGGGCTTCTTTCAAACACCGTCCCAGTCGGAGTCCCTTAATGTCTTTAGCAGCAGAGGAAGGATGTCGGGAGGAATTTGAATCTGAAGATGACACTAACAAGCACCGAGGCGGCATCCACGACAGCCAGAGAACATTTGCACATGCAAGTGAGTGAGATGAAGACATCACTGGTTAAAATACTGCGTTACGGATCCCGTTTTTACAAACACCATTAAGCTCAATTCTGAATTTACGTAAGAAGAAGACAAAGTGAAGGAAAGAAGCCGGCTACCAAACATACTTGTGGGCAGCTAAATTAACGGTTCCCCCCCACCAGCGCTTAGCTCTGTCGCCACTGTTGCCACACATTCGCATTAAATGCAAGGTAGGAAATAGTCCAATATGGATGAAATGCCTGTCATAAGGGCTGAGACAAACAAAGAAAGCAAAATACAAAAAGGTTCAACAGAACAACGAGTGGTTTTAGTGGCTGCTCGGGTCTGAGGTCTGAGCAAAGCCCCCCGCTGAGGGCCACCGGCACTTTAACTTTGGCAATTGGAAAAAACAAGTTGAAAGGGATTGTGGAAGCTTTGGTGTCTCGAGCCGAGAAAACCTGCGAGGGACAAAGCAGCACCCCGAGGAAACAGCAGGACGCCGGTAGAGGTGGTTTTTCCAGAAGGGTGCGGCAAGGTGAGTTAAAATATATATATATATTATATATATATATATATATATAAATATATATATATATATAGCAGAAACAGGGGAATCGACTGGGAGAACTTTGTTGCGGGGCTCTGTGTGGCCATCGGGGAGGCGCTTTGAATGACACATCGAAGAAAGACGCTTAAGTACAGTACGTCGAGTTACTGCAGCAACTGTCGCCTTGAGGCTGTCAAGACGTGACATTCTTGGTAAAAATGAATTTCCAGACTGCCGCCGACTTGGTGCTGAGCTTAGGATTCAAAAACAGAGACGGGGGCTTCAATAGTCGGCTGCAAAAGAACACGGGCCTGTTTTCTCATGCATCATCCCATCCCGGGGGATGGAATAAATAAACGTTAGCCACGGGGTGTGAGGGAGACCGGAAAGCCACCGGTACAAACAAATGATGTAATCACGGCAAAACGGTGGAGCAGAGGCAGGTGTCGAAAGGGTTCACAGCTCGCGGCAGAGCAAATAAAGCAGGATGAGCACATGTGGGGCACGATAGCCCAACACAAACACAGCCAACAGGTCTGGCCTGCGCAATAACCGGTGCCTTCGAGGCAGAAAGTCTCTGGGCATGACTTTTAGAGCGGCAGCACATATTAAAAGGCGTGACGGCAGCTAAGATAGAGAAAAAAAAAAAGACCAGGAAGGTACGTGTGACATTAAGGAAGCCCATAAAAACGCCCCTCTTAATGCATGTAGAGTAGAACTTGATCAAGCCTGGAGTGATGCATTAAAAATGAAAGAGTATCTGAGGTACGCTGCTATTCATCATATCACCTGGATGAAGGAGTGAAATGTGTCACAATGCTTTTTTAAAATTCTTTTGCTTTCCAAATTGGCCCAGGATGGTTGTGTCATGCACTCTGTTAGTCTTCGTTGAGAGGAGCCGCTATCAATTCCATTCTGACACTCGTGGTCCTGCAGCAGACCACAAGTCATTTGCCTTGATCCAATACGAAAGGTTTCAGAGTTCTGGCAGATTTCGTGGAAACGCGGTAAAACGGCATCCATATAGAAAGGTTTGCGCTCCCCACAACCAATGTGTTATGATCCACTGGATTCAACCAGTTCAACTCGTGTCGCTTCAACTTATTCAGTCCTTCAGCTTCAAACGTCCCTCGGAAAACCAGGCTTTGACTTGGGATGATTTATGACACATCGCTGACGTTAAATGAATCATTTCATAATTTCCTTTTTGTCAGATGATGTTTAAAATGCACTGTATCTTCTCAGGGAAACCAAGATTCTGCACATCACCTACACAGAGTCCTTAGGCCATCTATCTATTTGCATTCCTCATTATGATCCTTCTAACATCACGTGATCAGTCTTAAAGATTTCAGGTCGGTATTTGAGAGCCGTACAGTGCGCTGCAGCAGGACACGCTGCTTAGCTGCCCGCCGCAAGCCCCTTTTTACTGGTTATAACGATCGGCCGGTGGCAGCGAGCCACTTTGCAACATGGACAAAAAAGCGAATGAGGCCCTTTGAAGTCGCCTCCTTTGAATGGCGTCACCGATCATCGGTATCGCGCCTTGTTTCAAACCCGGAGGCTGCTTTGAAACACCACAAAGGCATCATGCTTATTGTGGCCCTTTTTTAGAGAATTGAGGAGTAATTGGAATTGGCGCCATCAGCCTTCGCTGCGCGAGCGGTTCTTTGTGATCACACTGATGTGATTCATCTTCATCGTTTTTGTTCTTCTTCCCCGCTGTATTTTGGATTGTTTGTTCATGTCGTTGTGTCTTTTGTTTAAGGTCTAATCTTATGTGACATTGTGCCAAACGCAGCCTCTACTACTTTCAACACGCATGTGTGTGATATTTTCAGATCCAACACAGGTTACGTGAAGGAAGATAAAGGGGGGGTGTACTTCACAAAAGGGTGGCTGGATGAGAAGAAACGAGCAGTGGAGCCCAGGAGGCTGCTCTCAGGGCCTCAGCTCAGCTCCCAATGGATGCTGGCGCCGAGCATCGGGCCCGGCCCGGAACAACAGGAGCCCGTCCGTTTGTCCCCCGTCGGACGGAGAAGGGACGCGGCGCCCTCAATTCGCTCTCAACCGTGTGTCCTTGAGAAGAAACTCTGAGACACTAATGAAGCGAACCACGGCCACACGGGCGCCACCACCTCAGAGGTTTCAGCGCGACTCGCTTCTCAGGCCTCCGACGCGGCGTTGCACTTTGAATCCAAATTAAATCGTGTTTAATCCAAATTGAATTAGCAATTCATGAGGTGTTTGTTGTGCCGAACACATCAGAGATCAATGTGGAATAACTCACTGAGACGCTATTAAATGTCCGTCTCAATCAAGTCTAGATGATTAATATTCCTACCGTAAATGTACAGTAAAACAATGTAAATGTACACTAAAACTATGTGGGGACTCCTGCAAAGATGATTCCTCTCAGTCAATCAAATAAGAGCCGTATGCTAAAGTTTATAATAATCAGACTTCATTTTATTTTAAATTCAAATAGATAATTAATACATTTTTAATCACTATATAAAGTAATTACCAACAGCCTCGCGATTCGTGGGTGACACACAGGAGACTATGAGCGGGCTCCTTCTTACAGACTGGACTAGCAGCTGGATTCACATCCATACAGTTAATTATTGTACAACAGAAGGTTTCTGCCAGCGAGGGATTTCTCGTGACTAAAAGAAGGCATCCTTTGAAGCCAGTGACACGGAAGTTCAGATAAATGACGAGAGATTCTTTTTTTCACGCTCTTGAATGGGAAATAAACAACAGGGACGGATTTTGCTCCCACGCGATGGGGCGGATACATAAGATGAAACGGGGTTACATGAAAGGTCTGCCCTCCAAACTCAATGATGGGCTCTGATAACCACTAAAGCTCTCTGTAAAGTGTTTTTGCTTTGTAAATTGTCAAATGAAGGAGAGTCAACGCGTTGACAACAGATTACTTTTCAAAAGCTCAGATTTGTTACGGATATTTTGTTGGAAAACATTCAGATGAGAAAATCATGACTGTGCTATTTATCTAGTAATTAATGAAGATTTGTATTTTTTTTTAGTTTTGCTTATTCTCCAGTTTCCAGCCTTCAACAGAGCTAATATCTCCAGCTTCAATATCTATGAACAAATATGAGCCGGTTTTCATTGAACTCTGTTATTTTCCTTTTAAAGCTCGCAGTAGGAGATAACGAGGGAAACGTTTTGAGCCCAAGTCTTAAGTCAACATTAAGAAATGGCTGTTTCACTACATTTCCCAGCAGGAATATTGTGCATGCACACATTTTGGAAAATTGCTGAATAAAAAGCCCGCCCCAACCAAGCAGGTGGGAAGTAACAGACGTCCAGAAGTGGAACTCGGAGACACAGATATTGTGGGCGACGTACATGATTATCCTGGTGAGAGAAATCCTGCAAGGAACAAAGTAACGCCATTACGGTGCTAACGCGGCCAGTAAGTTGATCACTGTTGCGGCTGCGGGCGGTTAGAGATTCTGATTGCATCTTCGTGGCGGCCTTGCGGCCACAAAAGACACCGAGGAAGGTAAATATGATATGTCACAAATTTCTTCCACCCTCCGCTGCCAGCAAACTGCACAGCAGATGGCTGGCAGGTGGCAATGAGGCGGCATTAACCAAAAAGTGAAAAAAAAAAAAAAAAAAAGAAGTTCTCTCTAATCTCATCCTCGACCCAAACAATGGAGGTAATGGTTCCGTAAATGGCAATTGTGAGGACGTGAAAGAGTTACAAAAAAGGCGCTAAGCGCATCATCAGTTTCTCATGAATTGAAATCCAGGAACCTGGCTGTGCTTTTGAAGATGAAAAGATTTATAACAGGAGGGGAAAAGATCTTGAGGCGTTTTTCATGTAAAGCAAGGTGATGAAGTACACCAAAGTCCTTTTTCGTGGTTAAAAATGAAGACCATACACTTTTGAGTTTCATCACAGTTTCAACACCTTCGATTCGGAGAATCCAGCGGGAGGAACTTACTACAAAAAAAGAAGAAGATTAGATAACAGCCCGCACTGAAATACTTTGCCAAAATTGCCAAGGAATCCTTTTGCCTCTGAGGAATATGGAGTAATGGGAAGCCAGTTGCAGTAGCAGGTCTGCAGTGCTGTTCACAGAACCCAATCACATCAGCGGGCGGGAAGGGGCTCGCCGTGCAATCCGGAGTGGATGTATCGACGCTCAGCGACCTCGACAACCTTTTTTTTTTTTTTTTCAGCTGAAAAGTCCAAGTGTGGTGTTGCTGCAGCTCCTGAGTGGACTGGAGCACTTGGTGTCTTCTTCACGCTGTGGCTCGCAGAGGGAAGAGCAATGTTGCAAATACATGATTTCCTCAAAATGAAGGAATACCGTAAGTGTTATGAAATAAAATAAAGAATAAAGAAATGAGGCAAAAGAAACACAGGAAGGCATGATGGAAATAAAAGGATGCTGGAGAAGTCATTGGGGCTCACTGCTTCCGGGACCATTTCACAGGTAACAATATTATGCTTTGTTGTAAACTCAAGTGTGTAGACAAATATGAACGCTGAGGAGTGTGAAGGTATTTACGGTCTTATTATACCAATTTTCTGCAGTGGAAGACGCTCGCTGGAAAACAGCTTGGTGTTCCACACTTAGCTTATCTTCACATGCTATGTGGAGGTGTTAAAGAGATGCCTTTCTAGTTTTCATTGTGGTTAACGGTGGACTGGGAGAGCGGCAAAGGAACACGATACTGTTTACACATCTGTAGAAGGTTCCCCTGGAGGGAGGCTGCAGGCACTCGCGTCATGAATGCAGTTTACAGAGGACCAATGAAGAGGAAGAAGAAAAGGTAAAAAGGCAGCATAGGTCTTCGGGACTTAAGTGGGTTGGCATTCATTTGGACTCACAGTACACCAGGACTTCAAATGACATCATTGACTGTCCATGACGCGCCTGCTTCGCTAGAGGCCGCTGTGCGTCAGCGTCGACGGTGACGTAGCGATGACGTACCCGGAAGTGTGTCGAAGACAGCAGCACCAGCAGCAGCAGCAGCTGGCTCGCCGTAGTTGGAGCGTCAAGCTAACGTTACGTCCCGCGGCAAGACAACATGCAACGACGACATGTCAGCAACGTCTAGAACTCTTCCTTTAGAAGACGCTGCGTCGCGGCCATTTGTCACATAAACGGTGTAACTAGAACCAGTAAGTCCCGCGACGTCATCACTGCTCCGTCGGCGTCTGTTTGGCTAACGTCGCTGAGCGCGCGACTCTGATTTAATTAAGTCCGTTACTGATTACTGCCTGTCAGCTAAATGCCCAAATCAGTCACTTTTCACCGATGTTGTGATCATGCCGTTTCAACAAGTTTGCGATACGTAATTGTTAGCCGTTTGGTTTTTTTGTGTAACGGTAAAACATTCTCACCGGATTCGGTTGTCAAAGATGTCAATTTAAGGGCGCGTCGCTCGTTGCGGATGCGCAGAGTTCTGTGGCGACGCAACAGCCGCACGCCTTCAATCTAAAGAGGTTTCCGCCGAATTCGGCATGCATATAAGAAACATGTAATAGGGCACATTGAACATTATAAAGACAAATGTCACCAAATAACAACGTGAATTCCCTCACAAGCATTTTTACAGTTCGTTTAGATTAAAAATCAATGAAGCTTGAAAAGGCCACACTTTGAAACACTTTTAGCACAACGCTGACAGAAAAAGAGAAGTAGCTGTTGACTTATAAGAAGTGACTTTCATTTCCACTTCAAGTCCGGGTTTCCTGTGAGCTAAAACATTTCTGATCATTGTGCAGTTGCAATTGTTTTAGTGACATTTGAAGCGGGAGTAATCAGCTCTGAACCAATAACTGATAACCGACGTCCCCTGCAGGCTTCTCGTCACTCGCTGGGACACCGGGACGTCTCCGGGCCGCTCCCGATGTCCTCCGGCTGTCCGCCCCAGTCGCCTGCAGTGGCAAAGTCTGAGGTACCGGTAGAGGGAGAATGCCCGCTGCTGGCCGCCACCTTCGCCTACTGGGACAACATCCTGGGCCCCCGCGTGCGCCACATCTGGACGCCGAAGGGGGACCAGCTGATGTTCCTCAGCGACGGAGAGGTCACCTTCTTGGCCAACCACACGCTCAACGGGGAGATCCTGCGCAGCGCCGAGTGCGGCGCCGTGGACGTGAAGTTCTTCGTCCTGGCGGAAAAGGGCGTCATCATCGTGTCGCTCATCTTCGACGGCGAGCTGAAGGGAGACAAGAACACGTGCGCCTTGTCCATTATCCTCCCGCAGACAGAGCTGCCCTTCTACCTGCCCCTGCACACCGTCTGCGTGGAGAGGCTGAAGCATGTTATCCGCAAAGGGCGCATTTCCATGCAGAAGGTACGCCGCCGCTCTCTCTCTGATCCCGCCACTTCCCACTGTAGGGCACGAGAGAAAGCACAGGAAATCCCTTTATACCCATAAACCTACTTTAAAACCCCATCCACCCCGAGTTAGTGATTTGAAAATGGATATTAAGTAATCCATCAACCCTGTTTTACCCGTTTGGGATTGCAACGTCGTTGCCAGAATAATAAAGTTGAATGCTCCCAACGCAGAGGACTGAATTAGCTAATTAGGCCTGAGAGCCAGTGGGGAGGTAACAATAGGGGAGACAAATTACCTGATGCACAACCCTAAGAATATACCAACGATGCAGAGGCCTCTGGTAGGAGCGTGCATATCCCTGTTACCTAGTTTCATCTTGTAAGACAGTTTCCCCTGTCATAGTAAATATTTTAGTAGTTTTTCTTGCCCCCATCCACCCTCAGCTCTCTCTGCCTGTTCTGGTGCTCTGTAACTCATCTTGTGTTGCTTTGAAGACATATGTAAGAGTCCTCCTCGCTGCCAAGTACTGCTCACCGGCCTTCTGGCTGGAAATTGATCCTCGACACTTTTTTGGCTCTGACCATAATGTATCTGTATGTATCTGTAGCATTGACTGGCAAAACCTGTCGAGTACAGCTGTGTGTATTTAAATACTTTATCTGAAGTGTTCTACACGTGGATCCTGCCGATTCATCAGTCCGGCCCTGATGGCTTTTACTTTATCAAAATTGCGTAAATCCCGGCGCAACGTTCCGTGGTAACGCCAGTCTCGGTTGCGTGTTTTCCCTTTTGCAGTCGAGGCTTCCAGCTCTGGAGGTAAAGTGCTGGACATAACTTATGTCTCCCCTCAGTCGCCCGTCACTCGTGCTTCAGCTTCCCTGTTTGCCCTTCCTCCGTCTTCAGGGCTACAACATCATCTCGGTGCTGAGCCTGGAGATCGTCCCCATAATGGAGCTGTTGGCCTCGATGAAGTCGCACAGCGTGCCCGAAGACATAAACGTAAGCGCCGCGCACGCATCAACAAACTCGTGCTTCAGGACTACCAGTGAGCAACAAAATGTGAAAGGGCGAATCAGAGTTTTTAATGTGAGTGTTGAAGCTTTGGGGAAACGCAGAGGAGGATGAATCATTTTCTTGTTGACATCTGAACTAATGGCTTCAGGGCTTCAGTGATTGACAGGCAGGAAGTGGACACATTTTTATTGAAAACAACGATATGTGACTTTTTGAAGAGGGAAAAAAGGAAAATAACTCTTTTCAGTACTTTAAATAGTTTCTATTTCCAAGATGATTAAATTACCCAGGTTCCCTGCGTGGATTACCACCCGGTGAGATTCAACTCATTTCCTTCTAATATGCAAATGCACCGGGGGGAAAAAAGCAGCACAAAAGAATCTCCCGGGAATCCGTCTTGCTGATTCCTAATTCGCTGCACAATGGTGCTTTTTTCCCATTTTCCTTTTCATCCGAGATCTTGCAAAAGATGTGCTCATCAGCACTTTTGTCTTTGTTGAGACCCATTTCTTAAAATGACTCATTTGTTTTCCCTCCCGCCGACTAGATAAAAGACACGGTGCTAAATGATGATGACATCGGGGACAGCTGCCACGAGGACTTCCTCCACAAGTAAGCACGAAAAGGAAAGACGCGTGACGAACGTCGCCTATTTAACACCCGTCAGCCGTCCAGCGGCGACTAATGGCTCGCCACTTAGCCCGAGTTCCCTCCCGAGAAAGGGCGGAGGCTGCAATCGCCGTCGGTGTGGAGAGTCCGCAGCGTCCTCGCCGGCAGCGGAGCTCCCGATCGCTCAGAGTCGAGCAGGATTAGCTGAGCGTCCTGTGGTGTTGACAAAGCGTCTGTCCCCTGTTCTGTGTTTACTGGAATTTTGAGGATATTTATAGCTGCTGCAGCTTTTTAATAAGCGAACAACAGACGTACAGAAGCCCTGAGGAGCGAGAGACTTTCCTTTGTTTTCTCTCCTGTGTTTATGACTTAAGATCTGGTTTTAGCAAGATAATTGCTCGTAATTACTAAAATGTTTCTTCATTTGTGTGACGAGGGAAAATACAAAGTCAGTTAATTAATTAGTTTCTTTCATTTGTAAATTTAAAAAAAAAATGTTTTTGTGTTTGTTGTAATACTCGTTTCAGCCATTAATTTCTAAAGATTTTTGTTTTAATGTAACAATTTTCTTATTGCCCTTTTTTTCCCGTACAGACTGGCTCTGTGTTTCAGCCAATGTAAGATTAGGTTTAAAACAATTCTTCAGGGTCCTCAAATAACGGACGGTCATAATATTAACTATTTACCTCAAAATATATGGAAAAGCCCACAAATATGACCAATAAATGACTACTAGGCAGATAAAACTCTCCATTGGCCCCATGTAAAGCCTCGCGTCCTCCTCCCTTCTTGATTCCATCATTACTCCTAAGAGATGTCATTGCCGATTAAAGCAGTGCTAATCGCGCTAATTGCTTCTAATCTGCATGTCTTTCTCTGTGGTTCAGGGCCGTCAGCTCTCATCTGCAGACTTGTGGCTGTTCCATCGTGGTGGGAAGCAACCCGGAGAAAGTAAATAAGGTAAATGCTCCGTGTTAGCAGGCCGCACACAAACATACTTGTAATGCATCTACATCATTTAGAATGTTTCGAAGTGTGTTGTTTTGCAGCTTAATGAGCCCCTGGTGCCCTGCTTTTTTTTTTTTTTTCAGTCTCTGCTGTTTCGGCTTACGGGAGCAACAGCAGAAAGCTTATCGGCGTCGTCTAGTGTGCAGATATCGGAATCAAACGAGGAGAAGTCGGACCCGCTGTTTGTTTATGAGCAGAAGTCGGCCGCTAACCGTTAGCACGATGAATATCAAAGGGCCGCGCCGCCTTGGCTTGTCATTTTATTGACCGGAGCACCAATTAGGTCGTATCTTTGATATGTGTCTAACAACAAGCCTCGCGCCAAATGTCACATCAAGGTCCACCAGCTCAATGTGGCTTCTCGCGTCAATTTGGTGCTGAGACGTAGCTCGGTCGAATAAATGCGTCGGCGTGCAGATACCCGCCGCGCTGTAAGCAGGAAAATTAAGGTGGAAACAAAAAGCAATTTATTTTCCGTTCATGTTTAAACCGTAGACCAAATGCGTCACGGTTCCTACCCATTGCACGCGCCTAACAGTTGCAATTATGTCCCGTTTTCTCTGTCTCCCCTCCGCGGAGAGCAAATCAATCTCTGAAATGTGACGGTTTCGGGTCTTTGTTTTGTTTTTTTGTTGCAGATTGTGCGGACCCTGTGCCTCTTCCTCACCCCGGCTGAGAGGAAGTGCTCCCGCCTCTGCAGGACCGACTCTTCTTTCAAATATGACACGGGCCTGTTTGTTCAGGGTCTGCTCAAGGTATCCACCAGCCTCCTCTGATCATGCTGCACCGTTCATGAGCCTGCTGATTATTCTGTTCTGCATTCTCCTTTGATGTTTGCCTGTTGTTGTGACCCAATTTCTTTTTCTTTTTTTTACAGAATAGTTGCAATAATATATTTTTATTACTCCATTACCAATTCAGATCTGTTGAAATTCATGCCGCTTTTTGTGTTTGTTCGTATGTTTTCATTTTTTTAATTATCTAATTGCATCGTTCAAGTTGAGGGTAAGCGAGTGATACACATGTTTCTTTGTGGTATTAGTGAATTCCACTCACTCGCTGTTCATTTGGTCATTAGGAGTCACTATTGTGCACATAAGCCCTGTTGCAGAGCTCCTGCAGGATCCCCTTTTATACATTTTAACAAGAGATGCAGCAGAGAACAATAGGAACGGGCCCAGGGAAGAACAAGAGGAAAGGAAATGGTTGTGAAATTATTTATTAGCCCTTCTGACCTGCATGTAAAAGCACACGAACAGAGAAGGAACGCAGGTGAAGCTTTAACGTTCCTACATCGACAGGTATTCAATACGCCCCCCCCCCCCCCCCTCCCCTCCTTATCTCTTGCTTCACAGGACTCCACAGGCAGCTTCGTGATGCCCTACCGCCAGGTGCTCTACTCCCCGTACCCGAGCACGCACATCGACGTCGACATCAACACGGTCCAGCAGATGCCGCCGTGCCACGAGCACACGTACAACCAGCGGCGCTACATGCGGTCCGAGCTGAGCGCCCGCTGGAAGGCGGACAGCGAGGAGGACGTGGCCCCCGACACGGTCATCCACACCGACGAGAGCTTCACCCCCGACCTGTGAGCCGCTCGCACGCAGCCTCTGTCCAGTGTCTAAAAAAAAGAGATTCTTTTTTTTATTTTCTTTTTTTAATGTCTTGCGTTGTAATATAACCTGGATGCTTATTTTTTTATTTTATTTAGGAATATATTTCAAGACGTCATGCATAAAGACACTTTGGTGAAGTCTTTCATAGATGAGGTAAGAATACAACGTCACCTTTTTCCTTTTTTGCATACTCCTCATTTCAAGACCAGAAAATGTCCTTTTTGTGAACTTTTTGTCATTATTAATATTCGGGAGAATAATGAGACGTTGTAATACGCTTTTGATAAAAACCTCAATTGAAAATATCAAACAGCAGGTTTTGGAGGTCATATCTTATATTTTTAATCAACAAATGAATAATAATAAGAAAGGAGCAAATAATATAGCCTGGAGAGCAAAGTTAAGAGACAACAAATCAGGTTCTTGTTTTTCATCTGTGTAAAGAAATGTGGCAAAGCGAACAGCTTCTCCTGAAGAGAATTATTTTTCCTCTCATATCTTCCATATCTATCAGCTGAATTTAAATGTGGATTTTACACGCTCTTCCATACTAAGTTAAGGGAAATTAGACGGCACATACCTCAGTATTGTTTAAGCCATTTACAAGCCAAAAACTAAAAGTTTGACTTAATCAAAGCAAACCAGATTTACCAAAAGGCAAGAGCATTGTAGGAATGTTCATTTCTCTTGTTGCCTATTCTATTTACATAGTATTCTAATAAAGCCTAATATAGCTCTGAGTGAGGATTCAATCTGTTTATTGAGCTATTGGTGCAAAAACCTGTTAAAGGGTGAAACTGCTAACTGAGGTGCTGTGTCGTACCCAGGTGTTCATGCTGAAGCCCGGACTGTCCCTGCGGAGCACCTACCTGGCCCAGTTCCTGCTGCTGCTCCACAGGAAGTCCCTCACGCTGCTCAAGTACATCGAGGACGAGACGTAAGAGCCGTCGCCAGTGAGACGTTTCATCCCAAATGAACAAAAAGCCAGCTTGTTCGGCTGCTTCACTCATAAACAACCCCCCCCTCCTCAGAGGCCATAAAGAATACCCAAATCTTGGCTGCGATGCACGGCTGACACTCGTGACTGTACGGAGGTGCACACACACGGTGGCCGAGGAACCTCAGCTGCTGAGTGTTTCAATGGTACCTCTTCACTGTGTGTTTACGATAGCCACCGTTGCATAGCTACTGGCAAGTTGGCGTTACATCTTTTCCACTGGTGAAGCACGGATGAGGAGAATTTACTGAGCGGACAACCCCTGTGTGACGCTGAGTAGGACGTAGACGTAGAAAAGACGTAGAAACAAGTTGTTGGTCCTCAAAGTAATTGATGGTAGTCACCAGATGGGCCTTTGGCATTCTCCTCCTCTTCCTCCAGTGCGCCATATGTTTTGCAAGTGCGTCGTTGTGCTTAGCCCCGCCCACAACAGCTGTTTTACAATATACACATATATGACAGAGCGTTTTTCTGTCCTTGTTGAACGGGACTAATTTAATACTTTGCAGCCCTTTTTATCAGATGAGAGCCCAGAGCTCTATGAGACAAATGAACAGGCGATGACGATGCAAGACCTGTTTTATTAACGTCAGAATAATCAATAAAAACAGATGCCTTAAATGACATGAAGAAAATGGAGCCTGTTTGGTGGCGGCTCGGCCTCACGGGACGGGTTCATCATGGTGATTGGTGTTGGGAAGAAGCTGTGACGAAGCGGGTTGCACGGCGAGCCATGAATCCTCAGCGCCTCGAGTGACAGCTTCCTCCGTCTACACGGCACGTATCGATAGGGGTGGAGGGAGGGTGGTGGTGGTGGAGGCTGGAAAAAGACGCCGGAGCATACGGCCAAACTGTTGAGTGACTTTCATCATTATCATCACAGCTCTAAACTGTTTTTATGAGGAGAAATGCTCTCCCCTTTGTCTCCCCCCCCTCCCGCCTCCCCACTGAGCTGCAGGAATGAGAGGTGCATGCCAGGTGTCAAGGTGACCTGCTGTATTTTTTAATGGCCTCACGCTAGAGTGTAATGCGTTAGGCAGTTAAGAGAAGATTCACTTAATGCTAAAACAATATAAAACCACCAGAAGAGCTTCACGTTCCCTCTCTGGGGACCTTGTAAATAATCGGGGCCACACTTCAGTCTCATCACGGGGGATTGTTTTTAAAGTGTAGTTGCATGAAGCCCTTCCCCATAGTGAGGCCATTAGCTGCTGTGGATGGCTGTTGGCTTGAGGGCAGAAACAGGAAGGAGCGACTTGTGCTGGAGAGGAACGATGAAAACGGAGAAGTAGCGAATATAAACACTTGAGTTCCCCGTCAGAGAAGAGCGTCGATCCTCCGGTTCGAAAACATCCAAACCCTCCTTTGCGCCCCTGAGTCACATCCATCCGGCCCACGTGAGTCTCCAGCTACCTCCGAAATTCTTGCTGCGCCACTGTCGCCGTGGCGACCCGGTCATCGCTCCCTCTGGGCTTGACTCCTCTCCGTCTGTGCTGCCCCAGCTGCACACTGACCTTCCTACTCCTCCCGTCTAGCTGTTCCACATCTGCACGATTCTGACATTTTGAATTGAGGGTTGATCGATGATGATGGATACAATTCAATCATGTCATCAAAACTCTACTTGGCCTGATGTTCAATTCCACACCCCAAAAGAAACTACACAGTTTTAGTTTTAACCTTTATTTTATTTAAGTCGATTTTAATATGCAGTTATTTATTAACATATATTTCTTTACTTAAATTGGTCCCAGAGATGTGATTTTAAATTGGTAGTTGGTGTCTGAACACATCTCACTCCAGAGACGACACCTGACTACACAACGATCAAACCTCTCGGCTCGGACGCTCGTGCGAGCGGATCAAAGCCCTGTTGTTTGTGTCGCTGCTAACGGCCTGAGGTCAAAGGTCGAGCCGCTATACAGGTGCCTCGACGGCATTGTTAATGCTCAGTAGCTGCATACATAATTCATTCGCGCACCAGCTGCGGCCCCAACTAGACGCTAATGCACATCCCCTGACCCCCCCCCACTCCCCTCTTCTCCTCCCCCCGCAGGCAGAAGGGGAAGAAGCCCTTCCGATCGCTGCGCAACCTGAAGACGGACCTGGACCTGACGGTGGAAGGCGACCTGTACATCGTCATGGCCTTCGCCGAGAAGCTGCGGGCGGGGCTTCACTCCTTCGTGTTCGGGAAGCCGTTCTACACCAGCATGCAGGAGCGGGACGTGCTCATGAGCTTCTGACGCGCTGCACGCCGTCTCGTCTTCGGTTTGTTGTTGTCGTCATTGTTGTGCGTGCGTGTGCGCGTGCGTGCTACAGCTCTGCTGGAATGAGAAGAACACAGCGATGTTTTGATAAATTCAAGGCGTGATTGTTACAGCTATTATGAGCCATTAGAATTAAAGTTCTGATATATCGCCTGGATGTGACCGGGAGCATAATGTGACTTTAATGTTTTTAAGAAGTGACTCTGAGCCGCGAGAGTTATTCATGTATTCTATGCCGTCTGTATTAATTTATGGCGTTGAAATTGGCTGAGCTGCGCCGCAGGACATTTGCAATATAATTTAGAAATCATATTTATTAAAACATGAGTTATGCCCGTGTTATACAATAACCTCAGAACTCCTGATCACCTGTCTTTTCCTGTTTTTGCTTTTCAAGAAATTCAATTAAAGATGCCGTGTTTATTGAATGTGCCGATCAAGTGACAATAGAAAGACAAGTCTCGTCACAACGAGTGTGTAGCCGAAGTGTGTGTGATCATTAAACGTGTCCGCAGCTGTGCGTAACGTGGATGTGCATTTCATTCTTCTTTCTTTCCTTCTCTGGACGCAGCGACTCGCGTATGTGCTGCTCCGATTATCCATCTCCGCTGGTGCTCTCGTTGATATGCTCCATGTTCACTGATTCCACCGATGCAAATTGTTTTCGGAGCGGGGTGATAATGCTGTGCCGTTTTCCATACATTTACATGTCATTTTGAATTCAGGACATGTATGCTCACGCTCGGATGGAGTTTCCATTGAGAAACATGACTTCTGTTCATTTAATCACTTTGATTCCTTTTTTGGGGGCACAACAACAGAGGTTGCTGGCTGGTTAACACGCAGGGAAAAAAATCACTTTAATGGAAATGGGACAGGAGGTTATGGCCGTTGTGTGATACTAATACAATACCTTCCTGCTGCACATGCTGGACACTTCTTTCAGTTGCTCATAATCAAGTTTTCTTTTTCAATATCAATGTGCCGAAGTTGGTCTTACTCAAGCCGCGATGTTCCTCGCCAAGGTTAATGGAACTGAGTGTGCCAAATGTCCTCCGTGTCATATATTATTCTTTTTACCGCAGAAGGTCTTTGTCCCATTGTCACACCGCCGAGATTCTGAACCCTTCTCTGTAATTCAGCATTAGGGGCTGACGTTGCCCTGAGGAATTATTAAGCTGTTTGGAAGAAAAAACATCATTTGAAACGACCTCATCTTGTGAAGACGGAGCCTGGTAAACATTTGTAGAGTAGAAGGTCTCGTATAATAACCACGAGTGGACGTCATATTTCATTACGTTGTCATGGGGATGTGATATGTTGGAGCAAAGTACTGTCCCGCTCTTAATTGCACATTGTCAGGGTTCAGGGTGTCAGGCCTTAGGGTACGTTGGGAGGGGGCGCTTTAGGCTAATGTTGGCTTTTGACTCTTTTTTTTTTTTTTTTGGTTCATTTCTGAAGCTCAACTCGACAAACCGAGTCAGTGTTTTGAACGTTTGTCGGCCACAGAGTTAATTACTGCGAATTATCCAAAATCTAAATCAGCTCGAAGATCTTAGTCTATCTGTACTTGCCTCAAGCTAGAAAATGATAATCAGGTGTCCCCTGGAGAACCTCCAAGTGTTTGCATATTCAAAACAGTGAGCCAAGTTGCTGTTAATCACTAGTGGGGTATCTGTACAGTGTCGTACCAGGAGGCTCTTTGAGGAATTTACTTCACAGAAAAGGAACAAGAACTTTTACGAGATTTTTTTTTTTTTTTCAAGCCATCGCCAAAATAGGTCGGTCTTGAGGGGACGCCTTGATTGGCAGGAAATGCTCTGAGCGTGATGTTTACCACCTTTTCAGTAAAACGACTCCTACGTGTTCCTGAGGGAGGCCTTGTTGTTGTGACTGGAGACGAGAGGGGGAAGGGCGCCATGACAACAGGATCTTGCATTAATTGCTCGGGCAATTATTTGAGATGAAACAGGAGTTTCAACCGCAACTCTTTTTGTTTGGTGCTTTAACACAAACATTGTTTTTGAGAACATGTAGGGACGATGAGAATAGAACGGGAAGTTAAATTGCCTCTTTTACTTTTTTCCTTTGGCCTCCCGGGTCCAGAATTTAACAGTTTTCAGCTGCTTTGATATTTTGCACATACTTTATTAGTCCTAAAAGGATTAATCTTACTGACCTTGGTGACTTTTCCTCTTTCACTACCAGTAGGTCATAGTTCTTGCTGACACACTAAACAAAGATGGTAAATGTGGGGGATAGAACCTCATATAAATATCAAATAGGCTCACTATTATGAAATAATACTGCATTAATCTAACCAGTTGTCATGGTATTTTTGGACTATTTTCAAAATAACATTCACTAATATTAATATGTCAGGAATGATTGAGTGTTATAATTATTTGATCATTTCCAAGAAATATGGTTAGCAAAATAAGAATGTGAAGAAAATATGCTACTATAACGTGTTGTAACAAAAAAACAGTAATACAAATACATACCATAATGAAATATAATATATTAGGGGGGGGGTTGTTGTAAGTGGACACAGTATACATATTTTTTATTTATAGCCTACTAACCAAAACTACAAAATCTTTAATGGCTCCACCTACTTCAATGCATTTATATGCTTCAGAAACTGTCTAATCTCCAATGTTTAATAACCTACTGGCCAGAGGCCTTATTCACTAAGCAAGATAAATATTCACAATATAAGTGTGAAATATATTCAACAATAAATATTAAAAGGTAATCTCTGATGAACGGCACGTAGTAAACCACCTTAATTTCTTTACTCTGTCTATGCATTTGATATGTTTTTATTTAAGTGTATAATGTGTGTGCATACATTTGTTTGATTCTATGAGCCTACATTCTTTTTTGTATCCTTTATAAACAGAATTAGGAACGTGTGGATCCCGCTGGTGCTGGAATTCAAACACACACGTACAGCACCAAAACAGCACCGCTCAATCCCCACTACTATAAAAACATTAACGTCCATAGGTCAATGGAGCAGTCTGTCAAATATGGGCGTGGCTCCGCTCACCATGGCCTCTGATTGGTCGGTCTCTAACTTGCCATCTCTCCCATTGGTCAATTTCGTGACCGCTCCCGACAGACCAAGAAGAGATGTTAACTGGCCGCCTGCCAGGTAAATATTCAACAGAGGATGCTAGCTGTGCCCATGTCTGACACGACAACGGGGCAGCAACTCCTGGATAACTGGAGCAAAGATGAAACCACATGCTTTATCCAGGACGTTAAGGTAATTTAAGATCACGACGTGACTTGTTTTCACAGTTTGAAGGAGGAGAAGTTAGAGGGTGCGGCCTGCTGTCATTAGCTAGCGAGCTAACCTCAGTGCTAACGTTACGGCATGTAGCCGTTAGCTAAAATCACTGCTTTATCCACAAGCTAACACGTAATTTGACAACAAGTTGTGTGGCAACACTGGAGGGGTCGACGGCCACGTCTGTTAAGGTTACACACGGCGCATAAAAAAGCTCGTTCGTGTTGCTCGTGCAGAGAGTATTTCCCAGGATTGACCAGCTGGGATTAGCTAACGTTAGCTAGCGTTAGGTCTATGTTTGAGTCAGGTAATTTGTGGCTCAGGGTTCATCGGAATTTCAATGAAATGGTAATCGAGCAGTAGGTCACGCCTGGGCATGTTTGACTTAATCCCAACGGACGGCGTAAAATGAATATAGAAAACCGTGCCGGTGACTGTACTTTCTGTTCAACATGTAAACAAAGCCAGGGACTGTCAAGTTGCGTCGCCCTCAAAAACCCCACTGTGCTCTTTTACTCTGACGATCTCCGTCGTGTTAGTTTGACAATAATCACCGGACTCTTCGCTGCGTCTCAACTTACTCGGAAACCCAATCTGAAAACCCCCTCAGGGTCTCGGGTGCACTGAGATCGATCAGTGACATCACCGATCGTCCTGGGATTACAGGAACACTGTGCCGTAAGCCGTTCCAAGAAAAGTCACACAAACACTTCCTTAGATCCTGACTAATGACAGAGTAAACAAACTCAACAGCCAGGAGTGGATTGAGCAGGTAGCTGGTGTTACGTTTATCTGGAAGATCTAAAGCATCTCTTATATGACACGTCAAATTCAACAGATCATTGTTTCTTGTGCGTCTTTGAAATATTGGCCAAACGCGGTTTGGCTACATTTCGGTTTTCACATTTACAACCAACATCGTGTAAAGTGGATTAGGTGAGGATTTGTGTTTGTGTTTAAGTGTGTGTCATACTTCTGTGCAACATCCTTCCACCAGCCTCTTGCCACACACAAAAAACAAGATAATCCTTCTTGTGGAAGCAAAGTGCACGGCACTAAACACGGCCTCATGACAAGCATATAAGTATATGTAGCTAATTGTTATCACGTGTGGCGTTACACCGTGAGCTTACTTCTTATGAGTTTTGGGTACTGTGCAAATGCTTTGAAGATTTTTTTTGATAATTCCCAAGTAGGTAAAGGGAAATGTGAACCAGTTTTGAGAGACATATAATCGAGTGCTGATGGAATTATTCCTAAAACCAGTAAATTACTGTATTCTCGTAACAAGAAAAACAGCGTTACAGCTGCGTATTTGTGCAAATCCGGTTGTCCCCGCTCAAAGTCCGCTGGTTTTTGGTTGGATGCCTGAAATGAGGTGCGTGGTGAACACCTGCTTAAATGCATCATTCTGACTGGTCTGCCGTTGGAATAGTGGGGGTGACATGATGTCATATGACTGTGGTGTTATAACGTATGAAGGTACAATCATTTTATGTGTGACAGTGAATACCGCTTTCTAATGGTATGAATTTGTGTTCATTTGTGAAGATTATCTTGCTGAATCAAACAAACATCCTGAAATTACTTTTTGAAATTATAATGATGCCGAGGTGACTAGAACGACGCAGCACTCCGTTTTGTCATGCAAGTTATCTGACGTTTTAGTTTTAGGTATCGGACTGAGAGCCTGTAGCCATGGATGGCCATGCTTCCAAAAGCAATGAAAGCGCTTTCCCCAGCTTGGGGGACCTGGATGACTTTCTTACCAAGCACAACTCCAACTTCATCTGGCTCCTCGTTGGTAAGTGCTCTGTGTCTGCAAAGGCCTACCAGTTTAGTTCAAACCTCTATAAGGTTAACACTCTATTCCAAATATCATAAAACATGACAAAGGGTTGTGGTGCTTATTGTTTCTGTTTATGTAATTCCATGTATTAACAAAGAGCACCATGTCTTTGTCTTTCAGCCACCATTCTGTCCTGTGGATGGATCATCTATTTAACTTATTACAACTCCCGCAACATTGGCCTCATCCTCACCCTCGTCATCAACCGACTCCACAAAGATGGCTACATTCACATCGGTGTGTTCATCCCGCTCTGTCACACAGTGGCGAATAGGGAAGAGAAACTCTGCCAACGCTTTCGGTTTCGGCAGCTCAGGCGGGCTTCTCTTGGTTATCAGCTCCAGCCATCCCCCGATTTGAATTCCCTTTATATAAATAACACGGAACTTCATTTCTAAAAGCATCTCGAGGCGATCAGTGCAAGTGCAACTATTAGTGATTAGTTGATTTCAAGTGCAGCTGGTCAGCATCACCTGCTCTGTCATACAACCCTGAACCCGCTCCACAGTAGAGCCTTGCGTTGAGGTGAGGGAGGCAGGGACACGGCGTGTTCTCTGATGAGCAGGTTTGAACTTGCTTGAAGGGGTGTGTTGTTGTTGCCAGGACCGAGGTGAGGAAGACATTCCTGCCCAGGATCTGAGTGGCACAACCGGTCTTCAGGCGCAAAGCTCGGCTGATGATAGTTGAAGCGCTGCGGTGTTCTCGCTCAGCATGCAGTAATTGAAACAGAGAAAAATGTGTCGTGAGCCAAAAATTATTAATGATGGGAAAACAATTTTTTTTCTTCAGTTTTTTACTCTATAAAGACTTTGAACTGTTTACAATTAAATCCTAATTAAGACTTTTCTCAGATTATTAAATATTTCACCAGCTTTAATTTATTTTTATTTTTTTACCAGGGCTCAAACAACCACTAATTATAACCTTTCCGACATTTAAATATTTCAATGAAATGAATTTGCACCACTGTGATCAAATTTAAACATCTTTTCGCTTTAAACACAATGTGAAAACGTGTCTGAACGCTCCGCAGGCTCCTTCTCCTTCTCGGTGCTGTCGGGGAAAGTCATGTTCCGAGATGTCTACTACATCAGCCAGGACATGTCCATCAGGTAACCCGCCATTGTTCTGCACTCTCCCGCTTACAATGCTAACGCTCTCTGACTTTTTAATATTTCTTTTGTCTTGGTTAAAGGATACAGGATGGCTTCCTCATATTCCGCTGGTGGAAGATGTATAACCCGAAACAAAAACAGCATGGTGAGTTTAAGAACATGTCATTAGCCGCTAGCCGGTGGTATGAATCTCCTTAAGAGATTTCTCTTGAAGCTCAAGTTAATGTTTCCTAATAGTAAACCCCCGTAAGACTTAATTCAAAGGTTTTGTTCCTCTACTTAATTAAATATAAAATGCCTTCTTAACCAGGCTGGGAACATTAAACCTCCCCAAATGGCTGGAGATATATATATATATATGACACACACACACAACATATGACAATGAGATGGTGGCAGACCTGTTTAATGTTGCTATCTCCCAAAAATTGTAAGATTTATACGTTAGTACCTGCATCAGAAGTCCAGCACGAAATCAATGTCCAGTAAAGCCTTAAATAATGAAAACAAATTAGCCATTGTTGTAGCAAACCGGCCTGCCAGTACCCTCAAACGGTTTCCATGGAAACTGAAGAATCTAATACAATGCAGTAAATGTCTTCCAAGGGAGTCTATGCGACGAGTAATTCCCTCAGCTGAGGAGGCAACTGTAATAAATGTATAGTTATGACCCCCCCCCCCACCACCTTAAATGGCCCCCCTACATGGAAGGATCCTCAGCATTTTGCTCTCTTGTGTCTCGTCTCTAGACCCCAAGGCAGAGACCCGGCTTTACGTGACAGTCAACGGCTTGGAGTTCCACGTCTACAACCGCACCGACCTCTACGCCCGGCTGCAGGAGACCTTCGGACTGGACCCCACACTCATCACTCCCAAGAAAGAGGACGAGAAGGGACCAGAGGATCAAAACAAGACACTGGAGAGGTACGACCGAGGGCCCGTCTGTCCTAACTTTTAATGGGAGGGCCAATTAAGAAGGAACCGTCAACATCTATTAGAGTAGACTTAATATTGAAATTAAGCTCCTAATATCCGAGCACGTACAGTGTTTTGCTTTCGTTGTTGTCTTAATTAAAATTTTCAACAAAAAAAGTCAACCTCTCAGTTGATAAATTAAACCGCAAAGAAACCAACAGGGATATAAAGTTTTCCTCAAAGTGCCGCACAAATATGCAGCCAAGGGACTCCGTCTGTTATGAGCAAATGCGTCAGAAGTGTCTCCACGTAGGACAGCTGTCGTCCTTTCCCAGAGACGGCCCAACGACTGGGGCCGCCTGGAGAATGCAGCGCCGTTGAACCGTTTGTAAGCCTGAATGTCTTCTGGTCCCCTGTGCAGCGTGAACATCAAAGCGGAGAGTCTGGACCACACGTCGTCCTGGCGCTCCCTCATTCCCGTCATCAAAGTCAACATCAGCACCGTGAGTTCCCCGGTCGGAGTGGACGGGTCAAGCGTAAGGAAACGTCCGTTGGGTGTCCCGGTCCATTCATTGCACGCGCGTCTGCTCTTCCCCCCCCCCCCCCGAAGGGTCGCTTGGCGTTCGGGAACCACCACCTCCCGCAGACTCTGTGTGTCAACTTCGAGGACGCCTTCCTGACGTACGCCACCAAGCCTCCGTCCAGCCACCTGGACCAGTTCATGCACATCGTCAAAGGCTCGCTGGAGAACGTGCGCGTCATGCTGGTGCCCAGCCCGCGCTACCTGGGCATGCACATTGACGAGTGAGTCCGCACGAGCTGTGAAATCCCGTCTCCTCAAAGGACGTTTCTGCTCATTTCTGAAACGTGTGAACAGAATTTTTCAACTTGTCTCGATTTCAGCTGTAACGCTGTTTTTCTTGTTACGAGAATACAAAAAAATATCCATGGCCGCATCATTTTTGAAGCATACTATCATGTCAATAGACATCCAGTGGCAATGATGTCCAACGCGCTCATTGTAATGTTTGAACATTTAAATAAAGGGACGCATCCCGTAGCTCCCCTTGTAGCTCACCGGTGCTATTTAATGAATCACACTTAAGGGAGCTGCAGGGTGCGAACCTTTTTATGGCCGTTTCCTTTTAGTCCGGCAGCGGATGCGTGTGAGCACTTAACATTGTTTATCACCGCAAAGTCGCGAAGGTTAATTCTGTGAGATGCGCTGCTCTCCGTCGCGTTTTCTTTATCTGTATTTACGTATATCTGTGACCGTCCTTCTTGCCGTTGAAGTGCATTTATTGCATATTCTTCAAAGCATATCAGCTATTGGACTAAAGATATCTGTCTATCTATATATAAACTAAACTTTGACCCTGTGGATTTCCCATCTAGACCTCCCAGGCTGATGGGCGAAGGCTTCGTGGTCATGCAGTCCAACGATGTCGACATCTACTACTACCAGGACGAACCCGGTACGCTCACGAATGCACAGACACACAAAAATTCCCAAGATGGAAACAAACAAACTCTCTCAGTGCTGCCAAAACTTCAAAATGGAAAATTGTTATTCCTTCGAAATAACTTCCAGAATTGTTTCTCAAGGAGAAATACAGCGTTTTGATTTTGAATATGTAGCCAAAATATTTCATAAAGATTTCAAATTGCTTCATCAGCACAAAGATCTTGACCTCTTGGCTTCCTGCTCTTACGGTGCACCAGACTGATGCATTTAGCTTCAAGACGCAATACAAGGTCCCAACCAAAAAAGTACTATGGCGTCATCTGGTGAATATTCCTGTCTTCATGTCTAGCGCACATAGAACAAAGGTCACGTTGTATCAACGTCTGTGTGTGTGTGTGTGCGTGCAGGGCTGGTGCCTGAGGAGCAGGAAGGTGGGGAGGAGGCGGAGACGTCCAGTGAGAGCGATAAGCTCCAGGACCTGCCTCCCTGCTGGGGTCTGGACATCGTCTGCGGAAAAGGAACCGACTTCAACTACGGCCCCTGGGCAGATCGTCAGAGGTGAGCAACGGGTTTTATTGAAGACTTTCAACGTGAAATCTTCTTAAATAAAATTAAACTCTGCGATCATGGTGGTAAAACTAACGCCAACCTGCCTTCAGTGTGGCAAAGTTAGTAAATGTCAGAAGGCGGCTCTTCTGCCGGGCTCCGTTTGGCATTCACACAGACGCTCTTCGTTTCCTCAGGGACTGTCTGTGGAAGTTCTTCCTGCCGGCTGACTACCAGGCCATGAACGTCACAGAGGTCGCCCAGCCGGGAAAACCCAGGCAGATCCAGGCCTTTGAGCTGCGCATGAACATCATTGCCGACGCGACCATCGATCTGCTTTTCACCAAAAACAGGGTGCCTGACTCTCTCTCTCTCTCTCTCTCTCTCTCTCTCTCTCCCGCGCGTTCTGTTTTTCTCCCGCCGACCTCTCTGATCTTTCTTCCTCCACGCTCACCTTTTATCTTCATGGCTCGGCGTGTTTCAGCTGTCGATATCGCCCCATGTTTTATTCTTTTTCAAATCTTCATCCCGGAGCAGTGCATGGATTTTCACAAAGCTAAGCATGTGAACCGCATACTAAACGTCGACGTGAATGCACGTCGACTGAAAAAATGAACCGGTTAGAGGCAGATTGTTGAGCTGTTACATCTCCTTTTTTTAACATATTGTATTTGAAAACTTTTTATTGAGTGATTCGCAGCATACGTGACTGCTCTGTGTCCCTCTCTGTTGGCAGGAAACAAATGCCATCCACGTGAATGTGGGGGCAGGCTCTTACCTGGAGGTCAACATCCCCATGACTGTAGGAGAGAACGGTAAGTCTGGTCCCCAGCAGGACAGACGTCAGGTGTCCTCGAGGTGTGAGCGGTACACGCAGGCCGAGAGCGAGAGAGAGAGAGACGGATGTGAGAAGCGCAAAATAGTTTACTGCGCTGGCCTCATAATATTTAGTGAGTCTCCTCCGCCTCCAGAAATGTACTTACCGTAAGTGACCGTTTCACGGTTTGCTGGTAAATTCCGTTATTTGCAAGACGTCTGCCCCCAGCGCTGGCTTTTTTGAGTTGATGGCCCTGCCTGTCTGTCCCTCTCCTCTGCCCTCAGGCTACTCCCCGACCATCAAAGGCCAGCTGCTGCACGTGGACACCACCAGCAGCATGCAGTACAGGACCCTTCTGGAGGCGGAGATGCTGGCTGTAAGCAGGAGAGCGTTACACGAGGACCTTTCCTCCGTTTTTCTCCGTCTGTCAAATGTGAAATCCTTTTTTTTTTTGTTATATGTTTCAGTTTCACGTCATAGCCAGTTACCCTCGGGTGTGGAACATGCCTCAGTCGTGGCAGTGTGAGATTGAGGTGTACAAGGCCACGTACCACTTCATCTACGCCCAGAAAAACTTCTTCACCGGTGAGGTCTCCAGCGTTCTCAAGGTGAAATGTATGAAGCTAAGGGGCAACGCCCCCGTTTCTTCCTCTCTCATCACTGCTCCTTGTGTTATTTCTGTTTAGATTTGATCCAGGACTGGGCGAGCGACAGCGCTCCGGACATCTACTCCTTTGTGCCCTACTCCTGGAAGTTCAAGGTGCTTTTCCACCAGTTTGAGATGATCTGGGCGGCAAATCAGCACAACTGGGTTGACTGTTCCACCAAGCAGCAGGAGAATGGTAAGAAAGGGGATCGTAGAAGTAACATCGATCAGTGCAGTCGAGTACCATAAATGTACAGATCTTTTTTTTTTTTTTTTTAAAGAGAATAAAAAATCAAATGTAACATTTTTTGGGGGGATTGGAAACATTCTACACAGATTCGTTTGAAATAAAAATGATTTTTAAGGTAAATCCTCCCAGTTAAAGTTAGTTTATTTTTATGTATTTATTTTTTAAGTTTTTACGCAGTTGACCCCATTTTATGTTGCATACATACGTGTTTAGCATTGACGAGGTAAAAATGAAAATCCATAAAAGCAATCGATGAATTAGGGGCTCTTGAGCACTGGAAGCAGATGTCCGTGACAGGATACTTTGACTCTATTAAGTCCTGATATATTGTACACACAGTATACACTCCACTGGATCCCAAGGCAGACTGATCAATTGCATTATTGATCTCCCATAGTGTACCTCGCGGCGTGTGGCGAGACGCTCAATATAGACTTCACTTTGCCTTTCGTCGAGTTTGTTCCCACCACCTGCAACACCCGCTTCAGCTTGAAGGTGAGCCACAGGATGTCCTTCCCCATCGCGGCGTAACTGTCGGTTGTCTTTCTGTCTGTGGGGGGGGGGGGGGGGGGAGGAATGTGCGTGTTTCACTCGTGTGCTGCGTCCTCCTCAGGCGGAGGACACGGACATGCGACTGTCCCTCCCGGAGTGCCACCCGAGCCGCGACCCCCTGCTCACCCTGTCCAAAGAATACCAGAACGTCAAGCTGCCCCCGGACATGTTCATGCCGGGGGAAAACCAAAGCGCCCCCCCTCCCAAACCCGCCAAGTCGCGCTGGAGGAACATCACCCACGCAGAGTGAGTTGTTTGTCTTGCGTGCGTTGGAGGGTGACTCATCGCCGTCACTCGCTGACTCGCATCGGCCCGAGGTGGTCGGTGGTCATTTACTTTAAACGTATCGCTGGCCATCACTCTTTATGGGTCAGACATGTTTACTTTTAATCCATTTTGGTTTGCATCCACTTTTTGGAGAAGTGTGCAAAGCGAGGTCTGTTTAGGAGTCAGGGGAGGTTCAAAAAGATGCTGGAGAATATTTAACAGTTGGGAAGCGCATACGTTGTGCCCTCTGCGCATGATCAGTCACCATTTGGATCATTTAGACTCTCTAGCCCTGAGCTTGACTGCTGAAGGAACACCAGCGAGGAGACCCACCCGCCCCCGGGGAGGTTGAGATGAAATTCTGTCCGTAACCGCTGCACTCGGTGCTGCAGAGAAATCAGGCGCGACCCATTTGCGGTCTCTCTTGCCCCTGCTGAACGTCCTCGGATTGAACGGTTCATAAAGCCAACGATGTACTGTAAAATCCACTTGAAATGATGATAAACTCAGTGTTACGACTGGGAACTGAGAGTGTGCATGTTTGCTTTTCTTCTTTTCCCAGAGCTGGCTGGGTGGACTGCTGGAGCGTGCCCAACTTCTTGCTTATCATCGACTACACTTGGCACCCCATTTATCCCCAGAAGGCCGATGAGCAGCTCAAACAGTCGCGTAAGCTCACTGCTTCAGCATCGACTCGTGTCCTCACCGAGCCGGCTCGCGCGGCGTCATCGTCGTCTAAACTGCCCTTTTTGGTTTGCGTCCAAAGTGTCGGAGATGGAGGAGTCGATGCTGTCGGCTCTGCGCCCCCCGGAGCACAGCAGGGCGCACCACAACGCCCAGCCACGCTTCACCCCTGCGTCGGCCTCAGCCGCCCACAGCCGGATGCCCGCGGACCCCTCGGAGCTCCCGCCCGACAGACTCCACGTGGAGATGGAAATGTCCCCAGATTCCCAGATCATCCTCTACGGGCCTCTGCTCCGAGCGCTGATCTCCATCAAGGTACGCAGATCCTCCGGCCCGTCTCCACCAACGGAGTTCTGGTGTACGCAGAAGGTCCATGAAAGGGTGTGGATACGCGCTGTGTACATTTTGGATGAAAGCAGGAAATGGTTGTGCTCCCACAGGAAAACTATTTCGGCGAGGACGACATGTACACCGACTTTGAGGAGGCGGTTACCAGCCCCGTGTTGTCCACTTCCACCTCCTCGGGTCTCGGTTGGTCTCCTCTGGTAATGGATGGCTCTGAACAGAAGGATAACTCCAACATCCATCCCCTGGACCTGCGTCCCTGGGACATCACCGTCCTCATCAACCTCTACAAGGTCCACGGCCGTCTGCCAATGGTAAAACCAACGAACGAAAGGCCCGGACCGGCATTCGGGCCCTTTGTTTAAGTTTGTGTGTGTTCATGTGTACGAAAACAACTTGATGCACGACTCTGCGTATTTCCTCGCTGCCTCCAGCACTGCAGCAGCGAGGGTCCCGAGGGTCCATCCGGCTTCTTGGAGCGTCTGTGTTTCGAGATGAAAAAAGGTTACAAGGAGACGATGCTTCAGCTGCTCCTGTCTCCCATTCACATCTTCATCAGCGACAACTACCAGGTGAGGAGCACAGCTGCATGTGCGCCCGATGTGATGCTTATTGTTGCTGCCAGTGGGAAATTTCTTTAGGAACAAATTAAGAGCGCGTCCATGTGCTTTTAATCCAAAAGAATAATACAAACCTTTTACTATGTAGCACAGTTACAGAAGCTCAGAGAGGAAAAAAATAAATTAATCATTTTTCTACTCTTCTACTTTTTTTTTCTTTTTTTTTTTTTTTGTCACGTTCAGGTTTTTGTTCGTACTCATTTCAGCCACATTCTAAATGGGACTCAAAACATGTTTTTCTTCTTTTTTTATTTTACATGACTATAAAACACACAAAATGTTCGCACGTTGTTGTTTAGAAGGCCTGGAAAATGAAAAGGATTTTATTTGTTGAGAACACGGAAGGAAAAGTTCCTTTTTGTAGAAAAATTATCCTTTGAAAAACGTTTTTAAACCACACGTACTCAAGTCTAAAACAGTTTCGATCATACTTGGAAAGTGGAACATCAGATTGTTTTTGTTCACTTCCCTTTCAGGGTTTCTTTACTCCTCCCATGTTTGAAAAGAATTAAAACCCATTACAACTACTCTTTAATCTGGCAACTAATGGCTTAACTCGGCCCTAAAGAAAATCCCCCGGATAAAGCTTTCACAATAGAAAACACCAGCCTCATCCTTGCATAAGCACATGCATATTGTATAACCACACAAAACTGCTAAACTTTAGCCTCCAGTTTCTGGTGTTATTTGCTGCTCAGACTGAATCTTTCCTTAATCCTTCATGTAGGTATATTTACGATGTGATTTTTACCCGAGCAGAAGATTACACCAGTCGGCGATATAAAATATTTGCTTTTGTGTGTGTGTGTGTGTGTGATTCCGTGCTCTCTCGCCCGCAGCGTCCCACGGCGGACGGGGTTTTGAGGGACGGCCACCTGAGTCTGTCTGGCCTGCAGATGAGGGCCCACGCCATGTTCTCGGCTCAGGGCCTCCCGCCGGGAACTGACACGCTGGAGTACGCCTGGCTCATCGACATGCAGGCTGGGGGGCTCACGGGCAGGGTCACTGTTCCACAGGTGCGTGCACGTGCGTGCGTGTGTGTGTGTGTGTGTTTGTGGTTGGCTTATGTAAAAGAGCGATTTGGAATGTGCACTGGAAAAATGCGTGTGGCCCGCCGATTATGATTACATCACGGATCGTTGGGTCAGCTGAGTGGGAGTGTGTGTGTGAAGTAGTTAATATATATATATATATATATATATATTAATACGCGACAGCCTTTTGTGCATTTAAAACGTTCAGTTTTTGTCGACTGTCAGAACAAGTCTTCATCGTCTTCCCTGTGCTTTGTCCCCCTCGATATGACGATTTATTCTTGTTTGTGCGCTTTCCCTCGCAGTAAATGTGTCCATCGATTTGTTTTGATGTTCTAACGGCCCTTTGTGCGCTTGTGATTGATTAGGTGGCCAGTATGATAGAGTGGGGAGAGACTTTCCTTTTCCACGGGGTGTCTCGGGAGTTCCAGCTGGAACAGCCCAAGCCCTCCGTCATCTGCCAACACGGCGTCGACCGCCGCATCTGCGACGCCAAGGTACGAACGCCAACATGCAGCTTCTCCACCGGTTAGCACGCTGGAAGCTTCCAATTCAGCTCATCGGGGCTTCGTCCGGTGTAAAAGTGTGTAAATTACACCGGGTAATAAGAGGCGACCACTGTGAAGCTTTCTCTAACGACGTGGCTAACGCAGGACGACCGATGTGCTCAACGGCGTGATGCACCGAGTAACTGTCAGAGAAAACAAGTCTCTTTCACAAAATGCCTTGTTTGCTTTCGAATACTAACAAGGATATTTTTAAAAACTGTGCCTGGGCTCCCTCGTTAGTTTCTGACAACACAGCAGCGTGTGGCTGCATCTAAAGCACAGCCAGGATGAAATACAGATGGTTTCCGTTGCAACGTTTGAAAGGTTTCTGGTTGTTTTCCCAGCTGAGCTGCCTGCCGGGTCACTGTCGCACATCGGAGGAGCTGAAGTACACCATGACCCGACTGGCCATGGACGGAGTCGACCTTTTTGTTGTGGAGCAGGGCTGCGCTGCCAACATCAAGGTTATTGGCGAAAACTATTTACATTCTATGTATTTATAGAACTTCTTGATTGAAATCCTTGTAAGGAACTCGTTTTTTTTTTTTTTTTTTTTTTTTTCTCCTACCACCCCAGACAGCCATCATTCATGTAGCCAACTGCAACCTACACAACCAGGCGGTGGGAGAAGGCATCAGCGCCGTGGTGCAAGACGTAAACATCCGGCAGTACATCGAGCAGCAGCAGCAGCACAGCGAGGCGACCCGGCTGCAGCCGGCCGGACAGGGTCAAGGTCCGGGGCCGCCGCCGGGTCTCGGGCAGCCCGCTCTGCTGCGACGCTCCGTCTGGCTGGAGGCGGGTTCGGTCAACCTGAACCTCATCACGGCGGACGTCGCCCTGGCCGCCGACCACCCGGCCAAATGTGACGTCCAGAGGCTCTTTCTGGAGATGCACGACGCTCACACCAAAAGGTAGGAAAGCCAGTGTGACGTGTGTGACGGTGTTCACTCCATCCAGCACATTGTGTTCACTGGGAGGGAAGGGGCGGATTTTTGTGTGTTCTTATTGTTCACCTTTTAAATTAATTTTGTAAAAAAAAAAAAACATTTCCAAAGGATAAAATGTCAGGGCTGAAACACCTTTTGGATGTGGAAATGACTCACTGGCTGCCTCACACCTCTGTACAATGACTCATGGATACAGTCACAAGATGCTCAGCCCGTAAATGTAAAGTAGGTCTGTTCAAACAAAACAAGATGATTCACGTTGTGTCATGGACAGACTCATGTGGTAATCAGCTGTGGTTATAATCTCAAGGTGTTCAACTGCTCATAAAGGTAACGTTAGCAATTAAACGAGCAAAACAATCGTCCCTGACTCCATCTCTCCACCTCCCGCTCCTCAGACTCTGGTTCCTGTGGCCAGAAGAGGCCGGCATTCGCAACAAGCGCAGCAGGAACCGCTGTGGCTGCCTCGGAGGCTGCCGGTTCTTCGGCGGCACCAACATGGGCCTGGACTTCTTCAAGCTGGAGGAGCTGACGCCGTCCTCCTCGTCGGCGTTCTCTTCCTCCAGCACCGACGTGGACATGTCTTACGGCCAGTCCTTGCTGCAGCCGGGGGAGTGGATTATCACCAAGGAAACGCCCAAAGTGGATGGTACGCATAGCGAGGATTGGAAATGGATTTTTCCGATGGCATCCTCGGAAGAGGAATTCTGTTAATCCATAATGTTAAATTTAGTAATTCACCCCATGAGGGGACAACTGGGACGGGAGAAGTATCGCAGGTCTTCACATGCACGTTCATTACATTCATACGGAGCTTGTTATCATTATTAGTGAATAAGCCTCAAAATAGTGAATGCATCACACTGCTGCAGGAAAAAAGTAAATGTCTTAAAGTATCGGCGATTGATCAACCCGACATGTGTTTCCTCAGGGAGAGCCGTGGGACTGAAGACGGACACGCGCTCGCCCTGCCTCCCTCCTGAGCTGCCCGAGAGGCGCGGCCAGCAACACCTCAGTCTCCAGGTGCCCCAACGCTCCCACAGCTCCGCCTCCTCCTCTGAAGAAAATAGCACCTGTAGTGCCGCGCTGCCCCTGCTGGCCGGAGAGAGGGACACGCCCTCGCCGAGCACCGAGGACCGCATGTTCCCCGTGAACGGCAAAAGCCCCGCCGAGTAAGTGACCTCTGGAAATGCCCGCTGTCGGGGAGGCCAGCGCCTACCAGGGGGATTTTAGCGCGGGTGTAATCTACCTGTCCCTCTCTCTGCGCAGCGCCCAGGGGGACGTCCCGGAGATCTCGCCAGTCTCGCCCATCAGCGCCCAGGACCGCTCCTCGGTGCGCTCGCCGCTCTGCTCGCCCCTCAAGCGCCAGTCCTCGGTGCAGTCCGGCCGGCTGGGCAGCACCAAGAGCCTGTCGGCCGCCGTCTTCGCCGAGAAGCCTCCGCCGGTGCTGTCCGGCGGCGTGCAGTTCAGCGGCGAGGTGTCCCGCAGCGACGAGAACGTCCTGGATTCTCCGCGCCAGCGCAGGAGCTACGGCTCCTTTCCCTTCACGCCGTCGGCCGACTCCAACACCTTCCACCAGTACCGCTCGGCCGACTCCAGCATGTCGGTGGCCGACAGCGAGGCCTACTTCTCGGCCACCGAGGACTTCGACCCGATAAGCAGCGCCGACGAGGGCCCGGGGACGTACCCGGGGCGCAAGAAGAAGAGGCGGCAGCAGATGCAGCAGCCGCAGCCGCCCGCGTACCACATGGAGAACTACAGGTCAGCACCGATGGTCCCGGTACTCGTAGGAAGTGGGGCGCGGGATATTGAGGATGGCTGGATCAAGTCCAAAGCTGGGGGACGATGGAGTCCAGACAGCTCAGAGATGAGACAACGATCTGACGAGTAGTTACTCATATTTGGGATGAATTTAATGGTTTATAAAGTGTCTTAAATTCGCTTGTTCGCTTTATAAGGGATGTGCAATCATTGTGAAATGTCTTTACGGCACAACAACACGCTGGAACACATTAACGTTATGACCCCCACAAATGCCCCACAAGTTTTGCATTTCATTTCTTTAACCAACTTTCCCCAAAGCCAAACACGTGGCCGATTCCTTTCCATTTATTCCTCTGATTTGATCATTCAAGGATAGATGTGATCTTGGAGGGTTCTGGCGAATGCAGCGTTTGATCCGTGGGCGGCCACTTACTGCGGCTGCGTTTTGCAAATTGGATTTCAGTCTCGCTCGGCAAATACCTTGTCATCTTTCCATTACCCCGACATGTTCTCACATTGATTGCAACATGCTTTTTGATTGATACAGCCTCCACTCCAACACAAGTAATCAATTCGCTCTCGTGAAGGGTTTCCACTGGTTGCTGTGTTTTAGAATATGTCCCCTCGCTTTACCTCGCCGTCGAACGCCGGCGTCTCCTTTTGATGTTTTTCATTTTTAAGTTGGGATTTATCAAATAACGCAACCCCCTTAGTCCTAATTAAAAAACATCTGAACTACACCTTCAACGTAACCGTCCTGCCATTGGAAGGACATTTCTAAGAGGGGGAGTTGCAACGAATTAAATATTTCGACCCTCCCCCACCCAGCCGGAGCTCCATCTACCACAGCGTCGAGGGCCCCCTCACCTACGTTCTCAACGGGGAGCTGATCACTGAGCCTCGGCCCCTGCCCATGCCCCCCATGCTGCCCCCACTGCCGCCCCACCCGCTGCCCAGCCACATGTCCCAGGCCTCCTTCGTCTCGGCCCTGGCCATGGAGGAGGAGAGCTCCGTGGAGACCGAGAAGACCGCTGAACCCGGCCCCGTGACCCGCCAGCCCCACGTCATGGCGTGCTACCAGAGCTACCTCGCCCACTACCAGGTGACGTCGCTCGTGTTACCCAGTAAATGCGAATCCCGATGCCCTTCCGTCACCGGAACGCATGCTTCCGTCTCCAATGTCCAATATTATGCATTTATTAAAGCATTAACTGTGTGTGTTTTATTTTCCCCTCACGTCGGCCAGGTCTCAAACTGGTCCGTCAAGCAGCCCACCAATAAGAGGACCTCAAAGTCGTCTCTGCACCGCCCCTTAGATTTGGACACGCCCACCAGTGAGGAGAGCGCCTCCTTTGACCAGCTGTCTGTTCCCAGCTTCAAGGTCTTTTAACCACTAACAGTCTTTGTGTGCATGTAGCAAAGTAACTCCACCGGCGGATGAATACTGATCTCGTTGTTGGTTGTTAAGGAGTTAAATGACACCAAGGAGGTTTGACATTATCTCAAACATTCCAGGTGATCAAGCAGGGCCTTTCCGCCAGCTCTCTACTGGACAGAGGTCTTCAGCTGATAGGAGAGAACATCAGGTATTTAGGCCACAATGTAAAAAGCGGGTTGTTTTGTGTACCAGTTTAACTGGTACTTATATTTATATATATATAAATATATATATTAAGGCCTGATCATAGATTTGTGACTCCGTCGTCGTGTCCTCCGCAGTACACCGTACACACCGCTGGATAAGAGGGCCATGGAGAACACGGATGAGGACACGACAACAGACGACTGGACTCTGGAGCAGCCCTTAGCTCAGACCAGGACCACGGCCATTGTGGAGGTGAAGGGAGCCATAAATGTGGTGCTCACGCCCCTCGTGGCTGAATCCCTGGACAGGTAGTAACTGCTTCATGTCGTTTTAGTTTGGTGTGTGTGTGTGTGTGTGTGTGTGTGTGATTTGAAGGTACATGGAATACCACCACGGGAGCAAAGCCATTCACTTATTCTGTGGAAATGGGGCAGCAGCAAAACGTATTTCCCCGCAAATACATCAAAGTCCCAGAATACATCACAGTCAAACCATCCGGTGGAGACAGCGGTAGACTCCAGTGTTCCGCCCGATGAAATGACCGTTCAACTGCTCTGGTTACCCGTCAGGAATAGCTAAGGCGATGAAAATATACTAAATGTAGCGTGCACATAAACTGATGTCTATTTGTTCGGGTGGCAGCTCGACAGCAGCACATTACCGCGTTGATGCTCCTGCTCTGTTCCTCTAATCTACTGTAGATAATGCGGGATGAGTAACTCCTACAACCCCACTGTCCATTAAAACCCGTTTAATCCCTAAACACACTGCATCTTGGCTGTGAAATGAAGTCGACAGTGCTTCAGAGTCTCGCTCTTGGCCGCCTACCAGTGTGAATCTTTTCCCAAAGGCTAAACATGCTGTGTTTTAGGCCTGATGAGCTCTTGGCTCCAGCAGTGAGGAAATGGTTGAACTGAAGCTTGAAGGTTAAAGCGATGCCAAACTTCAAGTGCTGACATTGTATATTTTATTATACTTGGAATGTCTACCTGATCTGAAAAGTTTGTACTAAAGCTATGAAGAGATACAATCATACTTCTAATCCTGCAGCGTTGTATTGTGTTATTACAGCTTTCTGTCTCTCTTTTAAGGTACATCGAATCAATGGTCCACTTTGCCAGTATCCGTCATCCCGCTGCCATTCTGGATGACCTGCATGGGAAAGTCCTCAACGAAGCCTATCAGATCAGCAAGTCCACAGTCACCGAGTCCGTGAGTACAACCGTGCACGAAATGGAGCAACAGAGCTCCGTCTCTTGATGGTGAATCACCCTGATAGATGCTTTTAAATGTTGACGTAATATTGGTTGAATTCAATCGGAAGGAAAGCTGGAATGCCTGCGCTCAATGTGTCACTCAATTATTTATTATTAGTATGAAATAAGGGTTTCCGCTCTAAATGTTTTAACCAATTACAGATAAATGGCCTTGACGTTGGGACTCAAATCAGCTTCCCAATTTAAAAGTAGCCTCTTTCTTCTTCTTTTTTTTTGCCTTTGGATCTGGATCCACACAGAGCCAAGCAGGCAAGCAGGAGCACAAGCTGTCCAAGACGGAGGGCACGACCCCCGGCTCCCTGAACATCACCCATGGCCAGACCGACCTGTCGGTCAAACCAGACAATGTGAAAATCAAGGGCCTCCAAGCCAACGTCTCCATCCCCAAGGTAAGACAGACCCGTGACCCGGAATAATGAGACTGCACCGGTGTTCCTCACACTGTGCCCCGTCAAAGAGCAGATCAAGAGCATCGCGCTACATTTTAAACAACCAAAATACAGTTTGCCACATTATGAAACGTAGCATGCACTGACCATTCATTTTGTTGTTGTTTTTTAAAGATCTAGGACTGTATTTAGTTCAGTTTGGTTTATTTGTTTGATTCTGTTTTTCCCTGCAGGTGAATCTTTGCCTCCTTCAGGCGTCTGTGGAGGAGGGGTCACCGTCGTGCTCCACTAAGTGCGTCACACACGTCTCTCTGGTGGCGCTGTGCTTCGACAGGATCGCCACCCAGTTCAGAATGAACAGGTAGCGTGTGTGTGTGTGTGTGTGTGTGTGTGTGTGTGTGTGAGTGTGAGACCAAGCTTTTGGGAGTAAATGTACTGAGAAATATATCCGTTATATACAGCAGTTCATTGGATCAGTTCTGAATTCGAATGAATATTTGATGGATCAGGAATGACGTGGTTGGACATTTCGTGTCTTTTTAAGGACGCCAGAGCCACAAAGTGCAGCCGAGCTCCGATCCAAACAAACCTTTTTCTTCTGCCTCCTCTCAGGGGCATTGTGGAGGAGACGCCCAACACCACGGAACACGGCCGACCCTCCATCATGTTGGAGAAGTACGCCTCGGCCACCAAAATGCAGCCTCAGTCTTCTGGCTCGCTGCGCTCCAACGCCGGCATCGAGAAAGGCAAAGAGATCGCCGCCAGGCTCAACATCCACCGCATCCACAGCCAGCTGAGAGGCCTCGACTCCACGGGTCGGTCCAGGCTTTTAGCGCCAACCTTTTTGTTAATGTACTGCAGTGGCTTGTGTGCACAGCTTCTCTCCCAGTACCAAGTTAAATTATTAAGACCCTTTAGACTTTTGGTACATTGTGAAATCTTTTTACAAGCACTTTTTTGGTCCAAATTCTGAACAGGTTACTTAACTTTTTTTGTTTTTTTTCTTCTAAAAGCCGCATCGTTTCTTCTGCTCTTTCGTAGACATCGGCACGTGTGCCATCACGGCGATTCCTTTTGAGAAGTCCAAAGTGCTGTTTGGCCTGGAGGAGATGGAGGAGTTTTCCATGGTGGATGAAACCGACGCCCATGCCGCAGCGGGAGACCTGAGCCGCTCGGCGACCTCTCTGGAGAAATGGGGCTGGATCATGTTCGAATGTGGCATCGAGAACCTCACGGTCAAAGGTAAGAAATAAGAACCCCAGGCATCCCCTCTGTCGTCAATTCGCCTGCAGACCTGTGAACGCGTTCTGCTTTGCGTCGCAGGGGGCCGTCAGTCGGGAGCCATTCTATACAATTCGTTCGGCGTGATGGGGCGCTCGGACGCTGGGGGGAAGACGGGCATGTCCAAGTCCAACGGTTCCACCGGCTCTCAGACGGGCAGCGGTTACAGCACGGACGTCTCCGACGACAACCTGCCCAACGACACTATGAGCCCCGCCTGCGACGCCAACGAGCACTCTGACTCAGACGACCAGGTGAGAAATGTCGAATGCCGTTTTGTGGAGTGGACATAAAAAAACAACATAGTTGGAACCACGTCGAAGCTGCTTTTACTCAAATTCCGCACTTTTACCGTGAGATTTGAGTGTCATTGTCTGGTATTCATGAGACCGGCAAACGCATGAAAGTTCTCTGAGCTTTGCTGACAGTGACCTCAAACTCTCCCTTGTGTGAGGAAAAAATAAATTCTCTTGGAGCGGATTCTCTTTTTCCATTTCTCTGCAGCTGTGGGCTTGAAATGTAACCGAGGAGGCTCACGGCCTCTTAAATGTCACAGGTGAACGGGGTGTCAACTGGCAACCTAGGCTGTCCTGCACTGATCGTTTTAACCCTGCACATTGACAGCCGTTTGATCCAGATTTGATAAAAGTGTAATTTATTCAAAATAAATTATTTAAAAAAGAGATTAAAGTCATCAAACTTTGAGCGACCACTCTGATCTAGACTCTGCTTTGGTGGCAAATCAAAGTTCTAATCGGCCTCAGAGGAGAACAGTAAAGCTGCAATACTGAAACTCATTTCCGCCTAATCTCTGCGTTCCCCGTGCGCTCTCTAGGATGAAGGAGTGGAGTCAGACGACCTGAAGAAAGACCTCCCCCTCATGCCCCCGCCGCCCGACTCCAGCAGCATGAAGCTGACCATCAGGGAGATCTGGTTCAGTTTCGCTGCACCCACTAACGTGCGTTCCCCTGCACAGGCCATCTCCAGGTACGACTCCAATGCAACGTAAATGCAATGGTTCTGACCCATTCCGAGTTTGGTAGTGAGGGTCTGAGTTTTGTTAGATGTCAACTAACCGACGCATCTCTGCAGGAGGAAGGAAGGGAAATCAATTCTTAAACAACGTTTTAGCATTTTAGCTGGAAAAAAAATAGGATAGAATAGTTATTAAAAGCTGACTCTCCCGCTCTCTGTTGTGTTGACAGGCAGTTGAATCTGCTCAGCACGGCCACACCTGCCATTGGAGCCTGGCTGGTTCCCATCGACCAGCTCAAATCCTCTCTACGCAAACTGGACCTGGAGGGCACGCTGCGCGTGTGCGCCGTGATGGGCTGCATCATGACCGAAGCGCTCGAGGTCAGCAATGCACATGTGGACCCAAAATCATGTACACCTAATGAAGGCTTTCCACTGTCCTCTGACTTTGTAGTTTTACTTGATTTTCCTTGTTCACTAGTTCGAAGCCTTGACCTTGACCCTTTCTGTGTCTTTCCCCGACAGAAAAAGAGCATCCACATCCCCATCCGGAGCAAGTACAACCGTGTGACCAAACGAGCTCGCTACCTGCATGAGAATCCCTCCTGCATGCTCTGTAACATCCTCCACCGCTACCTGCAGCAGGCTGACTACTCTGTCATCGAGGAGGCTACCATGGTAAGCGTCCAACTCTCCTCTTTTCCATCCCTCCACATGAAGTTAATTGGCTACTATAAGTGATATTGCGTCATTTGGAGTCCGTTTTACAAAAAGTAACTACCGCTTATTTTAAGTGGTCGTAAGTGCTCTTGGCTCCGCTGTGCTGTTTTTAATGAATCGCTCACTAGCGGCACTGATCCACTTCTTTTTATGTTCTTTTACCGTCTCCTTTCCGTCCCAGAATGATGGGGTCCCGGCCCTTGTGACGCTTAAGAAAGGCCTTGTTGCTTTGGCCAGACAGTGGATGAAATTTATCGTGGTGACTCAGGGCTTCAAAGCCATCGGCCTGATGAGGCCCAATCAGCTCGCCAAACCCAAGGAGCCTCAGCAGAGCCCGGGCGAGACCATCGTGGGCCTGGACAACGGCGCTGCCCTGCAGAGCGACACCAGCGCCGACGGAGCGGAGTTTGAATTTGACGCAGGTGGGATTCGCAGCGCTGCGCTGCTGTACACCGGCGCCATTCGCGTCGCCGTCCATCTGTTGCCGTTGGCGCGTGGTTCTGCGAGGAGTTTTATTTGATGTTGTTATTGTGAAGCCACAGTGAGTGAACACACCATGCTGCTGGAGGGAGCATGCAGTCGACCGCCGCCCAAAGAAGCAAACTCCGGTCCGGTCAGCGGGGTGGAGATCATGAGGAAACTGTCCAAGTCCCACGCGCACAATGAGTCTGCTCTCAGGATAAAGGTACAGCTCCGATCACCCCACCGGGTGCAATGTATATGTGCGTTATGGGGTCATTCACAGCTCATAGAGTCAAAGACCTGCGGTTTCTCATTTAGAAATACAAACCAACAAGCCAACAAAAAGTTGGCTTGACCTTTAGGGTGGACGAGTTCTCTAAGCCAATGCCTGACGGGAATTAGTGAATTAGGCGTAAATCACCCGTTTTTAATGAAATGATTTGAAAAGCTATCCGATAGGGTCCCTTTGTCAGTGCGGCATTCTTCTTTGGAGCCGGATGATTCTTCTTTTAGTTTTTACGCTCCTCACTTGTTGAACAAGCTTCCTAAATACCTGAGGTTCGTAGCTCATTTAATTCAGTGTGCAAAACATTACTCTTCCCCACGGCTTTCCAATTAACTAGAAGCATGACTTATTTTCACTAATCCTAAAATATTCATTTGTTCTATTTAAATTCAATATGCACTGCAATTTGTGCGCCTCTTCCCTTATGTTCTAGACAGAACTAAAAGCATGTTTCCCATAAAATACCAGCATTACAACAAAAAGTAACTTGGAAAGATTATCTGTTAAAATGATTAGTTCTAATTGATTTGTCATCACTACTTTGAATTTGATCATTTTTAGAAGAATCCCAAGGTTTCGTCTAAACGGTTTTATTAAATGCTCATCACATGTATGAAAGAAAGGCTCAGGTAGCGATACGGCGCTCAACACCATCTGTGCATTTCTCACACGCAGGGCTCCCATCCATACCAATCGCTGAGCTACACCAGCGGTGACACGGCCGCCGACTCACCCGCCCACGTGTGCCGCGCCGGCCTGCCGGCCAAGGACAGCCCCCGGAAGGAGAGCCTCCTGAGTAACCTGACGGGCAGCTTTCGCAGCCTGCACAACCTGCTGGAGGCCATGCCCCAGAGGAGCGAACCATCTGCCGCCGCCGCCGCTGCCGCCAAGAGCGGGTCCCTCACCCGCACAGGTAACGCCGCTGCATGGCACCACCGCACATAAGAGGGGGAAGGTTCTGATGCAGAGCGGGCACACTTGATTACAGCAGGCTAAAGTCAGTTTGGCATTTTTGCTGCAATGCTGACCTCTGCCGTCCAGTCATGTGAATGTGACGGCCTCCTGCAGCACCACAGTGCAGCAATATGCAGAGTCGCGTTTTCTTTTCACTATTTGTTCCATGATGCAATGTGCTCTCTTTCTTGTGGGCCTCAGGAAACAGTTTGGGCACGGACATGCTGACCGAGCACCCGCTGCTGTCCGAGCCGTCCCCGGTCAGCTTCTACAACTGGATGTCCAACGCTGTGGGCAACCGGACGGGGGCTCTAACCCAGGACTCCCCCGCCAACCGCTCGCAGCACAACAGCCTGCAGACAGGTCAGACGTCTCTTTCAGTTTGCCCAATACGTACTGTATGTTCATAAAAAAAAGCCATAGTCAGTCTGGCGACTTATAACGCTGTTTTGAATCAACTTCATCCTCCACTCTGTACAGTAGCTTTGACGGTGTCACTTGACCCACTGGATTCTCCTGTTTACCACTACCAGTACCAACCACTGCCACCACTTACCAGTCCAGAAGGAGGTCAGGGGTTGTTGCTCCTCAGTGTTGTGTCGATGAACTAGTTAGCCAGTTAGCAGTTGCTTTGTCCCCCTTCTGTTAGTTCAATAGTCACCTTGTACTCTGCATAAATCAGTAAATAAAAGTAGGGGCGCTTGGCTAGATAACCCTGAGGAATCCCTTGTAGCTAGGCCGCAGCGCTGTGATAGATGGATGGATCGAGTTACATTGTGTTTTTTTTATTTTCACTAACGGAGCGTGTTAGTGGAGTTTGGCAACCTGAAATGTTTGTTCATCCATCACAGCGCGGCTCTTTCCCACGCTCTGTTCCACTGCTCTCCCACGCATCCTCCGAGGCTACAGCCACACTGAACTTTCAAAAGCATCTCTGCGCAGGCGAACCTTTCAGAAATGATCTCTGTTCACACTAACGTTTCTGATGTAGCCTCCTTCAATGGTTCGTTGCTATTTGACTTTTTTCTTCTAATAAAACGGTTTGAAAGAACCGATTTGTGTCCAAAAGGGTGAGGCCTGCTGTTCTCTCTCTCCTCTCACCGTGGTGTCAGTCAATGACAGCCCAACAACTCAGCCAGAGCAGATCCTCACAAACGCATTAAAGAGCTCCATCACATCGCGTTAAGGGTTCCTAATCGGGTATAAAATACCCATAAAGCTCCTCTCAACACTCTTTATGCGGCGGTTAGCTTCCATTTAATTCACTCATCCAATCCCATCTCTGTTTGAGAGGAAGTGTTTCGCCCTTCTGCCCTCTGCTCACTCACTGCAGCTCACACTAACATGTCATTATCTAGCAACGTAACGCTCATGTGCGCTGGATGTTCACGTACAGCCGCTCCCCGCCTCTCACACCGCCCGCGTCCTTACAGGCGGCCCGTGCAACCTGCCCACGATCCCCTCGGCGTCAGACTTCAACGCGGTGCTGTCCAGCGACCAGAACACCCTGGATGGGACGCACTCCCAGCACAGCACCAGCCAGGACGAAATGGCCTACATCGAGGAGAGCAACCAGTGCCCGGCCGCGGTTCAGCTGGCCGACGCTCAGGTGCCGTGGAAACACACATCATCATCCCCGTCCTTGATGTCTCTACCTGCGAGGCTGTTTCCACCATTCGATTGTGTTTAGATTGTTTTGTGCTTTTTCCGGCCTTCTTTATGCGCGCGGGTCTCCTGCTGCTCGTAGAGATGTCCTCACCTTTTGTGCCTCGACGTCTGCCTCCCCACCCTCAGGTCGTTTTCAAGCCTCTGCTGAGCTACACAGGCATCCAGGCCCAGGACACCACTCCTCTCAGTTACAAGATGTACTTCGGAGAGCACCTGTCTTTTTCCGGCAACCTGGAGTGTCTCCGGGCAGACATCGTCGACTCCGACACCTCCAAAGAGCGGAAAAACAAAAGATCCAGGAGGTAAGAATATGTCGTAGCAACACATCAATCGGTGACTATTTCTGTTCGGCGCTCGCTGGAGACTCGAGCGTAGAGCGCCGGCTTCATACAGACGTAACCCTCCGTCCGCCTCCCCCCCACCCCCCCGCTCTCTAGACCAGGCATGGTGAACCTCCCTCCGTTCAAGCCGGCGCTGCTGATCGAGACGTTCAGCCTGAACGCCGTGCTGATGGAGAAGTCGGCCAGCGCTCCGCAGGGCCCCACCGCCGCCCCGCTGTCCTTCCACGACCTCAACCGCCGCCACTACAACACGTTCCACTGCGACTTCACCACGGCGTGCCAGGCCATCAGCCAGCGCGTGGACATGGCCCTGGTGCGCCTCATCCACCAGTTCAGCACCATGATCGACGACATCAAGGCCACGCAGACGGACATCAAGCTGAGCCGCTACACCGCCGGCTCGGCCTCGCCGACGCCCACCTTCAAGGCGCGGCCGTACCGCCACTTCAGGTCCTCCGACTTCAGCCGCAGCTCCCGGGGCAGCGTCAACGGGGCGGGGCGCAGCGGGACCCAAACCCTGAAGAGCAAGCGAGGGGTGGGCGGAGGAGGAGGAGGAGGAGGAGGAGGAGGAGCAGGTTTGCCGCCAAACGGGCCTCCGTCCGGCATGGACACGCTGGGGAGACGGGAGCCGCGAGGTCGCACCTCCCTCGGCCGCTCCGAGCGACGCACCTCAAAGGTAATGATGAGACGCCACCACTTGCGTTACTGTGTATTTAAGGGGGAGATTAAATAAATGTGTTAAAATAATGTGGACATTAAGCAAATGGTCCGTGTTTGCCTTCTCTGAAATGTCGACAGACGAGGCGGGAAGAAATAGAATTGAAACTGTTCGGAATGTATGTTTTTATATTTGAAAAGGACCTGACAACCAAAACAGGTCTTTCAAGAAAAGCTAGTTATTTTTTAAAATCTTTGAACAGGCTTGGGAAATAATATTTGACCTTTTTTAATATGATCTGTGACAAAATCATTCTGTGAGTGTAATTTTTCACAACTAAACTCTAGAGGGAGCCAGAAGATAATTCTTCCCATAGCGGAACCCTTTAGTAAAACACAGCATTAGGATTTGGTTAAAAGTTATTTTATTCAGTCAATACTATAAAAATTAACAAACGGTAAAGTAGAATATTCTCTTGTATAGAATAGCCTGATTTGATTGTTTTCCATGTGCTTCAAACTAAAATAAGCCAAAGCCTGTAGTACTTGCGTGAATCCGAGCCAGAGCTTTTTGAAGTAACTGTTATCTGTCTCTGCACAGAGAGCTCAGTCGCTTCTGTTTACCGACGAGTCGATGATGTCGTCTCAGAGATCTCATAACCGTCTGTCGTGACGTCTCCTCTTGGTTCCTTGCGTAACGCCTCAAGGTGTCGAGGAAGGGCTCCCGCGACGTGGCGGACCACATGGCCATCCAGATGGACGACTCTGACTCCATCACGGTGTCGGAGCAGAGCGAGCCGTCGGCCGAATGCTGGCAGAACATGTACAAGCTGCTCAACTTCTACTCGCTCATCTCCGATCCCACCGGCATCCTGGAGAAAAGCTCCCCAGAGAACTGCCTCTCAGGTGGGGGTGGGCTTCCACAAGTCATCTAGTTCCTAACGTCCATCCCTTCTCTCCACTCTGTTCTTCTGGAGCTTCAATTCCCTGATGTCTCTCTCTCCTGCATCACATTTCAAAATCCATCCTCCTGAAAATAGTGCGGCGTATTTTGGTTTTTAATTTGCCAGCATACTTTACATATTCGGCAGTTAAATACAAACAGACTGATCCGCCCCTCCCTCCCTTTTTTCCGCAGAAGGTGGACGTCGGCCCTCGGAGCCGTTCTGCAAAGTGATCTTCGAGAACGAGCAGCAGGACCCCACCACGCCCAACAAGCCGCCCGGCGCGGGGGGGCGGCGGCGCAGCCTGGTGAGCTCGGAGCCCCAGCACGTCACGCTCATCGTGTTCGGCATCGGCATGGTGAACCGCACGCACCTGGAGGCCGACATCGGCGGGCTGACGATGGAGGCGGAGCTGAAGAAGATCCACGGAAGCTTCACCCTGAAGGAGAAGATGAAAGGTGGGGGCGGGACCTCTGCGGGCTTCCTCAGGGCAAATATATACTGTTGCTTCTGGTCTTTATTTAGTTTGTTCTCCTTCTTATGGTAAATGGTAAATGGCCTGTACTTGTATAGCGCTTTTCTAGTCTTCCGACCACTCAAAGCGCTTTAACACTACATGACATCATTCACCCATTCACACCCATTCATACACTGATGACAGGAGAACCACACACAGTGACACCTGCCATCAGTAACTACCATTCACACACTGTAGTCGCAGCTACAGGAGCAATGTTGGGTTAAGTGTCTTGCCCAAGGACACAACGACATGCGGGTTAGCCGGGCCTGGGATCAAACCCACAACCCTCTGATTGGAGGACGACCGTGCTCCCTCTCACCCACAGTCTTATGTTTGTGTGTCGGCAGATATCCTGCACCAGAAAATGACGGAGACGTGCGCATCGGCTCACATAGGAGGGGTAAACATTGTTCTCCTGGAGGGCATAACTCCTGACATCCAGTACGTACAGTTACTTTTCAACTTCTACTTATTAGAAGAGTCATTTTAACAACGATCATCTTCTCACTATGATTTTTTCTTTTTTTTTTTTTAGTTCTCATCTTGAAAGAAATTCTATGAATCGAATATTGATCCTGGCGCTTGCTGTTTGAAATCTGTCATTTGTTTTTTTTACTATCATAATTATGAATAATGTTCAATATTCTATTAATTTGTTGTGCTATACAAGAGAAAAACTATTTGATTTGTACAAATGTTCCCAAAGCTTCTCGGCTCATAAGTGTTACATCTTCGCCAAAATGGATTTTGACCTTTTTTTTCAAGACGCTCATTGATATATTTGAGAGTCTGAGTGAAGGAAGAATCCGTCTACTTGCTCAACAACACAGCGGCAGAACACAGTCAATTTAACGCCAGGTCTCTTTTGTAGCATCCCGGCATTTAAACCAAAAGATGGGAGGCAGTGTTTTCCTTCGGTGCTTGACGCTCAGCAGAAGCCAATTATGAACTCATTTCCAGCCGGGGGAAATTTAAACTGCGCTTTTTGTTTTTACTGCAAGCAATTTCCTCAAAGCAAAACCCTCCTAATCAGGTTACAAGCCCTGTAGTCATGCATTGAGACAGACTGAAGCATTTCCACGCTGCTTTTCTTCGGTTTAGAGCTTCTGCTGCTGCTTCTCTAAGAAGATGTATATATATATATATATTTATTTATTTACCCCCTTGTCTCATTCTGTTTAACAGATGCTCCCACTGTGAAACTGCAACCAAGACTTAATCCTATTTTCATATTGTAAGCTGCACACGCGCGTTTGAGTCAGTGTGCCACGCGGCTCGGCTCGTGTAGGCGATTCAGATACAAGTAGGAATGATTGCAGTGCTGCTGGCATCTTTTTCTCACTGCAGATAAACACCGTCGTCAGACAAAGACATGAATTAAGCGATAATTAGCAACAGGCTCTGATTGAAGTGAATGTGTCACATTTAAAGCTGAGTCTGTCATGTCAGCAGTTATTTTTCTCTTTTAGGAAACTCTGGTAATCCTTGTTGGCTCATCTTATTCACATTTTGAGCTTCTTTTTTAATCCGGAGCCTATTTTTTGTGCGTCAAAACCTAAAAAAAAGGTGCACATGACCCTTCCAGTTGTACTCTGTTGACTCATCTGTGTTCTTATTTTATTTATTTTTCCCGTGTGGTGTGTGAGTTGTTTCACACTTCTGCTCTTCTTCCTCTTCTATCTCTTCCAACCACTTGCATAGACTGGAGGATTTCCCAACATCTCCCACCAGCACAGCTAAACAAGAGTTTCTGTAGGTCAATGCCACCGTGTAAAGCTCCATGCATCAGTGAACAAACACAGCTCCTCCATCTGTCTTTCATCCGTGTGTGTTCTCAGGGAAAAGGCTCCTCAGGCCTGCGCTTGTTCACGTGTTTACTGTTTGTGTTTAAGAAAGCACAATTTGGGGTTTGGGTTAAGTTATTCGTGTACATCTTTCTTTTTTCGGTAATGATCCCAGTCGGCCGAAAATATTGGAAAACCTCAGCGTGATATTTCAGTAGAATATCATTTTCATAAGATTGCGAAAGGAAGGATAAGCGCTTTCATTCGACCTCCATGTTGAATTCACCACCTTCTTCACTCATAGTGGATCGTGTGTCCCCCGTTGTGATCGCCCATTCCACCCGCTCCCCCGGGAAACGTCCCTCCACTGTCCGACGTCCTCTCAGTTGCGCGTCCGCCGGGGAGGAAGACGCGCCGCTCATTCCGCTCGGCGCTGTGTTTTCAGGACGGTGGTGAAGTGCAACATCGCCAAGTCGCAGGCCTTGTACAGCGCCCAGCGAGGCCTGAAGACCAACAACGCGGCCGTCTTCAAGGTGGGGGCCATCATGATCAACATCCCCCAACACCCGGCGACGCTGCACAGCATGATGGTCCGCAGCTCCCACCAGCTCTCCAAACAGATCTCTGACCTCATCCGCCAGCCCTCCAATGTGTATGTGCCCTTCGTTTGTTTATTCATTTGATCTGAAGGAAATGTCTGTCCTCATTTATTTTATCTCCTATTTTACACATTTTAAAGGAGCTGAGGTTGAACTTAAAAATGAGCAAAGAAATTTGTCTCCGAAATGTGTGCCCTCTGCATCCACGCGGCCAAAGTAATTGAAAAATTAAAAAAGCCCCAAATGTTCCCAGGGATGTGGCTCGTTTACAGCGTTTAAAAGTAATGAGAAACTGACATTAATATGTTGTACACTTGTAACTGTATTTAAAATCCAAAACGGATCCATCATGCAACACACTAATGTCATTAGATTTTAATCTGCATTTAATAAAACCCCATAAGGAGTCTTTCATCTCAGTAAGTGACGGGTCACTGCAGCACATCCACGGGGTTGCCAGTTAACGGCTTTCAAAGCCTTTGTTTGTTTGTTTGTTTGTTTGTGTGTGTGGTTTGTCTCCATAGTAATATTCTGAATTATGTTAATATATTTATAGAGTTTTAGTTGTGCTTTGGATACCAAACAACTTTTCTAGAATTTGATGTTTACAGCGACATGAGCCTGTTTCTGCAAAGCTCTCCATAAAAACACACACGAAAATATAGAATTGATAGCAGCGATTTCCCAGTGTGCACGTCCTTACCCGACAGAACCAGTTCACCCTGAGAAGTTAAAAGTACACTTTCAAAAAAAGGATTGGAGCAGGGGAAGATGGTTTATAGTTTAGAGATTTACAAGATTAAAGTGAGAATTTTAGGTGTTATTTCATGAGAATAATCCAGACATCAGGATGGATTGAACTTTTGGGGATTCATTTATTTTAACACGTTATCAGTTCATGTCCAACCTTTGCCGTTTCCGCGGTCCTCTCTTTTACACAATGGATGGATACTAAGTCCATAGCCTCATATTTCTGCCTCCTGTTGGAATTGTTTTAAAAAATCGTATTCTTTCTTCAGTCAACCTCCTAACAGGGAAGACACCCCGACCCCGCATCCCTCGGACCGAGCGTCCAGCATCAATCAGACCCCCGTGGAAGCCAACGAGTTCCCTCAGCTCCCCGAAGGCCTGGAGAAGAAGCCCATCGTCCTCAAGTTCAGCGCCATGATAGACGGCATCACCATCGGGGCCGCCCTGCTGCCCTCGCTGAAGGCGGAGTACAAGATGGGTTGCATGAAGAGCCACGGCATGACAGGTGAGTTGTATTGATTTTCCTCCATGATGTACACTAATTGGGGAAGAGATCCTTTTTTCCCGTGGAGGTCTTTTTCCAGCTGTCCTGATAATCCTGAGTTGTCCTCATAGGTCTTAAAGAGGTCTTCCTTTAATGGTCTCTTCCCGATCTCAGCCCAGAATACGTAATATTCATTATGCTTTTCCATTCAGGGGCGCAAACCAGTTTCACCTTCGAGCTGCCAAACCACAAGCTTTGCTTCCAGTCCAAAGTGTCCCCGGTGGACATGTCCACCATGCCGCCGTCTGCCAGCCTCACCCTGCCGCCGGTCACCATGTCGGGAGAGTACATCATGGAGGACCACGACAGCCACTCGGACCAGGGCTGGGCGCCTGACGACTTCCCGGCAAAGCAAGGAAACTACCTCCAGGGCAACTACCTGCGCTGTGTGGCCGAGGTGAGCGCCTCCTCCCGAAGGGAGAGGATGTGAGGGGGGCGGTGGATAAAAGACAACCAGACGGAGAGCAGGACCGCCGGCCTCGCTCTTAGCTTCGCCCTCACTCGTCTCATCTCTGATGTGCAGATCGGTTCTTTTGAGCACAACCTGACCACGGATCTGCTCAACCACCTGGTCTTCCTGCAGAAGGTTTTCATGAAGGAGGTCAACGAGGTCATCCAGAAGGTCTCAGGTACGGTACCACAGGCGTGTGTACATTTCTTTACCGCCGTGCAGACTTCCCCTCATTATCATATTAATAGACAAACTCTGCACAAAGCGATATCTTTTCCCTTTGCTGCTCCAGCGGCCCAGTGTTTCTTTCTCTCAGATCAATACAGTTAATCTAATCCTAAACATGTGGCTGCTCCCAGCAGCCCACAGCTGCTACTTAAGTCAATGAAAAATATTGTTTTCCACACAAAACAAGACCCAAGGCACTGACTCGTATCCAGTCCTGTTCTTTTCACCAACAGTATTGATCGTCAGTGGGGGGGGTTTTCCTCTCAAAACTCGCTAAGCTTGATCGATGCTAAACCAGCAGAGAGAACTATGAGTTTTATACTATTTTATGGCAAACAATAATGGCAACGGCACGTGTGCTAACGAGTCTCATCTGGGACACTTATTCTTAGAGCTGACACACACACGGACAACACGATCCCATTTTATTGCAGCCGCGTGGGCTCGTGAGGGTGACTTGTTTGCTCCCCGTTCCTGCAGGAGGAGAGCAGCCCATCCCGCTGTGGAATGAGCCTGACACTTCAGCCGACGCAGAGAAGCCCAAAATCCTGCTTTATTCTCTCAGCCTCATGTTCAAGGTACGTCGCGTTCAGGTTTCTGTCATCCTGTCGCGAGATTAAATCCGGATTTGTTTCAGAGGAATAAATAACGGTAATAATAAGTGGTTTGCTCCACTCCTTAGGGAATCCAGATGACCGCCACCACTCCTTCCATGCAAGCTGTGCGCTTTGAGACGGGCCTCATCGAGCTGGAGCTCTCCAACCGGATCCAGTGCAAGGCTCAGCCCGGCGGCAGCAGCAGCTACCTCAAGCTGTTCGGCAAATGTCAAGTAGATCTCCACCTGGCTCTCGGACAGATAGTAAAGCACCAGGTACAGGTCGGGGACGCCTGCATTCGCAAAGTCAAGAGTTCTCGGTTTAGCGATCCCCGCGTGACTCCCGCTCTGCCTTCGCTCCGCAGGTGTACGAGGAGGCCGGCTCGGACTTCCACCAGGTGGCGTACTTCCGAACGCGCATCGGGCTGCGTAACGCCCTGCAGGAGGAGATCAGCGGCTCCTCGGACAAGGAGGCCGTGCTCATCACGCTCAACAGGCCGATCGTCTTCGCCCAGCCGGTGACATTTGACAGAGGTTTGGGTCAAGTTTCCTCCGCAGCACGTTCAATGTCAGAGCTAATCCTGAGCAGCTTTTTTACCAAACACGCTGTGGTTAGTGGCTGGTAGTGTTTTCACCTTGTGGGCCAGTGTGTGTGTGTGTGTTTGTCATAATGTCACAATCTGGTCCTGGAGACACACTAGAGCGAGAACTATCAGGATGGAGGTTTTGATTGCCTTGACAGGTCATTATTTTTGTGTCTGTCTTTGAAGATGGTTTGGTTTTGCAACCATCTGATTTCCACCACTCGTGTCTTTTAAAATGAAACGTGACCACATTCAGGATGTTAACTCCTAAGTTCTTTCTACCCACGCGCTTGTCCTCCTGCAGCTGTGCTCTTCTGGCTGAATTACAAGGCTGCGTACGACAACTGGAACGAGCAGCGCTTGGCCCTCAACAAGGACATCCACATGGCCACCAAAGAGGTGGTGGACAAGCTGCCGGGCATCCAACAGACCTCCGCCCAGGCCTTCAGCACCCTCTTCCTGCAGCTGACGGTGCACGACCTGGGCATCTGCCTCCCCATCACCAACACGTCCCAGGTAACCTGCCCCGCCACAGTCAATGTTGTAGAGCTGTAACATGTGTACTTGTTGTCTTTCAGAGGGAGGATGTCAAAGTTCTAATATAGTAGTTGCTAATTCTGCGACCGATAACAGCAGGGTCATTCTGGTAAAATGTTCACATTTACATATGTAGTCGTGTTTAATGCAAATTATGCAATGAACGAGATAAAACGCATGTTTTAGTCTCTTTTTTTGCATTTCAGCAGTTTATGGAAGCCACAGTACAGATGAATGGGAGGATGATGTCCACAGTAAAAGCACTCAGGAATAAGTCCTGTTGCTTTTTCTATCAAATTGTTCACTTCATCCCCCTGACGTGAATGATTATCATCATCTCTCTATGCACTTGCCAACATCAACTTTACCAGTGTTTTATTACTTGCAATTGTGTTATTAATAACCTTTATAATATCATTGTTTTTTTGTTTTTTAGTTTCATAAAAAACAAACAAATCCTCTGTTATCAGCTTTGAAGTCAGTGTCACCAGCTCCCGGCTGTCATGTCACACTTATTTCCATAGAGAGGACAAGCACCAGCTACGGAGGGCATCAACTCTGAAGCTGGGGCCAGCTCGTCAATAGGCCGGCAAAAAAATGCACGAAAAGTAACCGCCGATTTATTACACCTCTTGTGATGGCTTGTTGTGGGACAATGGCTGTGATCAATACGCGGTGTCACAAGTGCTCTTTTTGTTGTGAAAAAGGCAGCTCGTACAACTTTGTAGCAACGCACAGCGCTGGCATAACAGCTACAACCAATGAAGCTTGTGTGGGTGTTTTGGGGTGTGTGATTACTTCATTCCAAGAGGTTATGCCAGTCGGTCTACTAAGTGTCTCTTATCTGTGGCTAGAATGGGAGCATCTTTGAGAGACCGCCGTTGAATTGTATAAATTTGCACACATAATTCCACATTTGTAGCTGTGTTGTCTGTATATTCCTGTAAGAGAAAGCCTGTTTGAAATACCTGGATTAGCCCCCGCCAATCATGCAATTAAACACATGTGACAAACTGAAAAGCTTGGTAACATTTCACTTGGTATTTATAAGAACAGGAATTTGTGGAGTAAGCTGAAATTATTTAGTAAAACATTCTATTCAAAATCACATGAAAACATCTGCTTTGGCCGTTGTTTTCTTGAGTGGATCCAGTGGCTTCACACTGCAGTAGAATGAAGTGTTACCGGCTTTCTCTGCCTTTTTCCATACAAATGGAAGTGGCTTCTATATTATTCTATATCCACGTACTGCTCCTTCCTCTGGAGACCATAGTAACCCCCCCCCCCCCCCTGTGTCCCCCGTCTCCCTGCCTCTCCGCCAGGCCAACCACAGCATTGATTTTGACACGGGCTCGGCGATGGTCCTGACCATCGAGAGCACGCTCATCACCGCCTGCTCCTCCGAGTCCCTGGTGAGCAAAGGCCACTTCAAGAACTTCTGCCTCCGCTTCGCCGAGGGCTTCGAGACCTCGTGGGACGACTGGAAGCCTGAAATCCGAGGGGACACGGTCATGAACGCTTGTGAGTGACGCCTCGTGTCCCAGCGGGAACTGAAGTATTGAGTGAATCAGGAAGTTACATTTTTTTGGAAACAATAATTGACTGAAAAAAATTACATATTTGATATGTATCCTACATAAATGCATGACTTACTATGGCCCTCATTACTCTGTCAAGTCCAAACCATGATTCCTCTGAGACACTGTGTCTGTTTGTGCGCTCTGGTTGCAGGTGTTGTCCCTGACGGTACGTATGAGGTGTGTTCCAGGACTACTGGGCAGCCTTCTGCAGGCAAGTTCCTTTCACAACCCTCTGGCTCATCAGTTATGGATCGGTGCCCAATAAGCCCGAGACCACTGCCTGAAAAGTTTATTTTGCATTAATTTCCGTTCTGTCTCCCTCTTCCTGCTCACAGAGAGCAGCAGCGCCGGCACCTGGACCCTGAACGTGCTTTGGAAGATGTGCGGCATTGACGTTCACATGGATCCCAACATCGGCAAGCGGCTCAACGCGCTGGGGAACACGCTGACGTCCCTGACGGGCGAGGAGGACGTGGACGACATCGCCGACTTGAACTCGGTGAACATGGCGGACCTTTCGGATGAGGTCGACGCCGGCTCCATGTCACCCACCATCCACATGGTCAGTCAATAACAGGTTCCTCTATGGCTCTGCCCTTTGTTTGGGCTACTGTAGGAATTATATGCACCACAGATGGATTTCTTTTTGTCATTAACTTTCGACTTTGCTGTAAGGACATATTTAGATGACAAGAAAAATATTCCAACAGTAGATCAGCTGTTCTGGGTTTATAGCGTCAGTCAGCAGGTTTTTTCAGGCCGATCTCAAAGATATCTTCAGTTGTAAAATAAAAGGACTTTAATAGTTTGACATCTAGCAAGTAAATGATAAATAGAATGGTGTTCGTTTTGCGCCTTTCTAGTCTTCTCTGAGGACTGACTAAGCCACTCACACCCTCACACGTACCCCAAAGGAACGTCTTTTAGGAGCAATTTGTTCTAAAATGTTCAGTGCTTTGCTCATCGACACGTTTTGGAGGAGCTGGCGATCCAAGCCGGTGGTCCGGATACGCTCCGATCGGACCGAAGAACCAGCTAGTCGGAATCTGCCTATCTGCGCCACGGGGGGGGATCCTAAGCTCTCACATCGCAGTGACGACAATACACATTTTTATTAAAAGTAAAAGATATGTGTTAAGCTAACTAATGTAGCCTCATATTCAACAGACCTACGTAAGATTGGTCTCCACCTCTACATCAAACGAACAAAAGCAACAGGCTTATTTCACGTAGTATCAGACAATTCCTTTTTAATGTCGATGCATTTGGCCAAGCGCTCCCCTGGGACGCTGCCCGAAAGCCTCGGACAGGAAAGGTCTGACCCGAGTAGGTAAGTTTTTTCCCCCTCTCCATCCGTTTGACCCTGCCGTTGTTTACAGAGTCCAGGGAGCCAGTTCAGCCCTCGGCTGACGCTGAGGAAGCGTCTGGTAAACCACATCCTGGGCCTCAGCCCCCGGCCTCAGAGTGTGTCTCACCCAGCCGACTACCTAAACTGTGCATCGCCCCGCCTGCGAGCGGGCAGCGACAGGGCCCAGAGACCCCTCTCCTGGGCGTGTGTATGTAGCCACCCATCAGTGTCAACCTCTTCTCTGGGCTGCCGAAAAATCACTTGCTAGGTGGCGCTACGTCTGTCACCACCGGAGGGTTGTTGATTCCGAAATGCCGAGCAATGCCGTGTCATACTTTTTGAGCTAAATCGGATGAGTGTGGGGTTGCTCATCATTTGCTTATTAAGCTTCTACAATGGGTGAGAAAATGAATTAGTGGTATCCAATTCCCTGATGCGACCAAGCTTGGTTTTTCCTTCTTGAAATTGGAGTGAGGTGGTGGTGGTGGTGGTGGTGTCTCCTGTTTTCTGCGTCTGATGATAATTGGATTTGTGGATTGGACTACAAACAACGCTTCTGTAATTGAATCAAAAAAGTAAAACAAAAGGTTTCTCCTGCAATAACAGTTTTTGAAGGGCGTCTTCTCATTTAAAGCCGCTGCCTTTCTCTTTTCCCGGCTTTTAATCACCAGGGTTTTTTTTCCGATAAATATTGTTCGGCTTTGTATCGTTGCTCTGACCCAACAGGAGTCCATCGACCCCAGAAGGCAGCCGCCGATGGGAAGCCAAACGGTGGACGCCCGTGGGAGGAAGTTCATCAGGGAGCTGAACGAGCAGGCCAAGGTCATCGACGACCTCAAGTGAGATGGGATATTAATGAGTCTAAATGGTTCAACCGGCCGACAAAGGGTCCTTCCACCCCTCCGCTATCCTCTTCCAACCATCTGCATCCTCTCTTCTTCTTTTCTTTTCGGACCACAGAAAGTTGGGGGCGAGCGAAGGCACCATCAACCAGGAGATCCAACGTTACCAGCAGATGGAGTCCGTGGCCGTCAACGGCATCCGGAGGGACGTCAGAAAGAAGCTGCGTCGCTCGAGCATGCGGGTGAATGCTCGTCCATCCAGCGGCTCACACGAGCGTGTGTGTTTTTATTTTTAACCTTTAGGAATCTCGTGTGTGACTTTGTGTTTTGTTGCCGACCAGGCGGCGTCTCTGAAGGACAAGTGGGGTCTCGGCTACAAGCCGAGCTACAACCGCTCCAAAAGCATCTCCGCGGCTGCGGGCCGACCGCCTCCAAAGAGGATGGACCGACAGAGGTAAAAGGAAGGAAATGAACTGCTGCATAGCAACATTCACTGTAAACAAACAGGACAAAGTGACCTCGCTCCAATGTCACTGCTTTGGAAACACATTTCCCTGTGACTTTCTCACAAAGCGGATACAACGACTCACCGATTAGGCTGCTGACATGGAGGAGGGGAAGTGCCCATCACATCTGTTTATAGTAATTATCCAGATGTTTCTGTTATGGTGTTAAAACATGAACTCAGGGGAAGAACGAATGAGTCAAAAACCGTTGGAAATGAATCTTATGAGTAACCATTTGTGCTTTGTGCGCTGATAAATTGTTTGTATTCCTGCATCCCGCCCAGTTTGCTTCAGTTTGCTTCACTGTGTCCACAGTTCCAGAATAGGCGACGTGGACGATCTGCCGGATGTGCGAGTGGATGCCGCGTCGCCGGGACCTCGGGTCACCTTCAACATCCAGGACACGGTAAACATGGAATGCGGGGGAGGGCCACAGGAACGCCGCGTAGCTTTGCACAGACGTGACGGCGCTGTATGCTTTGGACACATTTTCATTTTAACCGATCGATGGAATTTAATGCGTGTCTTTTTTTTGTGTGTGTCATTTTAACAGTGTGACGATGGTATCTTTTGTTGTGTGACTATAATTGATCTTCATATGCAACCTGAGACTCGTGTGCCCTGCGGCCTTTATTTCAAAGAGGGCTCAAAGAAAGAGACCATTGCGCTCTGAGGAGTTCACTTTATTCACTGTTTTGAATCCCTCTTTTGTTCAATTGAAGATAAATAATCAGGCTTTGGACGCTGCTCATGCACCTCTCAGCCCAGGAGAGATATTCAAGGTATACGGCTCCAGAAATTCAATTCCGAATCCTAAATTTAATGAATTCAAATACCTGACAGACGGCAACAAGTTCTTGCGTTTCCTCTTCTCTTCTGTGATTACCTTGAGCGTGCTGATCAGACTATGAATATGCAAAATCAAAACAGGATGATGAAATACTGCCTCTGGCTGTGTTAATACGGTGCCAATGTTATATTGAAAAGCACTGTGTGAATTTGCATGGTAATTTAGTGCAATCCTTTTGTGTCCCTAGTTACAAAGTGATTTATTTGATGCTATGTGGAAGCAAAATACATTTTCTACAGACTTTATTACTGCTCACTTACCAGATAAATACCAGCAGCAATCACCCACAGAGATGCGAGGGGAGGGAATTAGTCCAGGATTTTATTTGGACAGCACAGGCTTGTTCGCATAATGAGACTTGCCTGTAAATACAAGCTCGTAGTTGGAATGCTGCTATTGATTTATGGACCCGCACCATCTCATCCTGCATTGAAATTGCATAAATAAATCTAACTAACTACGCATGGCAGGGCTCAAAATCCCCGCCCGTCAGCTGCGGTTCATCACAACTTTATTTCCTTTCTCACCCTCAAAAATATCCAATCAGACACAAGATATTGATGGACAATCCAGCTTTAAAGGTCAATGGAGAATGATGTAAAATTCTAACGCTCACCTAACTGTGCAATCCGTCCAAAAACGGCGTTTTTAGGGGTCACATGGTCACATGACTGAGTTATCCCCAAAACAAATGCAAATAGACACGTTGTTGATGCTCAAATCCAATTTCAGAGGCACTTAAGCAAACATTTTCAACACTTTCATTGATTTTTTTTTTTTCCCCCAGCTGTCCTTTATGAAAAGCAGACTTGGTGTACTTGAAAACTTTCTTGGGCATCTTTTCGTTGTTGGCCTGTGTTTCACCTGTTGTTCTCCTATCGGGGTCGTCTCTTCATCGTCCTCATCATCATCATCATCTCACTCCGCCTCGCTCATTCCACCGCAGAAAGTGCATGGCCTCTCCGCTCCTGCGGGAACCTCTTCGGGCCGGTAGTGTTCTGTCAGTGGACGCGGCCGTAAAACAAAACATCTCAACAGTTCTGTGAGATTTCAGCATTCTTTTTAAGACTCGGGTCACAAAAAGGAAGCAAATACCTGGTGGTCCAATTGACAGAACGCTACCTCCTTTTACAGTAACGGGTGGTTGGCTGACTTCCCGCTCGGGACGTAACGTCTTTAAGTACGAGGAGCCCTGTGAAGTGTGTCTCCTTGTGTGAGTTTGACTCTTTGCCCCTCTCTGAAGTTTCCCGAGGAGTCCGAGGTGGACCTGTTGTCAGTCAGGATCGACGAGCCATCCCATCCTCTCCATCACCTTCATGCTCCATCCGTTAGCGAGGGCCGGGGCTCAGTTTTCAGTGCCCCCTGCACCCCCGCTGTCTTCTCACCCGCGCTTCCCTTCCAGCACGACGACATGCGGCGCGACGACCTGTCCTCCTCCTCCTCGGAAGACTCTGAAAAGGAGGACGAGTTCGAACGGGAGAGACAGTCGAGCTATCGGAGGCCCGTGTGAGTCCTTTTTTTCTTTTTTTGCCATTCTTGTGATTCATATTAGATCAAAGGAGGCACCTTTTAATTCCCCATCACAGATCTGTGAAAGCTTTTTATTTTTTTTTCCCCCTCCCTTTCTTCCCAGCCCGTCTCACAGGAAGCCTTCTGGCTTTTCTGCTGTGAGTCAGCTGTTCAGCGAGCGCTGGCCGAGCGCGGCCGCCAACCGCAGCTTCGGCGCCCCGGCGACCGAAAGAAACATCGACTTTGAGCTGGATGTCCGCGTGGAGATCGACAGCGGCAAGTGTGTCCTCCACCCGACCACTCAGCAACCAGAGCACGAGGACGTTTCCCTCAAGAAGTACGATGAAAGGCTCTCTTCTTATTCTGATAACTACTGTGATGATCTTGGATTTTTATTTTTTTAATCACGTCAAAGGACTAGAAAGGAGGAGATGTGGAGTTGCAGATTAGTTTGGATGCTGCAGCGTGTCCTCGATACATAAAATACACAGAGGGAGTAAAACTTTCATGATGGGAGAAGTATGCAGAAGAAGGCATAAGCACAGCGTCCTCACGGGACTCTCTGTCTCCCTGTGGGGGTTTCGGCAGGAGCTGCGAGCGCAGCCTCAAGAGCCTGGACCAGGAGTCTCCTCCCAAGAAGAAGAAGCTGCAGTCCAACTACAGCTCCACCACCCATCTGCTCGCCGGCAAGAAAAGTGCCTCCTCCCTGCAGACCAAATCCAACGACACGGAGACCACCGTGTTCTACATTCCAGGAGTGGACGTGAAGGTCGGCTCCCTGCAGCATCCAACGGGTTTCTACTCGGTGCTCTTGCTCCTGCTCTTGATTTGAATAACTCAATATTCCGCGTTGCTTTCCTTTTTTTCCAGCTGCACTACAACTCCAAGATGCTGAAGACCGAGTCGCCCAACGCCTCGCGCGGATCCTCCCTCCCTCGCACTCTCTCCAAAGAGTCCAAGCTGTATGGTATGAAAGATAGCGGCCCTCCCAATGCGGTCGAGAGCAAGACTAACTCGCTCCTACCTCCCCCACCCCCACCTATTCCATCAGGTACTGAGCATCCCCTCGTTTGTCCTTGCATGCCCGTAATCACCGACACTAGAGCGCCGTATTGTGATTTTACATCTACACGAGGACCCGGCCCAATCAAACGCATGTGATTACGTCTTTAGTCTCAAGGCATGAATCCACAGGCCACCTTTTGGATCAAACCGGGCTTATTGATGCACTACAGACGGGAAAACGCCTCCAAAACCTTTATCAACAAACGCTTCCAGTTTAATAGAAAATGGTTTAAGAGCTCCCGTATGTCCCCGCAGCCAAAGGTAAGGGCAGTGGCGGCGTGAAGACGGCCAAGCTGTACGCCTGGGTGGCCCTCCAGACCCTGCCGGAGGAAATGGTCATCAGCCCCTGCTTGCTGGACTTCCTGGAGAAGGCGCTGGAGACCATTCCCATCACTCCCGTGGAGAGGGGATACTCAGGTCTGTCCTTTGGAACCTCTCTATCCTTCCCGTCGCTGGCAGTCGACTCTGGTTTTGTTCACCGCATCTCTTTGTGCACCTCGCCTCAGCAGCGGCGGCGTCCCAGGAGGAGGACATGGGTCAGTTCGACGCGGTGGAGCAGCTGGAGGAATCCACCACCTCGCTGGTGTCCTCTTCCACCTCGGCCTACTCCTCCTTCCCTGTGGACGTGGTCGTCTACGTCAGAGTCCAGGTGCTGAATATCTGACAGTTATCCGTACAGTTTTTCACCCGAATCTTTTTTGCAACATTAGATAAGAGCGGCAACCAAAATAACTGTCCCGTATTTTCTTGTAAGAGCTATTTTAGATGCCTTTAGTACGTTTCCCAGTAATTACAGAGATAAAATACAGTTCAAATTCAAGATTCAATGATCCACCCTCCGTCCAACTGGCGTATAAGCCTGTGGTGTTATGTGGATAAGTTGCACTGCTGACGATGAAGTGAAATATGTGAAACATGTCTCGTGTTTGCAGCCTTCTCAGATCCGCTTCAGCTGCCTGCCCATGTCCAGGGTGGAGTGCATGCTCAAGCTGCCCTCCTTAGACCTGGTCTTCTCCTCTAACCGGGGAGAGCTGGAGACCCCGACAGGAGCCCACCCCGCCGAGGGATCCCCCCACCCGTCCTCCACGCCGCCAGGGCAACATATTCCCAAAGCGCCTCCCAGCAAAAGTACGTGCAGCCTGTCTGGTGGAATAATGAGGCATGCGTGTGTGTGCGTGTGCGTGTGTGTGTGCGTGTGAAGAACGGAACTCTGGTTTGAAGTCTCGCGGATGCATTAGCTGTCACTCCGTGCGATGTCTGCGTCCTGTGTGATTTAACGTTGCTCACATCTTGTTCTCATCCATTTATTATTTTGCCCTGCAGGAAGTCTTTTTGCAACATCAAGCTTCTTTTTTGTTTACCCCTTTTTTTTTGCCATTTTCTCCTATAGAGCATCTCTATATTCCATATTTAGTTTTTAGTGCAGGCAATTGTACATTTTGTTCTCAAGGCAAAATGAAACATAGTATTAATATATGGATTAACCTTTCAGCAGACCGTTTGTTGTCATCTCGTCTTGCATTGCGTTGTTAGGTACATGTCCTGTGGAAATCCCAAAAGTTTTCTGGCGTTTAATAACACAAGACAACTTCAACGCTGATTTCTTTGGTTTCACCCAATATTACACTTTTGCAAACAGTTCCGCGGTGTAACACGCTGCTACGTACGTGTCCTTTGGAAATGTAACACGCAGTAATGGGATTTCATTATAAAATGTTTCTTTTTTTCTTCTTCATTTTTGTCTGTTTTTGGTGTCCTTGCTGATGATGATACATTGTGTCACGCCTCATACCTCTGCCCTTCCCTCCCTCCCTCCCTCCCTCCAGCGTCCCCCTTGCTGGGGAGCCCTCTGGGCAGGAGCCGCCACAGCAGCAGCCAGTCCGACCTGACGGGGCCCCCCAGTAACTCCTCGGGCCTCAGCTTCACCGCCTGCATGTCTGACTTCTCCCTCTACGTCTTCCACCCCTACGGCGCCGGCAAGCAGAAATCTGCCGTCACGGGGCTGCCGCCGGGCCAAGGGCCGTTGGGTATGGAAAGAGAACCGTGTGTCTTGAGTATTCGAATTCACACCAACGTTGGTGCTTGTCCTGACTGCCCCCCCCCCTCTCTCCTTAAGGTACAGTAGACGAGGAGCCTTCTTCAGTCACGGGAAGAAAAGACTCCCTGAGCATCAACCTGGAGTTTGTGAAGGTCAGCTTGTCCAGGATTCGCCGCACTGGAGGCCCCACCTTCATCGAAAGCTTCATTCCCACCAAAGGTGGCAAGATGGACACGACCCTTATCAACATTTCAGGTACATCAGCAGCCCGGAGGAAGGCCATTCTCTCTTTTTTATTGCCGTCGATTCGTTCCTCTTTTGAGAGCCTGAATATCACAGCAGTTCATGAAGCATTGAAAGGGACATTTCACCAGCGTTTATGAGACTGACTTTCAGATCTCTCAACGTCCACATGCACCAGTTTTTCTGTGGTCAAATGCTGCCAGTTCATCGGCACGGTCACACCTCCGTAGAAAGTGACTCAAACGACGAAACGTTCTCCCCGCAGCTGTGTGCGACATCGGCTCGGCGTCCTTCAAGTACGACATGAGGCGACTGAGCGAGATCCTGGCCTTCCCGAGAGCCTGGTACCGCCGCAGCATCGCCAGGCGCCTCTTCCTGGGGGACCAGACGATCAACCTGCCGGGTGAGTGTCTTCGGTCAGGGTCGGATATGCGTCTCCTCCGGTTTATCGCCTGTTCATTTTTAAACGTCCCATCTCGCCGACCTTCGCCCCGCCTCAGCCTCGGGCCCCGCCACGCCGGACTCTGCCGAGAACGTCGCCCAGCACCTGTCCCCCGAGTCCAGCCGCAAAGCCTACTGGAGGACGTGGGACGGCGGCAGCACGGCTCAGCACGTTCCCCAATCCCCCAACGTCTTCTCGGAGCACGCCGCCGGGAGCAACATGTCCCCGGGCGGCGTGGGCCACCTCAAGTCCCCGGCGCCCGGACGCACCAGAAGCGTGTCCGACTCCTCCGCTCCGAGGAGAGGTGGGCGCACTCCTGCCAAACAAGAAATAGCCCTTTGGTGACAACGAAAGACGTCATTTTGCCCTTTTTGATGTCGTTTTTTTTCCAGACTCTGTGACGAAGACGTCCACCCCGTCCTTCAGTAAGAACGGTAAGGCGGCGGGTCCGCAGGGGGCGCCGTGGGAGACGCTGGTGGTGTTCGCCATCAACTTGAAGCAGCTCACCGTCCAAATGAACATGAGCAACGTCATGGGAAACAACACGTGAGTGGTCCCTGTCCCCCCCCCCCCCCCCTCCAGCGCGGAAACTGAAATGCACATTGTGACATTTGGTGTAAAAGGCTTATTGTGACGCCCCCCCCCCCCCCCCCCCCCTCCCTCCCCCTCCGCAGGGCTTCGCATCCTGTGAAATAACAACTTCTTTTATTATTTAGCATCTTTTGTAAGGCTCGCACGATGGATGCCACTCCTTTCCCAGCACTTTATTCCTCATGTTTTGTACCATATCTGCAAAAAATAATACCAAAATATTGATGTAGTATTTCCCCCCTCGTGCCCGTGTGGATGCATCCGCTCTGTCTCGCCACAAACTTAAATGCCACGAGAGGCTGTGCGTGATTAAACAAGCGCCATTTAATGTGACTCCTGTCTGACGGCCCAAAACCATCTAGAAGACGCTTCCCTGCTGTGAAATATTCAATCTGTTTACATACATTCTGCTGCTCGTACGCCGGGTGTCTCCCTGTTGCTCCTTCATCGCCGCTCTCTTACGGGCTGCGTTCATCTCTCCCGGCGAGCTGCACGCTGCTGCTTTATGAGCGCTGAGTCCGGGGACGCGTGGGATCTCTGAGCAACACGCGCCTCCCGCTTCTTCTTCTCTGACCCGGGTTTTAATTATTCAGGCTGTGCCTCGTGGTGACCGCAGTGTTTCTACTAAAGAAGCGTGTGCTCAGACGTGAGCGATGGGCCTAAGAACGCCATTGATGTGGCGTGTTGAAATAACGACCTATTGAGACTCTGACCTCATCTAATAATTGGTTGATAAAACTGCTCTCGATTGGCTTTGAAACTCTTATGATTTTCTTTTGTGCGTATCGTTTTAAAAACGTTGTCTGTGTTCAGCTTTTTACTGCTGAATTGTAAAGTTTTCTGTGCCTGAAAGGTGCTGAATAAATAAAGTAAGTTCATTCATACATAACATCAGGTTCTGCGCTCCGGGGGCCCGCTGCCCTTTTTCCTCTTTTCAGTGGCCGCTCTCGATGTTCACAGAGAGCACTGGTGCATCGTTCCTCGGCGACTCAGGAGGTCTCACGCTTCCTTTTGTCTCCCCCAGCTGGACCACCAGCGGGCTGAAGAGTCAGGGCCGACTGTCCGTCGGCAGCAACCGGGACCGGGAGATCAGCATGTCCGTGGGCCTCGGCCGCTCCAAGCTGGACTCCAAGGGCGGGGTGGTGGGCGGCAACATCGACGTGAACACCCTGGAGATGGTCTGTGAGTAAACGAAGCCTCCGCTCCTTTCAGACAGCTGCTGGACCCGAGCCGGAGTTCTCACTCCCCACCTGGAGCAGTAAAGTGATGAGATGCAAAGGGAATTATTCTCAGTCCGATACATTGACATAACATTTTAATGGATTTTCTTGTTCTGAAAGCAGTTCAGCCTAAACAACCTTGATGATGCGGTTATCCAACTTAAAGCTGCAGCGCTAACCGATGGCCGTCTTGTCCTCCAGCCCACATCTCCGAGCACCCCAACCAGCAACCCAGCCACAAGATCCAGATCACCATGGGGTCGACGGAGGCGCGAGTGGACTACATGGGCTCCAGCATCCTGATGGGGGTTTTCAGCAATGCCGACCTGCAGCTCCAAGACGAGTGGAAGGTCAACCTGTGCACCGTTGACACCAGCCTGTCGGAGAAAAGGTGGGAGATGATGTCAGCAGCTTGATAGAACGCTCAGAAGCTTTTCATTGTGCAGTGAGTACATGAAGTGGAGATGTCAACACCAGTGTTGCTTTGCTGATTTCCAGTTTATGAAAGCGCAGGCAGCCGCATCAAAACTTCCGTTTTGGTTCTGTAGACTTTCATTACGGCTTTCTTAACTACTTGACAAGCCGGTGGAAAGAAATGATGAAAGAAATCCAGCTGCAGTGGCGTTTTATCCACGTGTTCCACGTGCTTTCTCGCCGTGCTCTAATGTTTTCTACTCTCTGTATCCCCACTTTTTCCCCCGTCTGTCCCCCCCCCCCCCAGTGAGATCTTCGTCCACGGAGACCTGCAGTGGGACATTTTCCAGGTGATCATTTCACGCTCCACCACACCGGACCTCATCAAGATCGGCATGAAGCTGCAGGAGTTCTTCACTCAGCAGTTCGACACCAGCAAGCGGGCCCTCTCCACCTGGGGCCCCGGCCCCTACCTGCCCCCCAAGACTCCCGTCATCAACGCAGAGAAAGGCTCCGCAGAGCTGTGTAAGCGGGCCCTTCCCCTACACTGCCTGGACAGATGTGTGGTTTCTAAACCACAGTTGACCCCAAAGATGCTCTAAAATAAAAAGCACAAGCAGCCTGATGCGCGGAAGCTCCGCGTGTCTCCTAACCGCCGTCTCTGTCCCGCAGACATGGACGCGGCCCATCACCGCCACTGGCCCGATGTGCTGAAGGTAATCGCCGGCTGCCACATCTCCCTCTTCCAGATGCCGCTGCCCGAGGACGCCGTGCAGCTGGGCGGCTCCATGAGCCTCCACGGCAACCACATGACGCTGGCGTGCTTCCACGGGCCCAACTTCCGCTCCAAGTCGTGGGCTCTGTTCCACCTGGAGGAGCCCAACATCGCCTTCTGGACGGAGGCGCAGAAGATCTGGGAGGACGGTGAGAACCGGAGGGAGGATTTGCGTGACGCGAACAGCATTTGGCGCCGCACTCGACGCCTCCCTGACAGCCCACTCCTGTTTCCTGTCTCCTGCCCAGGCTCCAAAGACGATTCCACCTACATCGTCCAGACCCTGGACTTCCATCTGGGCCATAACACCATGGTGACCAAACCCTGCGGCGCGCTCGAGAGTCCCATGGCCACCATAACCAAAATAACCCGGCGGCGCCACGAAAACCCCCCGCACGGCGTCGCCACGGTCAAAGAGTGGTTCAACTACGTTACCGCCATGAGGAGTGAAGGTAGCCTTTTTTTTAATCTGTGTGACCCATTTTATCTGTGTGACCCATTTAGTATCCTGATGTCATCACACATGATGCACGACTCCGCTTCTGGTACCTCAACTCCAAATCCGAGCACAGGGGTTTAATATAATATGTGATGTCTCAAACTTAAAACTTTCCTCAACTACGGACAGCTCTGACTAAAAAGACGGACACGGCAATTTCAAAAACTAAAAGAAGTTCAGAAGGGCTTCTTGCCGTCCGCCTTCCCTTTCAGCTGTTATCCTAAATGTAAAATAGGTGCAGATACGCTCCAGAGCTCTGACGCGTATTATCTCTCCTCTCAGAGCTCAACCTGCTGAGGAACGTGGAGGCCAACAACCAAGAGAGCGGGGCGGCTGCCAAAAGCGCCAGCCTGCTCAGCAGCTTCCGCAGCTCCTCCAGCTACAACCACGAGACGGAGACCATCTTCGCTCTACCCAGGATGCAGCTGGACTTCAAGTCCATCCACGTGCAGGAGCCCGACGAACCCTCTCTAACAGGTGGGGCCGTACGCAGAGGCTGTGTGGGAAAATAAATGACAAACGAAAGCAGTCCACGTCCTACCGGGTCAGACCGTTGCCATGGCAACAAAATGCATCGCGAGCAAAATGCATCGCTCGCCGAGGAGAGCCCTGCCAGCGCCGAGGAAAACAGTTTGTTTTTTCCGTTTGTTCCAGATTCCGACAGCAAACCCAAGGTGGAGTGCAGCGTGGTGACGGAGTTCACCGACCACATCTGCGTCACCATGGACGCCGAGCTCATCATGTTCCTTCACGACCTGGTGTCTGCCTACCTGAAGGAGAAGGAGAAAGGTTTGTGACGCTACGACATCATTCAGAAAATGAACATTGTTTATTTGTGTCAACCGGGAAAATAACCCCCGACGTTCTGAACCAGACAGTATAGAAATACCAGCATGAACCACGTCTGTGGCTTTGGACACATTTTAGGAGCACCGTGGGGTGCCGGTGGGTGGGAGGGGGGGGGCAGCTGAGTGTTATTTCCACACACAGCAGGCAGGTCACAGTGCTCAATGCAGGCAGCATGTTAAGTAGCCTCTCATTGTGACAGAGGGACAAATTGGCACCTTCTATGGCGGAAACCTTGGACACAATTAGAACAGCGTTGGTACCAATGTTTATTCTGCAGCGGGGTAGAAAGAGGAGGCGGTTTCAGCAGCGCTCGGCCCGCCGTGGTTAATCAAAGCGGGGCAGATGGGGGTTTGGAATCCAGACTCCCGCTGCGGAGGTGTCCACCGCGCCACCGGGGACGCCCGTGAATGCTCATTGTGTCCGTTGCTGGGGAATGTGTTTTGTTGTGAAAGCATCAAAAAAAGAAGCAGCGGTTCCTTAACCCCCCGTCCCCCCCCTCCCCCCCGTCCCACCGCCCCTCCTTCCCCTCCCCGTCCCATTGTCTCCTCAGCCCTCTTTGCTCCGCGGATATTCGCGGCGCGGCCCGGCCAGAAGAGCCCGACAGCGCTGCACGACGAGAGCTCCGAGGACAAAGACGAGGGCATCAACTACACCACGGTGGACTGGAGGGAGTTCATGTGCAACACCTGGCACCTGGAGCCCACCCTCAGGTCAGCTACAGGGGCTCCTCCAAAGCAGCTGGAGGGGGGGGGGGGGGTATTATTTTAGATGTTATTTTAACATCCAAGCTTCTAAATTGTGTTAATTCATTTTTAAATGCTGTTGCATAGTATAATATACAATAAGTAGCTATGCGTATGCTAGACTTTAACTGTAATAGCTTTTATAATAAGTGAAGAACAACTTGTTCTTGTCGTTCTCTCGAGTTGAAATCATCAGCGTCCACTGCGTGAAAACCTCAAAACTGAACGTCTCTCGCGTCTTCAGGCTCATCTCCTGGACGGGGCGCAAGATCGACCCGGTGGGCGTGGACTACATCCTGCAAAAACTGGGCTTCCACCACGCCCGCACCACCATTCCCAAGTGGCTGCAGAGGGGCGTGATGGACCCGCTGGACAAGGTGCTGTCGGTGCTCATCAAGAAGCTCGGCACCGCCCTGCAGGACGAGAAGGACAAGAAGGGCCGGGACAAAGAGGACCACTGAGGACCAGCGAGGAGAACCTCGTGCCGCATCGATCAAACCCGTGCACGCCACCCCCCCCCCCACCCCTCCCCCACAGGTCACCACCACTGGATTACTGGACCACGACGGGCCACTACCGTGCTTTGTGGTCAAACGTCTCCGTCTCCAGCTGTGAATCTCCGCCCAGGTGTTCACGGCGCTGCACGCCACCACCGGCTGTGATTGAAGCGTTTTTTTGCACCAATGTCATTTTCTGTATATTTTGAACGAATTAGCAATTGTTAGAATTATTTGACTGCTTTTAATGGTTATAAAAACACAGATCACCTGCCTCGTTTACCTGCTGTACATGACCTTACTGAAATCGCTTGAAATTTTACTTTAAGGCTTATCAATATTTCATGAGAAATGATTTCTTATACCATTGCCTTTTCTTTGTTTCCCATGGAACACATGGTAGATATGCTTTATGTATTCTATAGTGTAGATTTAAGATATTTAAGAACAGTTCAGTGACAGTGTTCTTGATTTTATCTTTATTTTGTGAACAAATAAATCCTGGGAGATTACTGCACATCATCCACTCCGTCACGAGGATGACATGAACTTGTAATTATAATTTGAAACCAAGATCACTATTTATGCTCATGTGAAATGCAAAGTCTATAACATGTATTAGCTTGGTGTGTCAAGTATATTTTTGTCATTTTTTTTAATAAGAAATCCAAACTAGAATCACTGTATATAATTGCATTTCTTAAATATGTTGATTTCCTAACTTAATAAAAATATTGCCATTCAATTTTAGATGACTCGCAGGTCTATTTTTGATCAGTTGCTATTAAAGCTACAAGCTACTGCTTAATGAAGGAATATCTCAATCTTTTTATCATTTAACATGTGAGATATTTTTCAAAATGTATTTTAAAAGGTAAAGGCCAACAATTTCCCTCCGTTTCCCTCGGCTCGTCTCTTTTTGTGTCTCGCCTTCCTGTCCGTGCATCACTTCCTGCCTCAGAGCCTGATGACAAATGTCCTCTGTAACGAACTGCTGGATTTCTTTCCCTCGATGTCTTCATAGTTTGAATCAAAGCTTCAGGAGCAATAATTCTTCTGGAATTCTTCTTCTGTTTCTGGGGGGTTGAAGGTCAATTAATTAGTGTTGAACTCCTACAAGATTTAGTCATTTATAACTTCTGCGTTTCCGGCCATGTTTGTCACAGATTTAAACCCCTTTCAGCTCCACGCTGTTTTTTATTTTTTGCATTTTTGACTGATTGCGTTGGCGGGTGATGGATGGATGGATGGATGGTGGGGGGGGTCTCCTGTGATTAACGCGGTGTCACCTGAGGAAAAGCAGAGACCAGACTCCAGTCGCCCCCCCCTCCCTCCTGCCCGGGCGGGACATTCTTTTCTTTTTCTGTTATTTTTAATTTCTTTTTCTTCTGCCTGCTGCACAAGCAGCCTTCCTTTGAAGTTGTTTCTACTTCATTCATCTCTACTTAATCCCCCCCCTCCTTCATAGCTCCACAGAGCCGCTCGGTGTGCGTGAACTCGGGAGGCCGAGCCGGTGACCAGCAGGTGGAGTCCAAAGCCAGACGTCCCTCCATCTCCCCCCCCCCCCACCCCCACCCTACTGTCCCGCTGCCAAACGATGGGGGCCAGCAGGTGAACAGAACTCTGTCCTGCGCCGCCGAGGGAAGGACGGCTGACGCGCGGCTTCATTAATCACAACGTGGGAGGAGTTCAAACCGCAGGCCGCGATGGAGAAGAGGAATATTTTATCTCCGGCATGCAGAACTTTTCCACCTGAAGGGTTTCTGGGCTTTGAAGTGAACACCAGACAGGTTCTGGCGGAGCTTTCTGACAGTTTTCTCTGTGCAGTTTTCAGCGCGTCTCTCTCTTCGTTAGTGTGACGTTCAGACCGCTGAAATCATTTGTTAACCTGATAGAAAGCGGCGGCTTACTAACCCGTCACAGAGGCTCTCAATTAAATGAAATTCTGCTTTATATTGAATGGCGATGAAAGCTTAATTAGAAGATGAAGGTGACCAATTGAGAAAAACGAATGCAGTATTTGCAAAGGAGAACTAAGTGTGTAAAGGAATTTACGATTCATTCCAAACATAGTTGTGATTTCCTTGGTAACTGTTGTCTATTCAATTTATACATGATGACATTTTTTCAGCTTGTTCATGTGAAGATTCTCCCACGCAGGAACCCGTGTTTTCTACTCCGAACCTGTGATTTCATGCAGCTTTCGTTCACTTTCATTGCAGAAAATGGCCTTTTAGGGAGGATTCTTTCATATCTTTCCCAAATGCTTTGGGACTCCTCATCAGCCTAATGATGGATAAGAGGAGCCACGGCATGACATCGCAAAGAGGGTTTGAAACCTCTTCAAAGGCGTCTTCTAGGCCTTTGCCCCCTCGGAACAATGTGCCCATCTGGGACAATAAAGACTCCGCTGCTTCAAACGCTCGCTCCATGCAAATGAGAACAGATCGAGATGCGAGCTGTTCTTTGATTGAACTTCTAATCGCTTCTTCCACTTTGTCAGCTTTACCTTGATTTAATAACTCCGGTGGAACCGCACGGCGCGAGCCGCGTGGAACGCCGCCGCCGCCGCCCCCAGAGTTGTCCTCCCGCTCGGCGGCGACCCCCCCCCCCCCCCCGACCTCCGTGTTGTCTGAAACCACCTCGCCGTTGGCCGCTGCTCTATCCTGCGGAACGTAGCGGATTCAAGCGGCTTCTCTCGCCCACCACAAAGCCCCGCGAGTCATTTCCCAGAGAGGGAGTTCGTCAACAACCACGAAAGTTTCTCGGCCTGTTGTTTTGATTCACACGAGCTGTGATGCGTTGTCACCGCTTGACACGAATGTGGATTCCGCCGTCAAAGGATCAAATCGAAAAATGAAGTGACTGGCAGAACGGCGGAGGGGGACGTTTAGCGGCTGAAAAGCGAGGCGTGTCCTCCCTCCCCCCCAGCCGGGAGTTGGTGGAGACCAAAAGCGGAGCTAACGGGAGAAGCGCGGCGCCGCGTTAACAGGCCGCTGCGTCTGCGCGATGACATCTGACCGCTTTATTGCTCCCAAGTGGCCAATAAAGGAAAGGAATGCAGCCTGGCGTGTTCTTACAAAAACTGCTTCATTCAGCGATCTGATTTCCACCACATCGATATCGGGAATTCTCAGTGGACGCGGCGAGCCGCCGAGAACAGCCCCCCCCCCCCAAAAAAAAAGACCGCCGGCCCATCTAGTTTAGACAAACCACGTCTCGCCGCCCTTCAGAAACACACAACAACAATTATCTTTGCATTATATCATGCAAGAGGCAATTTGCTCTGCTGAGGTGGTCAGTGCAGTGTATTATTTCATGTGCATCAGCAATAAAACGAGGAGGAAAACACAATAATAACTTCAATAACAGGATCTTTGCACATCGTATTCAGGTCAAACCTCCCACGAGCCTTATTTTTGGTTGATTAATTCAATTTAGAGTGTTGCTTTAGTTAAACATGAACTCTACGCCTGCTGTCCCACAATTTAATTGAACCCTCTTAGGCCTCTAGGCGTTAAATACCTTATGGGCTGATGACCACGTTTAGAAGTACAGCTCGATTCAGACTGAAGAGACGCAGGTCCCTCTTTCATTTTCCTTTTTTGGGTCATTTCACGCAAGCAATTCCGACTAAAGACCTCCGTCAGCAGAGTCCACATTTTCACCGGCTCTTTCGCCGAGGATCCGGTTGAGAACTAATATGACGGCAACGAGGGAGCAGGTCAACAAGACAGCACATTAATTCAGAGAAAATTCCTCTTAGATTTTCCATTACCGGAGATCACGACGACCCCCTCCTGGCCCGAGGACGGCTAAATGGAAGCCGCCCGTCTTACCTCTTTTTGACCTAATAGTGCAGCATTTGAGATTTGGTCATGAAATTTTAATTGACTCACTTAACCTCTGAGGCGGGTACCTGTCGTCCCAGGTCCCATCCTTCTAATGGACCTTTGTCTGTAAGGCGATTCATCTCCCGGAGGCACGAGGCTCTTAAAAAAAAGTCCCGCAGAGCTCTATTCCGGGTCTCCTCCGTTTGTTCCCGCGTGGAAGCGGCCTTCGATAAAACCACACAAAACTTCCTTGTGGAGGACGTGGACGTGGGACGAGTGAGCCACGTCTGTCTTCGTGTTTTTAAAACATAAAATAATAAAGTATAACACTTTGAGTGTGTCGGGTCCACTGTGAGGTTTGACTGGTGTGACCCGGTGAGCACAGTATAAAACACGAGGCAAAGACGAGAGAAAGGCAGAAATAAAAGGCCGTACAGTGAACTTTTGGGGAACCCTGCCCCCCCGTTACCGTCTGCAGAGGATTACGGGCGTGATGAGTTTTCAATTTGATCTGAGGAGGTTGTACAGGAGGCCACAGGAAAGAGAGGAGCTGAAGCAAATTACAGCGATGCACTTAATGCCAAGAAGAGAATTCTAAGGCACAAAGGCCGCGAAGACGCGAAAGGATTAAAACTGAGAAATGCAACGTTCTCTTCTCCTGCTTTTCCTCCAGGGCGGAGATTTAGTTTTAGTGGCATCTGCAAGATGATCCCAGTTCACCTTGAACGAGACTTTATCCAGAAGCGAGAACAACACCAGGGGAATGAGCGCGACAAGGAAGGGTCAGAAATATTAGCAAAGGTCAGCAGAGACTAACTCAGATTTATTCTGGAATGCAAAATACAACCGCAGAAAAGTGAGCATTTAAAAAATATATAATAGCAGGGAGAGAAAAGTCACTTTGAAGCTCGCGCACAAGCTTTTCAAAGCCTCGGACGAGTTAAAGATGCAGGAGAGAGATGGAGCGCCGCGATCACAAGCCCAGAGACGGGCTGGAGAACATCTGATTGATGGGCGGACGTTTGGAGGTCTATTTCATTCAACGTGGCGCAGATACCAGACGCTAGAACATCACTCGGAACATCATCTGTCCAGATAAAGGGGATCCCGAAAGAGCCGTTCGTGTTAAAACAAGTTTCAGTTGCTGAAATTTTGCCACCGATCTCAAACTGGGAAACATTTAATACAAATCCAGTGTCACAAGGGTGTAAGATGATATGTTCCCTGTGACTGGTCAGTCACGTTACTATGGTAACCATCGAGGGAATACAGATCCAAAGAGGTCCTTCTTTTGCTTTCACTGTCAAAATGAATTATATATATATAGATTCATTGCATTAGACCACTGGGTAGTTTGAGGGCTATTCGAGCTGTTGTAATGTTCCTTAGGCATCAACAGACAGTGAGTTAATAAGTGAACATTAATAGACACATGCGTTATTTAATCAATCCCTTAAGTTTTGCTCCACATATCGACGTTTCTCTTCCCTTTTGTACCTTTGTGGCTTTGCTCTGCCTTCTTGAAAGTGTTTCTTCGACTAAAACTCTGCTGCGTGGCTGAATTCCACAGGGAATCACATATTTCCCGATAATAAACTGGGTCTCAGTTTAGCCTGAAATCCATAACCGCGTCCACGCGCCACCTCATCAGATTCTTGCACAGTAGCATCGAGTTGGACGCCTGTCACTGAAGTTCGATGCGAGGAGCTTATGTAGCTGAAAATCGCACCTTCTCCAATCCTCCAATGACACCTTTTCACACGCCGCGAAGTCGGCGCCGTGGTCTAACAGCAGGCCCAGGCTGGGGGTCGTCCATCGCTGTTACCCTCCCAGATGCACGTGGCGCTCCAACCCCCTCCGATCATTTAAAAGAGAAAAAGCAGAAGTCTGTCACAGATTACAGAGTCGCAATCACACAAATAAAAACCACCTCTCAGGTGCCGGGTGCACTTGAGCGATGGAGAGGGTCTATTTATAGAACCCAGTCGGTACCACTAACAGCTAGTGTGATTCTGCCATTGGAAGGGGATGTGTGTGTGTGTGTGTGTGGGGGGGTGAGACAGCGCCCCAAACCCCCCAGGCCAAATCATCCCTCCCCTCCTTCAGGGAACTCAGACCTCCATGGAGGTTAATTGGTGCCGTGGAGGCTCGCTGGCTTTAAAACTGATTTTACATGTTGTACCGAATCAAAGACCAATCACACTGATTGTGAAACCCCCCTCCACCCCCCCCCCCCCCCCCCCCCCCCCCCCCGAACACCCGCCATGGTTTCTGCACTGAGGAGTCCAGGGCGGGAGCGCCGCTGAACGGGTTAAAGTCCCGCGCGTTGGCCGCGCGTCTGACGCAGGAACCGTGCAGAGGTGGACGGGCAGCAGGTGGAGAGAAGAAGCAGCGGCTGCCCCCCCTCCACCCCCACCCACCCCCCGTCACTTGTTTGCCCCGTGCAGCAGGCAGCGTTGCTCTACCTGCGGGATTTCAGGCAGCTTAATAAAGAGATTCGAATCGACGACGTCCTCCGCGCGCCTCCGTCGGGGACGCACGTGAGTAGCACCTCGCGGCGGCGCGCAGGCGACTTGGGGGAACTCTCGTCCAAGTGCAGCGGCGTCTCCATGGGAAATGAATGTGACCGGGAAGCAGCAACCCGAGCTGATCGAGCGACCCGCCAGCCTCCCGGTTCCAACTTCGGCAAGTAGACCCCCTTCGTGTGGACGCGACGGAACGAACTCTGGTCCCGGGGAGAGACGCAGGGAAGCGCGCACGCCGCGGTGTCCCCCGTTAAGCGGGAGGGACAACCAGACTAGCTTAAAAAAAACATGCGTTTTAGTGTTTCGTTGCTTATAAATACGTGTTGGGGGTTAGAGAGCTTTGGTTTTAAAGCCCTCCGCACTCACGTTGCAGCGTCTGCGCATTTCGGCGATCGTTTCACCGACTAAGGTGCTTCGTGCTCGTAGGAACGCTCAACTTTTGCCGTTAACGTGTCGCGGTTCCGTTGCTCCTCCACGCAAAGACCGTCCAGCGCGGGAGCGGCTTGTGCGCGCGTTAATAACGCGTTTGAAACGCAATTCGTTGAAATACGACGGCGCTTGCTTTATTATTAATATAATATCACATGCCGAATTCTCAGGAGGACTGCGCTCATTTCGCAGAGTCCATTTGTCCTCCTGTACGATACGTCTAATCCGAATGATGAGCAAGACCGCATTAAACTACATATACGTAAGCGCGGGCTGGTGTGACGTTCCTCGCGATCAATTAAGGCTCCGTAGGTTACAGCAGGCGGGCTTTACAAACACACAAACGCCGCAGGAGCTTTACTAGTAGGACTTTAGTCCTACTTTGGCCATTTAGTTGACGTTTCTTTGACGTCAATTGTGCGATATGTTTGATGACCATGGAGCCTTGTTCTCTACACGCCGGTAATCAACAGCCAGTGAATGCAGACTAATGCAGCCTGGCTGCTTCAGCATTAATTATATCACAACTGGTACCATTATGTTCTTTTGTGACCCAGAGGCGTGAATCGAGCTGAGCTTCTCTGTCTCCAGGGCTTCATATTTAATTGGGCATTGTGGTTAAGGCTACTTGAACAGGAAAACAAACTAAATTTTTTTAAACAGCTGTTCATGATTCTCTGAGTGGGGATTAAAACACTACAGCAATTTAAATATAATAATTTCTTTTTATTTCTGAACCAGTCACATGTTGTTGTTTTTTTTCTTCCATCCTCTTGTGGTTAAACATGACGCAGCGTTTTATTCGTCCAGCCGCCGGCCTGTTTGACGCCCCGTCTGCACACATGGCACCTTTCATTCCCTCCTCTCCGCGGGCGCTTTCCGGTCACCAAGCATTGGCTTTAAAAACCGGATACCTGCGTCTCGGGGGGGGGGGGGGAAGTCTGGCGGCTTAATTCTGCCGTGTGGAGCGTTCTCAATTTCCCTCACATTTCCCACTCTCCACTGACCGGTGGCTAAAACCACACAGCGAGTGGCGCTTCCCTGTCCAAACAGGCTCCTCACACACACGCTCCCCTTCTCTCTTGAATATTTCTTATCACCTGCAGTTCAGGGTGTTTTTCGTGAACTCAAGAATCTTCGAATCAAATCCAAACGTCGAATCAAATCCAGCAAAACTTAAAGCAGCTCCTTCGAAAAAAATCTGGCATTTGGCTTTTTGAAACACGCCGATGAATCCGAGGCCGATCGTCGAGCATCCGTTTGGCGTCGGCCGGCTCTCCTGATCCAAAACCAACGGGCCCGGTTGTGTGCTTGCATTGTCGGGTTGCATTAGTGCTGTGACTGACGGGGAGGGATTGCAGGATGTTTACCTGCGTCCTCGTGTGAGCTGTGTGTGCTAAAATGATGCCACTCAGTGATGATCAGCAGGGTTTCACCAGAGGCTTTTAGTTCTGCCTCCTACTGTCAGTTCAACCCGGCAACGAGCCCTTTGTTTCTCGTGCGTCTTGCATGAGCAAGTTTGCTTTTTGAAGATTAGCAGTAACCTCGGACAGGAAGTGTGCGCCGCGCTCGGCATCTCGACAACAAGCCAGCGGGACAAACGGCGCGTTTGTTTGACCTTTGCAAATGGACACGACCGGTGTTATTTTCTGTGAGAGAAATAATGAGCTGACGTTTGAGACTAAAGTACGAGCTTAAGAAAAAGGGCATCTATTGACCTATTTTGGATCATAGAACAAATCCTTAAAAGACTTTAAACCTCAGACCTGTAAACCAAAAACCCATTGAAGAGGGAACTGGACTTGCTGGCTCATTACCGGGTTTTGATGCTCATTCCCGCAGCATTTAAAAAAATGTCCAACATCCGCTTCAGAAGTAACCGTGGCAACGTCCGATGAGCAAATGTGCCAAACCACGCTGCCCCTAAAGTGCGGCGTGGTGCGGCTTTGCTATCAGGGGATCAAACCCACGTCCCTTCACTACAGGCAGGGTGAAACGAAGTGACATGCGTGTCACACAGGATTTCCTCCCCCCTTTGGTCACACGCCACACGTCTCTTGGCACACGAGGCGCGGCGGCATAATTACGCCCCAGCGGAGTGTGAAAGTCGCCGCTTTTGTGTTGGGGAAGTCAATCATATTTTAACCCAAATCACTTGGAGCACGGACACGAATTCCCTTCACAACTTTTCATTTTTTCCGCAGCGACTCAGGTAATTGGAAGTGACACACGACAATCAGACTGTATTATTGTCTAATATGTAAAGAATTCAGTTGCTTTTAAAGGTCATATTCAGTCTCTTTCAGCTCCTGAACGATATTCAATTTTCGCCCTGATCATTGGCAGGCGGCCCCTTCAAAAATGAACGGCGCGATTTAATGACGCCCGATTAAAAACACGCGATCGAATCCTCAAACGCTTTCTTCCTTTGGCTTTATTCGATGTCTGTGCACCAACCATTTGGACCTATACATGCATGTGCGTAGCTCATTCCCTCACAGCTGGCTGCACATGAAGGAACGACAGCAACTGGAGGAACCCTGGAGAGCTGTGGAACGGGCCAAAGGGCAGTTACATCATAAATTAGGCTTTGTTAAAGCTTTAAATTAGTCCCTGTGGGCGGTGCAGAGTTACATGTATAATACGGTGTCACGCACTGTCATAATCTGTAATTCAGACCGCTGCAAACACAGCCTATGATTAAAGCCGTTTTAAATTTTTAAAAGTGTCGAGCGGACGCGTCGTCGCAAATCCTGATGCATCCAAACAAGCCGCCGCCGTCACCGCTTGAAACCTTCCTTCAAATGTTTCCCCAGTAAATAAAAGGAAAGTCGTCCGCTGCATTATTAATACCCACAGCGTTTCATTAGCATTCTTATTTGGATTCAAAGCAGGGAATTTATGCATTTTAATGTCCCCATTCATTTCCAAGTGAGATTGAGAGGAATCTACCTGCCCCCGTTACCAGCCGGCCGTGGGTTTCTCACCGCTTATGATCACTGAGCCTGGGCGATGAAAGACAAACAAAGGCACACACGCTTTATTTTTCCTCCTTGAAATGGGAATACACGAATGTGGGAGATATTCACATTTCTAGATTGTTTCTTCAAAAACCAACATTCACCCCAAATAATGTGTGAAAGAAGGAGGAAAGGTTCGGCTTCAGGACTAATTTCCTCCGCCTCGCCCCTCGCGCTCACACGTGCAAACAATCTCGGATTTGGGGAATTCGCGGCTGTCATCGGGTCTGCAGAGACGAGCCTCTTCAAACGGCGAGTGCGCGGCGGAGAGGAAACGCGCCGAGTGTCTTTGATTTCCCTCAGAGACACTCGGATGGGGCGGGGAGGCACAAGCAGGATGATTCCGGGGAGCTCTGTGCACACGAGTCCCTTCTGGGCCACTGACACGCGCCGGCGATGCATTGACTAATGGGTGGGGACGTGATCCGCGGGGCAGGTGTGTAACCTGCACAGCGGGTTGATGACATTGAAGCATATGAAGGAATGAAGCAGGAGAAGGCGGATGCGTGTCGGGGGCCCGTGGGAGCGGAAGAGAGCAGATGCTCCAAAAGTGTGTTGAGCGACAAGCCGACTTCAGCGATAACTTCAGATTACCATCGGAGAGGTACGACTAAACGGACAGCTTAGTGCCGTTTAAGCTGCGTGTGCCCTTGCAGAGGAAAACCTCTGTGGCATGTTTTTAATACTTCTAGTCGATCGCCGTTTTTACCTAAACGATTAGATCTATTTTTGGTTTATGGGTGTACTTTTTAAAATGGACTTTGATTCCCAGCTTCTGATTAGGTTTTTAAATGCAGCCGTGGAAGTCTAATGATGTCATCACCCTAAGAGAAGTCCGGATTATTACTTTCTATTAAGTATTTAACCGCATGGAGCAGCGCTCTCCGTGGTGCTGAAAGGTGGATTCGGTCCTGGCGTGTCAACTCAAACGGTCTTATCATGTTCATCAACAGCCATTCGGTAAAATAAAAAGTCAATTCTGTTCCACAAATAACAAAATAACAAACACATATTTAGTTTATCCAACATTCTGCCAAAGGTGCAGGAGTTTTCTGATGGAACTTGATCAGTGAGGAGTCGCGAACCAGCGTCTGCTGCAGGTTCACCCAGCATGCCTCACTCAGAAGCTCCCGCTGGTTTACACATTAAAAACAGCTTAAATGCAGACATGCTGACGCATTGATGACTATAATCAATCACTGTCAATTTGATAACGGTTTACTTTCTCCTCATCCAACAAAAGACAAAGACAACTTCATAAGAAGCCCTGCAGGTATCTGAAGATGCAGTCAGTTTTTCACAGTTTTTCACGTTTAATTTGCCCCGTTGCTGCTTCCACTCTTCTGTAAGCGTGTGTCCTGATGGAAAGGTGCAATAAAATCCCCCCCATGTGGGTATTAGCATTGTGGTAAAGCTATATTGGCCAACTGATGGATTATGTCTATTTGTGCCGCGACATCTCTGATTTCAAAAAGTGTTTTAACCCATTTTCCAAAAATCCTTTAACCTTTTGAACTTTGAAAGCTGCCAGGCAACATCGAGCATTGGTGCACACAAGAGCTAACGGACACACACGCTTTCTGAAACATGCATATTTGTACATTTGGAAAAAACGCAGGTTGGCAAAATAAATGCAAGCTCAGTTTGCAAAATACATGTGCATGCACTTTTTTTTTGCCGTAAAGGCCGGACCTGTCTGCATATTTACTATTAGAAGTGAGAAAATGCTCCTTGTCCATCTGTTTCTAATAGTTGTGACCAACAAAGCAAATGGTTTGTGACTTAATGCGCAGTTCTAGCTCTCTGCTTGCAGTTTTAAGAAAAGAACCCTAAACCTTCTGAAAATAAATCCCTGGCTTGTTTCACCGTAAAACTGAAAACCCACAGCTGCACCACTGCTGACGCAACACTTTGCTGGTCTTTTGAATTGACTTGAAGTTCTGGGTTTTGCTTCTCGTCCGCTTCTTCGTTCTTCGTCTTAAGGACACTTAAGTTATGCCTCCAGATTTCTGATGACGATCTCCATTTAACTGAGAGTTTAAAATGAATTCAATTGATTCGGACTGTTCATACTCATTAACCTCCTCCAGCTTGACATGAATGTGCTTTTATTACACTGGGGGCCCTCTGCCAGGGACAGAAGATTGGGAGTGATGTCTTGCAATGGCCCAGAGACGGTTTCACACTGATGTAACTGATGAATCATGCCTCAAAGTTAATGCAATCCACACACGAGGGGTTCGTTAAATGGAAGCTGAACTGATGGCATCAAAGTGTGATTCTTCACTGAGGGCGGTATCAGCGATGCGACTGGCCTGCGTTTGCTGCTGTGGTCTACTCCTCAGCGGTTATGACGTTATTCCATTGATCTGGACAGGAAGGAGTGTGTGTGTGTGTGTGTGTGTGTGTGTGTGTGTGTGTGTGTGTGTGTGTGTGTGTGTGTGTGTGTGTGTGTGTGTGTGTGAGAACACTGGCTGCTGGCCATATTCGTGTAACTTGTGTGTCTTTAACTTGAGAGTTGAAGGTTATCTGGGTCCAAAAAGTTTCTCTTTCTCTGCAGTTCAGGGAGGAGGGGACAGGGAGGAGGGGACAGGGATGGAGGGACAGGGAGGAGGGGACAGGGAGGAGGGGACAGGGAGGGAGGGACAGGGAGGGAGGGACAGGGAGGAGGGGACAGGGAGGGAGGGACAGGGAGGGAGGGACAGGGAGGAGGGGACAGGGAGGAGGGGACAGGGAGGGAGGGACAGGGAGGAGGGGACAGGGAGGGAGGGACAGGGAGGAGGGAAGCAGGAATCCCCCCCCCCTCCCAACACGCTCGCTCAGCGGCCCTCGTTGGTTTTCAACACGTCATCATCGTAGTGTCCTTTCAAAATAAAAGGGTTAAGTTTAGGCGACAGGCTCAACCCTTATTCTGTAACGGTGTCGCGTGGTGAAGGACTTTAAAAGGAGCCGTTATGGTACTTTAGCGAGGCAGCTGCTCTACGTACGAGCGTGAATAATATCTTATAAAGATCTTATGTAATCAGCACTCAAAAAGTAGATGCGCGAAGTGCGAAGCAGTTAAAATAAAGAGTAACTGGCGACTCTGGTTCTTCTTGGGGGATCAGTGTGGTTATCCATCCTGAACTGGGAGGACGTGGTGTTGACAGAGTGTCGAACACGTTTAATGAACATTTAATGCTCTTTGCTGCTCATCTCATTTACAGATTGTAGCTTCACGTTGTGAACATAAATTAGACGGCCTCTAAAAAACAGCCCCCGCCTCCAAAAGCTCATTAGAGATCTAAATAAACAGTTCTACGTTTAGTTATTCATCAGCTAGCAGATGATTAATCAGATTATATAACGGATTGAGACTGAGAACAAATCTCAACTTTTATTTTTGCAAATTAGGTCATTTATCCTGGTATTAGTTATTTATATGAAATATGAATAATCCTAATTGGTAGACAATTATTGGGTAGGGCACACAATGGGTCATATCTACGAGACCAATCACTTAAATGTTTTAAAGGTTTTCAGCATAACCTCTGTGCGTTTTTTATTGTATGATAAATCAATCTAACTCTTAAACCCTTTTATGTTTTACCGTTGTAGGGTAAAAAACGGCTGAGGTTGTGCTGAAAGTAGTGCTTCATTTCCAGTGGATTTAGAAACTAACCCCCCCAACAGCATTTCTTAGCAGAATAAAACCCTGGCAAGAAGCGAACGCCGTGATTTTCTTCCTGTTCACATGCGGCAGGCGGAGTGAAATCTTCTCTGAGGCCGTTCTTTCCACCGTGCAAAGTGTTCTCCGCCGTCTCCCGGCGGAGCTTCAGACGCGGCGAGCAGTCGAGAAGACGCTCGGAGACACTTTGCAGCCGGCGTCTCGCGCGGCGCCGAGGTGTGAGCTTCTTCGTTGCAACCCGACTGAATAAAAAAAAACCCCCGAACCCAGCGATGTTCGCTCAGGCAGAGAAGCGGAGAAATGCCACGACGCGTGGTCAGCCGCACGCGATGTAAATTACACCGCGGAGGCCAGCGGCCCGTGTTTAATTACACATGGCAGACAATCTACCTGACGGGCGACCGGTCAACCTGCAGATTGCCGCAAAACAAGTTGAGCCGTAACGCGCCGTTCCGCCGCCCCGGATCGAAATGTCCTGTTTTGAAGTTACAATATTGAGAACTCATAAAAGATGCATGCGAGCACAAATCGATGCAACGGACAGCAGGGACCGAGTGAACACACGGCTGGACGGGCCTCCTGCACGGGCAGCTGATGGAAAAACACTGGACATGGTCAGAATTATTCGGCTATTTTTGAACTAAACTATTAGATTTCCTTTTTTGATCGGGGAAAAAGGATCGGTACATGAACACTGGTTTCTGCAACAATTGGAAGGCTTGTCCGTGACTGGTTTGGAAGTGACTTCCTGTCTACTTTATGACACCGGGCGGTAGAAGAAGCATCTAGGTGTCTCCTCGTTCCCCTTGAGCGGCTGGCTAGTTAGCGAGCTAACATTAGCTTGCTGATATCGCCACGTTTTCTGGCTGACTGGTTGCAGAAAAACCAGCAGAAGAGCTTTTCCCAGCGATCTGTCTACTTTGAGGCTGTTTTCCTCTGCTCTGGTAATTTGGTATGGGTAATTTTCCAGGTCTTTCGGTGGTTAATAAAGAGATGAGGCCTAACGGGTCGACCTTGATATTTGATCCGATGCATCTTCTTAACTGTATGCGCACTCTGCATGGTCATTAATCAATTAGCAACGCGAATCAAATTGCCAAATGGAAATAAGCCTCTGGTCTCCTTGACGCTGATGCGTTATTAGACCCCCTCTGGCCGGTGTGACGAATCGGCCTCATCACGGACCGTCAGGTCAAATTTGCACTCACAGAGTAAATAGAGATTTAAAAAGTGAACAAAACAGCCTGCGACCTTCTCTTGTCTTTGAGGGGAGAGCTCCGCTCAGCAGGTGAGCTACAAGTTATGTAGTTATTCAAATGACCCAGTAGCCTCTGCTGACATTTATAAGTCTTAGTATACTTCAGAAAAACACTACAATAAAGAAGAAACCTTCCAGTGATTAGTTGAACAACGCTTTTAACCTTTTTAAAAATAGATTTTCTTCCCTTGAGGGGGGGTTGTTCACCCAAAACGCAGATTTTGGGGCAGTTTCGATTGAATTAATTATTCAAAAAATACTAATTTGTTGATGGAGGAAGCTACTTGCCAAATGGATTAATGACGCTTTTGGCCGTTGTCTGTTAAAACACTTCCTGCCAGCTGGTTTCTGTGTTCAGCCAAAGATAATTCTGTCCGTGAAACTACTTTTATTTTTTTATCGGCTAACTGGTGGCGACTTTCTATCTGTACGGATCCTTCCAGTTTAAATTTCCATTATGTCATATTAATATTCAAAGCCCAACAGTTTTGAATCAGGGCCTCTAGTATTGAGAGGAACTTGTCCGTGAGCTACAGCTGTTATTTCCTGGCAATATTAAACCCTCATTCTGTGTCTTCTGTGCTCATCTGGTATTCAAGCCTCATATCAGTAATAACACAAATAAATTATAGTGCCACTCAAAACTAAAGTGCTTCTGCATCCTCCGCCAACAAAGAGATCAGATCTGAAGGACGTCTTTGGGTTTTTATTTTAAACTTTTGATACAGACGGAAGACAAATGGATTTGATAAGATAAGACAAACACGGCACAAAAACTCATGATTAAGCTTTTCAATGCAATAAAATGCATTCAGATATTCATTTTAAAAAGCATTAAACTCTATAAGACGCTGTCTATACGAGGTACTTGACTGTGAATAAGATGAGACTCACGTAGCGCTGTTGATAAATACAATATAATGTCTCGCCATGACGCTCCCGGTCTGTCGAGATCACCTGACCGTGTTTTAAATGATCGGTTATGGCAGCTGTGAAAGGTCACTGCATCACTGTTTCATAAAAGTAACAGCTCGACTTTAGCAGAAATTGTCCATCCGCATCTTACGGTCCCACATCCATCGCTCGCCAGCGGTGCCGCCAAAACTACAGACACACGTTACGTGGTTGCGTTTGGTCGTCGGCTGCTCGGTGCGTCTGTGGCGGTTTCAAGGGGAAAGAGGATGACGACGAATAAGATCTCCACCTACTTCAGCTCGGATCTTGCAAACAAGATGTGCTCCTGCAGCGGCTGTGTGATTTAAATGTTAACTGCGTGTTTGTTTGTTTTGTCATTGGATTAGAGAATACGTGACAGACTGCCTGAGCAGAACATGCACCAGCAGCGCCGCGCGTCTTAACAAGATCGCATTAGGTGCACGTGCGCCTCCTGTTTTCAATCTGCACGGACGAGATGAGGTTGCACGAAAGCACCGCCGAACGCGCTGCTGGATCCCACGTGGCCGCACGCAGTCACCCGCGAGGGGGGGGCCGGCCTGAGAAGCCCAACGGGTTCATAGAGGACGTCAGCTTGCCCGCATATTTCCATCGCTGTAGCAACCATCGCTAAATGCTACGTTCAACATATGTAACCGTCCACGGTCTCCATGGCGATCAACAACGCCTCGTGCTGCATTTAAAAGCCGGCTCTCCCCGTCCATCGCATGTGGGTTTTTGTTCCACGAGGCGGCCAGAAAAAGAAAGGTGTCTTTGTGCCGGGCTGCCGGGTGAAGATAAGGAAGTAAAAGATACGACACAAAAGACTATTGTGCATGTTTTTCTTATTAGCAGCAGCGTCTGTGTGTCACCCCCATTGGGGAGGGTTTATTCTCCACGGCAGCTGTGGCGATGTCACTGTCGAGCCCCCCCCCGCCTGAACCCGGGACCCTCTCCTGGCCCCCCCGAGTCCAGCAGCAGGAAGAGAGCCCGACCTTCATTGCAGAGTCTCTTAAAAAGAGAATTGCTTGACCTCACTCACGTACGGATTGTCACCCTTTTCCCACCAACTCGCATCATCGACGAAAAGGTCGATCTTCTGCTACACAGATCTGCAGGACAACACGCTGCTCACATTTTATTTTTCTGCCCCTGGGCTCCGTCTTATTACCGTCAGGGTTCTCTTACAACCTTACAGCTCCCCACTGGGACGCTCCGGGCAGTCGCACAATTATTCAAAGCACACAGAAAATGTATTTGTAAAGGAAGACAAGACGAGCGCGTTCAAAATAAGCCTCTTCTTGTCCAGCAGCCGTTGTTTCCTCTTCCCATGCTTATTTTTAAAGGCTTTTTTTTTTTCTCCGAATAGTCAATGATGAAAGAATAACGTTGAAGGCCCAGCAGTCTCTGAGGACGCGTGTCCACAAGTTATCTTCAGAGACAGAAAGCCCTCATTGTTCCCGTCTTCGAATGGCGAGCATTGGATTAAAGCATCGAATGAATGCTCTGAATGGTCGTTTATCCTCTTTTACAACATTTACAGGTAGCCGATGTCCTTCCTCGGGTTCCTTTTGCTTCTGTGCTCCCGCTGCATACTGAGGGACGCTTGCTCCGACTCAGAGTCAAGTCACTTCACTTCCACTGGCAATTGTTTTTCCCATCAAACATGAGCTGTTGTGCTTTTCATTTTTTCTATGCGTCACACCATCCATCAGCGGCATTGACTCCGCTGGCAGGATTGTGATGAAGCTCCGGAAAAATAATGGCGTTTCCAAAACATGAGGGAATTGAGCCTCTTCTGCCATTCTTAAAATGATGTACTGTCTTTTTCAATAACAATACTGGGGCTATTTATTATGCCCCAGAAAAATATTACAAATATCTAAATCCTTCGCGTTTGGCAAAATGTTCTTTACCGACAATCATCAAAGGAGGAAATCACATTTATCAGAATGTAGTAGTTAACTTAATAAAATCCGAGGAGCTTTTTTTACAGAACCCGGACAAAGGTAGAGCAGAAAAACGAGGGGGAACATGCGTGACGCTAACATGTTCATTGTCTACATGACTGCTCTGCAAAATGTCACTTCCTCTCCTCATTTCCAACAGACAAAATCCGGAATTGCTTTGCTGTACAACGAGGAGACCAACAACACCTACGACGTCTGCCTGAAACTGACCAAAGAGCTGCTGACCATCCAGAAGCTGGACGTGGTTTGCACGAGTGGAAGCGAGTCCCCGGCAAATGTAAGTGCGCCCGAGGGCTCCGCTCTTCGCAGTCACCATTCATGACGCACAACCCCGGGATGCTGTTTTCGGCGTTCGCGACACCTTATTGCCAATAAGAAACTCCCCCCTTTCTAAAGCACAGAACGGTTGTACTGCGAAGACAGGCGGCTGGCGGTCTGGGCCTCAGCATCAAAGTAAGCGTTTTTATTTGTTGGACCGCGGAGAGAGACGGGAGGAGAGAGACGTTTTAGCGGCAACATTTGTGCACCGGAAGTCAACAGCAGGCGAATGAATTTGTTCTCTCCTGCGTTCCAGGGCGGTGCAGAGCACAACGTGCCCGTGGTCATTTCAAAGATCTTTAAAGATCAAGTAGGTAAGAAAGTGTCTTGTTTCTCTACTTCAATGTGGATTCGGACCTGTGTTGAACAGCATTGATCGAGTGGGGGGGGATTTATACCCAAAGAGAAAGCTCAAGTGTTAAAAAGCTTTTACTCCTCTACCACTTCTGAAGCATCTTCCATTTTACTCCAGCATGAAGACTGGAAACGTGGGGAAACAATTAGCTTGGTTCTCCCCCTAAACACTCCACCAAAGGGTCTCAACCCGCACACACACACACACACAGTAATGCTTCTGATGACCAGCGAGGTGCACCAAAGATGTACGAGTCACCTGTTATCCTTCGAGATAAACCGAGCTCGTCACAACATTATCGATCCTCCCTCCGTTCTCTCAAGTTAATTTACTGTTAGACAGAAATGAGAATAAAGATTGTATGTTAAAGTGCGGAAGGGAACCGTAAAAGCAAAGAGCCACCAGCTTGGCCTGTCGGGCTGCGATATCACAGCCTCATGCGAGTGAATCCTTTCCCTGTAATTTGTCTTTTTGCGGCTGTCGCAAATGAGTTTACAGCCCGCTTAGCTTTAAATTTCACGCTTCCCCCCCCCCCCGTGTTCTTTCCCCCAGCTGACGTTGCCAGAGATTAGTCGGGCCGGGACACCGCTCGCCGTCCCCCTCCCTACGTCACCGTGTATGAAATGAGCAATTACTTGTTAATGTTTTCATTAACCTCTGACCCGCCTGCAGCGGACCGGACGGGGAAGCTGTTCGTCGGGGACGCCGTGCTGCAGGTCGGTACATCCGTCCCGCTCCATTCGCCTCGAGGTCGATCCGGGGCGACAACTTGTCGCGTCTCCATTTCAACCCCTCTTCTCCTTTGACAGAGTGTAATTTCATCTCCGAAATGGGGGGGAAGACTGTTTATTTATTTATTTGATCAAATGAGTCTTGTGATGAATCTCTGCTCTTTTGACTTCTATTTCTTTCATTCTGTGGTTTAGATTAATCACAAGCTCTAAACTCATCTGAAGCCCAAAGTATCCCGTCTTCAGTAATGCCGTTCATTTAATCTTTTAAAAAGTTCATTTGAATCTGTCCGGCATGTCGATTTGTCGAGCTGTTTATCTAGAAAACACCGATTCATCGGACAGCCGAGCAACAGCAACACTCATATTGGAAGTTATTAGGAATCGTATAAATTGAATTGCTATTGCTTCAACCTTCTCGGGTGTCATATTTATTTTGCAAAGACTTTGCATTGTCACACTGCAGACTATTGCATCTATTTGCATAAGCCTTGGCAGGGAGGAATAGAGTAGAATAAACGAAGAGAAAATAGACTTTCTATTCTAATATTATAGTATTAATAATCTTGATGCATAGCTGCTATCAGACATGTAAAGATCCCTGTGGGAAAGTCGGTTTGTGCGTCTTGGTGATTCTATGAGTGTTTGCGGTGTGGTTTTGTTCCCTCTTTGCGGCCATTGTGTTCCTCTTTGTGCTTGTTTTTGTGTCACTCCATGGTTTGATCTTGAAGCCTTTCCTCGGTTCCGTTTAGGTCACGGAATCGGTCCAAGGTCACTTCAGCCAAAAAGACCTGTGGACTGTAAGCGGGTTAACGCCACGGCCGAAACATTGAAAGTGAGCCGCGTAGCAAAGGCCGAGACGCAGTTAGCCAAAGCAAACACACACACACACACACAACCCAGCTGTTATCCCCTCACCAGATGCACCCAGCTGCTTTATTGCCTGTGAGGAGAGAGTCGGCGGGCGGTCGATGGAGGTCGATGGCGGGTCGCGGGGCGGGTAGCGGACGGTGTTTTGAGAGAAAAGCGCAGGTCACCTGAACGAGGAGAGGTCCTCCGGCCCGCATCCAGACCAAAGTAGTCTGCCGCGGGCTGCAGGTGGGGGACGGACGGGGGTTGGTAATCGCATTCCACCCCTGCCCCCCCTCCCCCCCTCCTCGCCTGGACCCGTCGCCGCGCTAAATGAGCTTAGCTTTGCTTAATTACACGCGCTCGCCACTGTGTAATTACTTGTGTGCTTTCCCACTCTCCCTGTTGGTTTCTCCAGGTCAACGGCATAAACGTGGAGCCCTGCACGCACAAGGAAGTTGTGAGTACATCTGTGATTGACCGTTGAAGGAGTTGCCCTCCTCCCCCACCGTCATCACCAACCTGCAGCGACCCGCGTTCTGCTAAAATAGAAAACGAGGCTCATTATCCAAAGCTGCTCAGGGGCTGAGGGTGCTGATATTTGGCAGCGTTTATGTACGTGGGACCTTTTTCGTTCAAACTTCTCTTTTTGTTAAACATTTCATTTCATTATGTGCCAACATGCGCACACACACACACACACACACACACACACACGTCTCTCGTCACACACACGTCTCTCGTCACACACCCGCACAGCTGTTCACTATATTCACCTGCGCAGCGTCAAAACGCGTAATGAGCAGTTTCTCCCCAGAAGAAGATCCACGGCGCTTTAACGGCGGGCCGCCTCTACTTGCAGCGCTGACAGCTGCTCGGGCTCGAGCGGCCGTGCAGTGTGAGAGAGGATAGTCGGCGATGTGATGGCGGGTGTGCGTTTTTTTTAGGGCGAGGAGCAATGACGGCGGCGGCGCTCAAGTGTCGCTTCCGCTTTTTCCCCCCGAGATGCGCGACAAAGACAGACGGCTTAAATATTTCGATCCTCCAACCGAAGCTTCTCTGAACGCCTCAAATAATCAGACCGACGCGCGGCGTCCCGCCTCTTGATGATTGACAATAACTTAACCTATGACCTCATATTCGCTGCACGTCCTGACGTGAACGTGGCTTGTTGTCACTTATTGGAGATGAAATTCGTTCCCGTCTGTCTCTCTCTCTCTCTCCGCCTCGCTCCTCTCAGGTTCACCTCCTGCGCACCGCCGGCGACGAGGTCACCGTCACCGTGCGCTACCTGCGGGAAGTTCCGTCGTTCCTGAAACTGCCTCTAGGTGAGAGGAAGCTCACCGTAAACTCCACGCCGCCGTCGGTGGGAAAAGGGAGTGTGACGCCTCGATGGGAGATTGTCTTTTTAGCGCTTCGCCGCTTAATAGCGGCTCGATAAAACGAGCGTTTATTGCAAAGCGGTGAGTCGTCCCGCTTTGCAATAAACACCCAGAATGCATGTCAGAAACACCCAGAATCCCTTGCTCCTGTGCTCACCCGCGGGCCGCTTGGAGAGTTGAGGGCGCCGGGCTGTAGAAATCCTCCGGTAGAAAGGTGGAGAGCAGCTCGGCGGCTGAGAGGTGAGAGAAGCAGCTCTGAGAACAAAACGCAAATTGGAAAGTTTGGCGATTTAATGGGCTGTTTTAAAGATAGATGGGACTGCTTTGCCCTTTTTTTAATATCACGTAGGAGATGGATGAAGATATTGCGTCCTAGTTCATCATGTATTATAACGCATAATGGAAACGACGGATAGGATCAGTGTGGCCGCCGACCCAGTCACTCATTCGTCTCTATGGCAACTGAGTGACAGGTGCAGTTTAATTGATTGTTTTTTGGTCACTCAAAATTGATTAACTAGATTTTTAGCCAGTCTTAAATTCACTTATTCACGTTTGATCTGAAGCTCTGAATCCTACATATGGATGAATATGTAAACATAAATGTGGAGATACGGCTCAATGTAAAGAATGAAATGATCAGCAATTCATGACAGAAAAGAGGATCAACACTAACAGACATGAATATTTATAGCGTACTTAGTGACCACACGTCACTCTCTCCCGCGTTGAGCGTCGTGCTAAGCTAACGTCCCGTCAGCAGAGATGCCCGTGAGACGCTCCTCTTTCCACACCGTGACGTTTGAGGTTTAGGGGCGATCCTGGACTCATCTTTTGTCTTCCGACTATATTGGATAATAAAGCGGATGTGAAGATGGATTAAATGCTTTGCGGGGGGATTGTCCATTAGCCTGTTTTGCAGAGAAGATAAATCCTCGTCTTTTTGCTTCTCAGGCTCTCCGGGGCCGTCCACCGATCACAGCCGAGTGTCCTCGCCGCTCTTCGACAGCGGCGTACATCTCAATGGAAACGGAAACAACACAGTAAGAAAAGTCTTTTTGATGCCTCGGGTACTTGACTCTGTCTCAGCGGCGTGTCGTTAAAAAGAATTAAGAATCCACTCCGCCTTTGCAGTGCATCACTCAAATGCAAGACTGAGTCCATTAGGAGTCCATTAAGGCTGCCTGTGCCTTTCATTTGACCAACCGTCCTTTGTAGCAGAATGCATCGCGTGTGTGTGTGTGTGTGTGTGTGTGTGTGAGGCGTCCGCCGGTGGAGCCCTCAGGCCTACATGTATGACCACGTCACGTGTGGTTTGAAAGAGCTCAAGTGAGACCAGTGTCCCCGTTTGGCCGGGGAGCAGCTGCACACGCAGGTCAGCCGAGGCTGCACAGTCGTGTGAATCCCACCTGGAGTGTTTCATCTGCAGCTGGACACACACGCACACGCACACACACACACACAGCAGTCATCCAGGCTCATTAGACAGCCAGTGTGGGTGGAGCAGCACTGGGACTCAAGTCAAAGTCACAATATATCAATATTGTGATATGAGACTAGATGACTTGTTAGATTTTGGATATTGGGATTTCATCTTATCGGGTAAATGTTGGCTTTCCCCCATTTCCTTTAGCGACTCTGTTGTTTGCCTCCAGAGTCTTTTAGGCATATTTATGTTCACATTACTGATGATTATTTATGAAAATGCAATTGGCTTTTTGTGAGGAAAACCAGTGGGCGGCTATATTCTGTTCCAAGTAATACAGGTAATTACTTTATAATCAGATTAATTAGCAAAATAATGCAATTGATTTCTCACCGGGAAAATATTTGCATGAGTCCACCTTTTATCTGGTAACTTTCCACAATGAAGGAAGGATGTTCGTGGCCTCTTAAGGACAGGAAACTGTCGCCAGCAGTCCTCTTGTTCATTAAACATTCATGGTTTCTATTTTGGTTTATCCGTGAAGAAAGTTTGAAAGGATAAAAACCATCCGCCTACAACGAGCATCACGGCGTCACTGACGACCACTTAACATCGGGGGGGGGCAGCAGGATGAAGAGATACAACCAATCAACCGTGTCTGGCTACAGAGACTCGGTTTCAATCGTTGCAGCTCGGCAGGGCTAACCGCTAGCGGCGCTACCTGCTGCAGCCGGAGTCTTTATGGACTGCGGCTGCTACAAATCAGCTTTGTCTTTGACATGTTATTATATATGAAAGTAATCCACAACGCCCTCTGCGCACATGCGCCAAGGAAGAGTGGCCCCAAAAGCCGACTGCTGTGGACCTGATCTCTGCTCAGAGGACATTAAACTTATCTCAGTCGAACTGTCTGTGTTGATAAGTCAGGGTTTATCTTGTTTCCCCCCCCAGCATTGATTCTGTGAGAGCTGCGGCTACAAAGCGGCCCCTTCTTTTTATAGCGTTTTATAAGCTAACAGAAAGTGACAAAGTGAATGAATTTGCTTTGATCATTACAAGCTGAATGTGGGGAATTCCACCTCGTTGTTCATTCTCCCGTCATGTCCGCAGCCTCGCGGTCGATGCGCCACAGAAAAACGCTGCACAGTCCAATCGGCGGGCTGGGATTAAAAGCGAGGAGTCCAAAGGGTTCATTTTGTTCCGCGTTCTCCTGCAAACATGTCATTAGCTCCCTGACCTTGGTGCGATGGCGGAGGGGTCAGTGATTACGCCGCGTGCTGCTGTGACGACGAGGCGGTCTGATTCCACAGAGGGATGTTTCCATCTTCACTGAACACGCACGCGGCAGCTCGTTATCCAAATAGCCAAACGCTCGTGACGTCTGCATGGGTACGAATACCCGGCGGTGGAGAATTAAAAGGTAAACGTTAGCCTTCTTTCCCGCGAGCACATTTTTTTGCAGTTTTAATTGTCTTGAGAAGACTGCACATTATAACGGTTATCTATAATGAAAAGAGTAGCCAGCATCTCTCCGCTGTCATTTCCCATGAATAATTCAGAAAAGGCGTGTAGGACAGCAGGGGGCCACTTTAACCTTTTATGGATAATCTAGATTTCAAGTGTTTCTATTTAAAGTCCTTTGCAGGAGCCCGGAGGGCAGCTGTCACGGTGCACCACGGGCCTTTCTGCACATGCACATGCTTTAGCACATGCTAAAAATAAAAAAAAAGTAACAAAATAGGCCGTGACACATGCCTTGCTATGCGAAAAAAAAGCAAGCGATGACTCAGCGCGACATTTCGGGTCAGCAGGCAGCAGGGATCTTTACAATTAATTCTCCGGTTGAAGTCGGAGACTCGGTGGCTGACAAAAACAATTAACCAGGCGGTTTCCTCTCAACAGAAATAGGATTCAAGCAGCGAGAAAGCAGAAAATAGCAAGAGCCGGCCTCCAGTTAAAGTCAAGCGAGATTCTCCTTGCCTCATAAATAAGGCCGTTATGTCAGTGGTTGTTTTTGTTCTTAGAGTAATTGCTTGTTGTGTCATTTCTTTTTCTCCCCAGTGCACTATGAGCCCTGAATCCACTTTAATGTTTAGACTATAATGATAGGAAGCCTCCAGACTCTCACAAAAGTAGGGCAACCTCTTTTCTTTTTCCCCAGCAAAAGAAGAAAATTGCATACTATTAAAAATTCCTACAAACAGTCATGTTATAGAAAGGGTCACGGAGCCGGAGGTTGACCAATGGTTGGACGGTAAATGACCCGAAACGCACATTCTGCATCGTGAAAGAGACGGACGCGGCGCTCCTAATTATTTCCCCGGCTGCTGACTCTTGCTTTAAGCAACGGCTATAATTTCCTCATTTGAGAATTTTCCTCATGAAAGGTTTGAAAATTTGTCGGACTAATTTAAAGTTGCGCTACTAACAACTGTGCAAAGCGGTGCATTATGGGAAAGGTTTCTCCGGCTCTAATGAGCCCGCTCAGAGCTCACACCAAAACCGAGCTCCATGTGGCGCTTTCAGCTGGTGCCACGATTCTAAGGCCTGGAACTCTCCCCAACGCTTCGCGCTCACACGGGATACGTAGCGTGACGATTCACACACGTGGAAACAAAGTTAACGAGCACGAGATCCGCCTGCAAAACCTTCAGCCGGTTGCTGAATATTTGCTGAGGCCAGCGAGACGCGTTTGTCATAGAGCACTGAGACAATATTGAGATATTTTTGCTCAGCACCACGCCGAGATTATTTTAAATCTCCACACGCAATGCGTGCTGTTTCAATGCCAAACGTCACCACTATTTATTCGTTTTCTCAACTCAGTAAATGCATTTAGTTTGATGTCCTTCGGGAGGACAGACTCCTCATAGACGCACTATTTTTTCATTAAGACTCGACAATCACACGGAGAGAGAGAGACAGCGATTTCTCCACCGGCAGCTGGCCCAATAAACACAGATTGGGCGCAGCCGCTGGGGGGGTGGGGGGGCAGCGGGGGGGTGTGATGCCCCCATTTTCCTAACAGAAAAATTAATTTATTTTGGGAGGTTCATATCGCTCTCTGTGCCTGTGCATTAAACCGCTGGATGCTGCAAGGCCAGCTGAGTTTATCCATGGGGAGGGGGGGGGGGGGGGGGGGGGGGGTATTGAAGGTCAACAAAGAAACGTTGACATTAACAATCATTTTAAAATGCTGTGAATCGTGCAAATCTGAGACCAAACAAAACCAAATGTACTTTTCTTAATAATTTGTCCTAACGAGGCTCAGAGGAACGTTAAGTAAAAGTGCATATCCATGGTTTACCCGTGCTGCAAACATCACGTCGTCTTAAAGGGCTTCTTTTCATTCCCACCTGCAGCTCACAGCGGCCCGTCTGCTGTGGTTGAAGAGCGTTTTCTGTAAATCGCCTCGGAGGTCCGACCTTGACAGATAACAGAGAGATGGTGGTTGGTTGGAGGGCTCAAGGGTTTGCACATTAAGTAACTCTCCATCATATAATTCACTACAACTCGGCGGAATTTGTTTGTACGTCACATGGTTGCTTTTCACACACTAGCGGAATGATCAATAATGTTCAATTATCACCTGAGAATCTTTGTCCAGCCATTTGGCTTTTGAATAAACATAAATATCAACTTTTACCATCCACCTCGTTTGTTTTTAGGGCCAACTAGCAAATATTAGCAGGCTAATGCGCTAAAAAAAAGACTCCCTGAGGACAATGTGTCGTGGTTGTTGTTACAATACGAGAACACGTCGTGGTTGATTTTTTTTCTTCACTCATGAGATTGAAGCATCTTCCTCCTCTGCAGGTGATTAGAATCCACTCCGCTTTGTCCTCCGCAGGCTCTCGACACCGAAATAACTGATGCGATGCTCCTATCTCTGTGATTCATTTACATGCGTTTTCAGATAACGACGCTTCACCGATGAAGTATCGGTATTCGCGGTGGACTGTTTGAATGACGTGAAGAGCAGCACTCTGTCCTCCTCAGGAGGAGCACGTGTTTTGTCGGTGTAATCCACTCAAACAGCCCGATGGTTTTCAATTTCCTGCCCCCTCGCCGGCTCCACTTGAGGCTCAACTGAAGAGTTTTGTTCTGGCTTGACACAAACGGGACAAAGGGTGATCATTTCTTCAGAAATGTAATAATTAGGAGTTGACGGGAGTCGCGTGCCGCGCGTTGTACTTCAGATATGATGTGCAATTCATTTCAGGAAGGTCGGCTGTTTTCCTCTTTTCAGTATTCCACTCGAGGCTTTTTTATGTGGCGTCCTTGTGAAGTGGAGGGAGGTGATTGGGTCGTTCCCGCGTGAACACACCTACCTGTGTACATTGCTGCTGAGGCTGCGTCAGTTGTTTGGACACGGTTTGGGATTTTGTGACATCTTTAGCTGCAGGAATGATTCACTGTTTGATGCTGCTTAAGCTCCACTGATTTGATTCCGTAAGCTCGTAACTCATTAGATAATATTCTACAATGCATCCATTCTTCATTTAAATGTGACACACTCCCGGCTTTCAAAGCTTTTGGCAACGCGTTCTGCTTCGGGATCTTTGGAAAGGAAGCTTTTAGATGCACTGCCCAAAGTCTTTATTAAACTTGACTATTTAGAACCATTTTAAAGAGGCCTCTGAAATATAATGTGTTGTTTCTTGCTATAAAGCCACAATTCCGACTTTGATACAAGTAGTAATACCAATTGCCCAAGATTAAAAGATTGCTCAATGGGTATTGCAAACTTCAGGAAGTAGCCATGGCCGGGCATTAACACATTTGTGATTGCTTTAAGCCAGGTACATTTACGCTGTGATTATAGATTTTTTTAATGCTCATTTATTGCAGATGAAAAGCCTAAATGCACCTGTGAGTTCGCCAGGGTCGGACGCTCGTACTGCAGGCCCACGGTTTTCAAAAATCCATTAACGCTCGCAGGGACAAAATTCTGGCAAGATTAATGTAATCCATCAATTTACAAAAACAGTATATTTTTCCCTGTTAATGAGCAAATGGCGTGAGGAGACATTGGGCCTCGTTCTCACGATGCTTAAACCGCGCAGCATTCGTCGCTATTTCCTTATCTGAATTTGTTCTCACTTTGTTGCCTCTACACACACACACACACACACTTTTTAAACGAGCCGTATTCACTGTTCCACACTCTGTATAAAATAACACTGTATTTAACATTCTTGAACAGAAATATAGCAACAAAGGATTGTTACCTATGCAAAGATACCCAGAGTAAAGCTCTACCCGAACAGCGAATGAAGTCTGCGTCTCTTCACATGTTATCTCGGGCTGCGCACGACGTGAGTGCATGTGGGTGCATGTGGGTGCATGTGGGTGCATGTGGGTGCATGTTGGTGCATGTTAGTGCACGTGGATGCCTGTGGGTGTATGTTAGTCCATGTGGGTGCATGTCTGTGCATGTTAGTGCACGTGGCTGCATGTTAGTGCACGTGGCTGCATGTTAGTGCATGTGGGTGCATGTTGGTGCATGTTAGTGCATGTGGGTGCATGTAAGTGCATGTTGGTACACGTGGGTGCATGTTGGTGCATCTTAGTCTATGTGGGTGCATGTTAGTCCATGTTGGTGCATGTGGGTGCATGTTAGTCCATGTGGGTGCTGTTGGTGCATGTTAGTGTACGTGGCTGCCTGTTAGTGCATGTTGGTACACGTGGGTGCACGTGGGTGCATATTGGTACACGTGGGTGCATGTTAGTGCATGTTGGTACACGTGGGTGCATGTTAGTGCACGTGGATGCCTGTGGGTGTATGTTAGTCCATGTGGGTGCATGTCTGTGCATGTTAGTGCACGTGGCTGCATGTTAGTGCATGTGGGTGCATGTTGGTGCATGTTAGTGCATGTGGGTGCATGTAAGTGCATGTTGGTACACGTGGGTGCATGTTGGTGCATCTTAGTCTATGTGGGTGCATGTTAGTCCATGTTGGTGCATGTGGGTGCATGTTAGTCCATGTGGGTGCTGTTGGTGCATGTTAGTGTACGTGGCTGCCTGTTAGTGCATGTTGGTACACGTGGGTGCACGTGGGTGCATATTGGTACACGTGGGTGCATGTTAGTGCATGTTGGTACACGTGGGTGCATGTTAGTGCATGTTGGTAGACGTGGGTGCATGTTAGTGCATGTGGGTGCATGTTGGTACACGTGGGTGCATGTGGGTGCATGTTGGTACACGTGGGTGCATGTGGGTGCATGTTGGTACACGTGGGTGCATGTTAGTGCATGTGGTTGTGCACACTCACAGCTGCTGCTCTGAAGGTGGCAGAGTAACAGATGTTGGATTGTCTCCCAGCATCCATTTCCCTCTCAGACAAACAAGTTAACTCCCTCTGTACTTATTTGTATTTATTTATACTTATTTAGTCTTTGCCAAAGTCTTTCTACTTCCCACCTCAAAGACAATATACATTTCTTCAATTTTCTTTTTCCTCTTTACTACTTTATTTACGATAAACTTTGAGTCCAGCTCATTTCCAGAGTAATCGGAACGTGGCTGATTGTAAAAAAACAGCATGTGATTGTAAGCAAACGTAGTAATTCTGATTTGACAATCACGTATACTGTTAGTATTACTAACAACTATGGTAAATTGGTCTTCATGATTGTATTTTTACTTGATTGATTGTTGTTTGAAAAATTACTTAATCCCTTATAGCTCAACATAGTTTGTCACTTTGATGTGTTTGGGGACAATAGTACACATGGTGGGAAAGCATGCAGCAGCATATCAAAACCCTTCACGCTTTGCTCTTAAATGGAGAATATCAGAAGCATTCATGTGTATCATTTTATTACAGGATGGTGAGATACACAGCATCTCCTATGCTGGGGGGGATTCCTCGTTTACTCTTGATGGTTTTTAACAATATTCCCTCCCAAAAACGGCTGCTTTATAAAGGCTTCCTTAGCGGTCAAAACATAAGTGAGGGACATTGAACATAACGGACAAATATCTGCAAACAATGTGGTGAATTCTAAGTTGATTCTTTAACCTCAGATGAGACGAGCGCAAAGTGAAAACAACGGCCAAAAGGTGCCGGTTTGACCCTCGCCGTAATTCTCTGCATGTCGTCTGCGTGCTGCTGCGTGACTACTGATGAGCAGACCCGATCGCCGGGAGCTCATCGGCATTGTCGGTGTGTCCCACGCAGGCTCCGTCGCCCCCTCCGCCGCCGGCCGATAAGCCCAGGTACGAGAAGCGCTGGCTGGATGCCGTCCCGCTGCCCTTGCTGATGGCCAGAGTCTCCAGATGCAAAGCTGCCACAGATCAATTAAGGTGAGGGTAATCCAGCATGATATAATTCACCTCCGAGCCGCTCGGCTCCGCCGGGCGCAGCTGTTGGCTTAGCGAGCACTTTTCATTTAAGCGAAGGGACGTTAATGCCAATATCTATGCGCAGGCATAAACAGCTTAAAAGGTCACCGCAGCTGTGAGGCCGGCGCTCGGGAGGTGTGACGGCGAGAACACCGGGCGAGCTCGCATTGGATTATCACGCCTGTCCTCTTTTGTATTGATTTCCACGTGTACAGTAGTTTCACTGTGCTCTTTTTTTCTTTTCTTTCGGAGCTTTTTCCATCAGCGCGTTCTCTTTCTTTCTAATGCGAGGGACAACGAGGTGGTTTTACACGAATGACAAATCTGCGCAAAGTAGAAAATAATGGTTAAATATCTTCTTGACCTGAAAGGTTGCAGCAGATAGCGGAGCAGCGCTGTCGTTAGCTTTGAATAACAACACAAGTCCGGTCTTCCTGCAGATCATTGATGATTATAGTAGTTATTGCAGTGGCTGTACTGGAACTTATCATCATGAACAACGAGGCAGACAATCATTACAAGCAACAATAAACTCACTCCACTGGCCGCTGAAACCAGGTTCTTATAAGAAACACGCTGGGCAAACTCCCAGCGCAGAGGCGAGGAGAAGAAAAAGGAAGGAGCCTTCTGAAGGACACAGGAACAACACCCGACCAAGGTCGCCCGGTTGACAGAACTGCCTCTGGCGATGAGAACGGATGAAATGGAGCAGCTTTCCATCTGTAATGTTGTCCACATGGCCGAGGAGTTGCTCCGATACCTCGGGGCTTATTTGGATAAAGCAACAATCCTGTAATGCTAAATCCTCCAAATGTGACGTCCAATCAACAGTTCAACGACTCAGTGGAATATTGAAGGACTGTATTGATGAGATTCGGAGCTTAAGTCGCTCTAAAGCCTGACAAACCCCAGTGCTGAATCCGGAATAGCACAAGTTGAGTCAATAAAAAGCCCTGGAGGCAGTGAGCGTGTCCGTTTTTAAGAGTTTGCTCCACGGGTCAATCAGAATGCGCCAATACAGATCACATCGGGGTCGATGTTGCTTTGTCAAGATGATGTCAGAGCAACGTCATGTCACTTGCTCACACTTACTTGTTTGCATGTTCAGCTTCTTCCGAATCATTGAGACTTTTTCCCCTTCCCGGCGTGTCCAAACGGGCTTCAGGTTTCCTTAAAGTGCCTCAAAGCCACCAATCATCAGCCCCCCTCCTCCACGCCCCCCCCCCACCGCAGTGTGGATGCAATCGCGTTTGTTGATGTGGACCCTGCAGACCGTTTCACCTCATGCAACGGTCTGCTGGTGCTCGCTCGTACCAATGCAGCCTTTCCCAACTCTTTTACCCCCCCCCCCACCCACCCCGTCTTAACTGGGGAACCGCCTCGTGAGTCAGAACTCAAAGCCGCGTGACCGGCTGGACGCCAAGAGGGCGGCGCTTCGTTTCCTTCGCTCGCACCGCCGAGACGTCAGCGCGGCCCGCCGACGGAGATGTAATCTCGGCTTTTTGTTTCAGCCGTCCAAAGCGATTCGTCTAAAAGGTTACAGAAGCACAGAATAACAGCACGCAGCGATTGGCAAATGTTAACCAGTTACTATCAGGGGAGGGAGCGATGCTGGACTTGTGTCTTGTTATCACTTCAGCTGTGTGTGTGTGTGTGTGTGTGTGTGTGTGTGTGTGTGTTCCCTCCGTCACAAATCGGTAAACGTGGCGCATCTCCACTCTGGTTACCGTTACAACCCAAACCCCCACCAGCCCCCATTATATTTTTCAGCCGCGTTGACCGCGGTCCATCTCAATGGGTTTATTACGGCCTCGCTGTGTCACCGGGGACGCAATGTAAAAAAAAAAAATCCCAGTGCCACCAGATCCCATCTCAAAAGGGAGGATTTTGGCGGCGTGCCCCCGTGACATTGATCCGCCAGCTGTCTGTCACTTTGATTCATTTCAGCCCGGCGGAGCCGCTCGCCGCGCGTCCGCTCGCCCTCGAAGGGGCTCGTGTTATTTGATACGCTGTAAGATTCTGTTTAAGTGCCGTTCATCACTCGCCCGCTTCGTCATCGGCGCCGCGGTTCTCGCCTCGCAAGACACATCGCAGAAAAGGAGAAGCTTAAAGCTAATTTGGGTCGCAGAGAGAATTTGCGGCCGTGTTTAATCGAAAAAAAAAAAACACACAAAAAAAACTCGATTTTGAAGTCCAGTGGAAAACGCCCCCGGAGAGCCGCCGGCTCAGAACACACGATTTTAACAAGCCGACCGCTGCATACGGAATGAAACTGGTGCTCGCAGGAGGATTTAAAATGCTGACTTTGTGACATCCAATGTGAGGAGAGTGTGTGCGCGCGTCCTTTTCAAACTTCTGTTTTATCAGCTCTTCACCTCCTGCGCTTTCAATCGTCATCTCCCCTCTTCTCGTGTGCACAAGCCGACGTTCCTGTCGGCCTTTACGCAAGCGGCCCAATGTGTCAGCCCGTCCAATGGGATCGCTTACCGCTCACACAAAGAGCCCGGAAATGAAATGTCACAAACGATCCCATTTTGCCGATGAGTGAGATTTCTCTCTCCTCCGCTGTCCTCATCAACGCCGCATCTGCTGAAGAATACAGAGGAGGACACGCGCATAACCTTGAGATGGAGACGACGGAAGACTTTTCCCCCAATGAATGCCGAATAACAGAATATTATACACAGTGAAAGATTAAAATCTGTGGAGGGTCGCTTTCTCTACCGCTGCTCCCAGGTTTATTCTTTTGATCGAATGCTCTCGAGTGTATTTCCCCGATATGCTGAACTATTTCTTTAAGCTTTCCACTTTAGCTGCAACTTCACGGCACATTCATGGTCTCTCGTTTACCGTTAAACTGTTATTTTACCTTTTTCAATTGGAGCCAGTAGCATTGGATCCTAAAAACAGTGACAGAAAGGAAGTGGTCAGACGAGTACTATCTCCCGTATACAAACGTATATATATATATATATATATATATATATATATATATATATATATATATAAAGGACTCGTGGAGTCATGGAGGCCCCGTGGAGGCGTTTCCATAACCAGCTCCTATCCGACGCTTTTCGGCGCGTCGAGCTGCACTTTTTGCGCGCGTGTCTTTCAATCTTCGCCGCGCCCGTCTAATCTTGACCTCTCGCCTCCTCCAGGTCCAACTGTTTAGACGTCTTCGCCTTGGACGGAGCCTCCACCAATATTCTCCAATTTTGCACGGCTGCAGAGAGCACCGACTGGCTCCAAGCAATATCGACCAACATCAACGAGTTGACACAGGAGAACGTAAGTGCACTGAACATTAGACACTCGCCTCGATCTTCCCGCAGGTCTTCATTGAGAGTGGGGGGGTGAAAAGGAAATGGGAGAAAAAAACAAATTTTTCCATATTTCTGAGCAATTTAGATATATACGAGAAGCGGATTCAACTTTTATAACTTGACAACACTCACTGCTATAACATTGTATAGTGCATTCTTTCATTTGTGCTTAATAAGAAAAGTAAGAAGCTGGTATAATATATTATTTGATTGGGTTTATGCAATAAAAACCATTAAAATAGTACAATTTATAGTATAATCCACTTCTTAATAAAAGGAAAAATGAAATATGTTTCGCACACATTTGCTGCATGTATTTAAGCTCTTTTGGTTTCCCTCCGGCGCGGCAGCGGCAGCGGCTTGCACAGACCCTTCCTGCACTCGTGGAGTCACAGTGGCATCTCTCCCCCAACCGCTGACAAAAAAAAGAGTTTCTATCATCTCTAATTAATGACTGCAAAGTAGTCCTTCCTTCTCTCTCTCCCTCTCATTTCCTCCCGTTTCACTTTGATTATCACCCTGATGATGTGACGCATTTTCGTCGAGGACGCAGACGCACTGTAAGCAGCCGATCGCACAGCTGCCTTTAAAAAAAAAAAAAAAAAAAAAGGTTGATTAATTCGTGGCTGCATCACCTAATTACGGACGTGGCGTGTGATTGCTAAATGGCCAATCAGGAAGTAATTGTGCGCCGCCTTCGGAGGGGCGGGGCGGGCGAGAGCGGAACTTTTGTTTTAATGACCCACGACCTTAAAATAGACCCGGCGGACCCCCCCCCCCCCCCTGCCGCTTGACGTCCCCTTGGAGAGACCAAAGCAGAGAGAATCACGGAGCTTGTTAGTGACTAATTACACGAGGACTTGAAGTGACAACTTACCTTCACTTTGTAAGTGGGTGCGGGCGAGAGGGGGGAGCCGTCCCCATGCTGAGTGCAATATGCTGACACAGCGGGGGGCCGCTCCGTCTGGAAATGTGTTGCACTGGTTCGACAACATTTCATCTCATCGTCACCTCCGAGACACTTTGGAAGAGGTAAACAATCTTTTCTGGGACTTCACCTTTATACTCGAGTCTCGAGTCTGTTTTCCCCTGTGAGCATTTTTTATACATGCAAGCTGTTTGTGCTCTGCATGTGTGTTTAGCCCTGTGTTTACCTCTTATTCTGAGATTGTCAGTGATAAATCTACACAGCTTTTACTGGGTGGGTATAATTCGCTGCCAGCTAATTAGCTCTTATTTAAACCGCTAATCCTGACAAAAAAATGTTAATGAATCACTTAAATGTTCAAACTTGAGATTGAAATAATCATAATATTTTATAGATTTAAAGTCGGTCATCATCTTGAGCTCTCAAGTACATTAATTAAACCAGGGAAAAATCCTAGATAAAAAATCATGCAAAATGATTTGATCAGCAGATTTTTATCAAGGAGCAGCAAAAGTATGTAAACAGTTTGTGATGATATATGTGTGTTACGACCATCTCAACCATTTCCCCCCATGTGTGTTTCCGGTCGTAAGGAAGCCTTTCTTATAACACGGCATTCAACCGCTGTTTGTAATCACTGCCTGTTGTTCTCCCTCACAGATAAAGATGATCAACAAATACTGCCCTTCAGACGATCAGGTGAGCTGAGGCCGACACACCGGTCCAACCGATCCGTTTCCAACCAGATAGTTAATTACAGCACCGCGGGAGGTCCCTCGTTGCGGGCCAGCGTTACACAGTAACGGGCGGGTGGCATCGTGTCATCGGCGAGCGCCCGCGCGCTCACCCACAGGCCAGCAAATGGCCCCTTCAGTCAGCAGATGGTCAGGAAGGAGTCGAGCGCAGCGTGTAAAGATACACGTGCATTATTCATCACGAGGTCCGGTGTAGACGGAGTGTAGCTGAGGGCAGATGTGCTGCTCGGAGCAAAGCAGCAGCAGCAGAAGAAGGAAAATCGTTGCACTGCAGCGGAGACTGCAGCACCGCTCTGCAGTTTGTTCCAAATGCAGCCCCGTCGAGGCAGCGGCGTTGTAGTTCCTCTAACCCCCGGCCGCGCGCAGCGACCCCGGCGCGCTCGGCTCGCTGAGCCGGTGTGAATACTCCCGTTTGTGTGTGTGTGTGTGTGTGTGTGTTGTCATCGTGTCCACAGACCGTTCACATGGGCTGGACACGTGGGAGCCCCGAGGGCGGCGCCGCTGGAAGAGCTTCGGCCTTCAAGTTCCTGGCACTGAGAGGACCACATTTTTACATCTTCAGGAGCCCCCCGGTAACTGTTCTGTCACTTTGTGTTAACTAGGGGGTTCGTCCAAAACAGCTGGTCATCACAGGACTCACACACACGTGCAAATGGTTAATACCTCGGATTCAGATCAGCATCAAAAGGTGTTAAAATTTAAAATCCTGTATGCTTCAGTTCTGATTGATTAAGAGAAACAGGAAGAGCAGTAATTGGTGCGTAATGTAGATTCTTTATACTGTTGTACAATCCACTACTGTAGTTTTCATATTTATGCGCCCAAGAAATAGAGGCCAGCAGATCTGATCCCTGCTACCAGGCTCATACCCTCGGGATCAGTTATTAAAAATAAAAACTGCTATCTTTCCCAAAATTCAAAACTCGCTGGCTGCTCCACATTACATCGGATAAACTGAAGTGTGGCGGCAGCCGGAAAACGTTTTCAACAGATAAGAATGTTTGCTGAAGGTTTGAAATATGTTTCAAAGTAATTTTTATGCAACGTTTCATTTTTGTCTGAAGTATTGAACCGGACTATTAAATTAAGGATTCATTACTCCGTACCGACTGGTTTAGAAGTTTTATTAATCAGTAATAGTGTCGTTACACCGTTTAGCTGTAGATAATACTGCTGCTTTTTTAATGTGACATTTAAGTCAATTTTTGTTTGCATTATGCATTCTGCTCTTGCTGAAATCCAGAACAATGTTTCCCACTGGTGCAAGATGCAGCGCATCATCAAACTACTGACACAATCACAGTAATCAGTGCCCTCGAGGCCTCAATAATTAAATGTGGTTACAACACATGTATAATACATTTAGTATTTCCCTGCTTCATGGCAACACTTGTATTTAAGAACGACCTCCTATGATGGGTAATATTATAAAGAATATGCAGTATTCGTTGTCTTAACATTCAACTGTTGTGTGTTCTCTTGTCAGGGATGGAGAAGCTTTTCAGCCTGCAGGTTTTGCTCAATGAGATACTTGATATTATATTGATGTTAAATCTGTTTAAGGTCCGTTTGACGTTGCATCCCTGAGACACAGAATGTTACCCAAGTTACATCTTCGCTGCATTGTGAAAGGGGAACGAGCGGATCCAATGTGCATTGAAACCAGAACTCCACTGTGTCATTTAGAAAGTGTTTCCTAAATACAATTGGTCTGAGAGACGTCCAACGCGGCCGCTGGCTGATGTTTGATGCAGCTCCACTTAAAAAACGTTTCTGCCTGACTGCCAGGACCAGTGAACAAAGGAAAATGGGGCTTTTGTGCTGTGTTTTCTCCACGTGACACCAACCCCGCTCCCCCATTAGTATAAAAGACATCGCCGTCCAAAATGTGCCTCTTTCCTCCTCTTACTTCATTTGGCGAGTGTTTCCTCTGCGGGCGCTGTGATTGGCTGTGACGTCGGCCTCCACGGGGAGATCTTTCATCAGACTCCTGTCGTGGTTCACCTCCTCCGTCGCAAAGGTTCTCCACCAGCGTTCGCTAAGCTGCACATTAACGGCAGACTTTATTGGGGGACGACCGGGACGACGTGTGTGCCGGATGCGGCCCGCGCGTCCTAGTTTCACGGTGCACCAGTGGTCTCGAAGTAGCAGGAAATGTCTCCGCTGAACCGTCCCGCAGGCTAAACGGGATCATTTGAAGTCGGTGCAGTAACTACGGCCTGATGGGAGCAGTAAGACCTGTCCGATAATGCAGAGCATCGTTTCACGTGACACGGACCAAACCACACGGGAGATCGCGTTGAGTAAAGTCGTCAGCCATGAACACAACCGATTACACACGGGCGCAAAAAGCCTCATGCAGCTTGTGAAAGGCTGCACCTTTCGGCATGTTCTGTTGAAATATGGCAGCAGCCCGTATCCCCGAGGGAGAGATGGCCTGAATGCGTTAGTGCATGTGCTTTAATCGATCAGCGTAGCACGCCGCAGAACCGTCAGCACGGCCACTGAAATTAGCCTGAAGAAATAATTCCTTCTCACCAAAAACAGGGCGAGTATCCTATCAGCGTTGTTAGAGGGTAACTTGAGCAGCGTGACTACTACTACGGCACTCGATCAGTGCACAGTAATTATGACATCATCATTTAGTCGTAGCATTGATTAAGAACTAAAAGTCAGCGCACATGATTACTTAATGTAAGTCGGTCATCCGTTTTCCGCTGCCGGCTGCAGTCAGGATCGTGAAAACTAAACCCTGCAGAGCATCCTTTTAAATATTCTGCAAGCGAAATGATGCAAGTCCTCCGTGTCTCATTTCTCAGATCAGTGCGGCTGACTGGGGACAAGCTGAAACAACATACAACCTCTACGAGGTTCTTTTCAAGGTCCACAAGGTGAGCGAGGCCCAGCGTGCTGTGAGGTTGCATGGACGGCTGCTTTTTCTCTTCTATTGGATGTTTCAGGGAGCCCATTTGAGAATCTACACTGTGAACGTGGTTTTTCTTAACCCTCCATGTAATAATTAGTATCTGGTGTCCCAGCTGTGGATGGCGGAGGATTGCTGGCTGCAGGCGCGGCTCTACTTGGGGCTGGAGCATTCGCCGGAGCAGCGGGACAACGAGTCGCTGTGCTTCAGCATCCTGGTCGGCCACGGCCAGAGCCACACCTTCAGGGTGGAGCTGGCCTCGGACCTGGCCACCTGGGAGAAGTCCTTCCAGAGGGCCGTCTTCTGGGAGGTGCAGCGAATACGGGTCAGTGGACTAACGGTTTTCAGCTCAATCCTGCTTGGATTAAAGGAGTTCTCAGGTTCACCAACCTGGAATGGAGACACTGAAGTACTTTGTGTGCTTTAAAGCAATACGATATTCAGAGCTTTGATGCATCAAACCACGTAAAGATATAGTGGAACCACACACACACACACATCTGGGTCAGGGACAAATACCAGAGCGAGACGGACGAGCTGCTGAACGATTAAACTCAGCGTTTGCTGCGTGTGTGTGTGTGTGTGTCACTGAGAGACGGACCGATCTTCAGATGTTAAACCGATGAGACGGACCGTCGGTTTATTGATCGGGCTTGGAACGCACCTGCGGTGTTTTTGTCTTTGTTTTCTCACAGATATCGATCGAGCGCAGTCAGTCATCCTCAACAATTACCTGTCGGGCGCGTTCCTGCGCTCTGCGCCGTGACTTCTCCCGAGTTATGACATTAATTGATGCAAAGCTCTGTGATGGCTTTTCATTGTCGACACAAATCGGCCAATCTGGCGAATACAATTACTGCCGTCCATCACTCTCCACAAAGGGACCCTTTGTGTTTGTCGACAATGCTCGCAAACAATTTGACTCTTTTCTAAAGACAATATGGTTTCAGACGTCAGAGTAACTATGACCAACAATTTAAAACATCTTTAGTTTGCGTTAAGTTACGATTTCACTCTCTGTATTTGTATAAGAAATTACAAAAATACCTCAGAATAATAATAATCTGCTTGTGGCTTTTGATAAAATGCATGCTAAAGAATATCGATTATTATTTGTAAAAAGAAATATTTGATTATAAAATGCTCAATAGGCTCAATAGAAAGTGTTCTCTGGTTAACCTCAATAATCGTAATCCTCCCAATTTTAAGAGAAGCATAATCTGTTTCCAGGTTCTGAGCGGCTTTAAACCTTTGAGTTTAAAATTCAAAGCTGTTTTCCGTGAACGTTATTGTCCCTTCAAAAGCTAAAGAATCGTTCCCCGAGTCAATGAGCCATTAAATTACCACTTAGGCGAATATGTTCAATGTGTAAAGGCGATCAACGCGTGAGCAGAGTGCGAAGTTCAGCCGCCTCGTGTCCATCAGGAGGCTGAGACATGAAACGTGAGTCCGGCTCTTAATCTCTCGTGTTTGCTGCATTTCTGATCGATCGTGTTTAAACTTTCATTACTTAACTTTGCTTCCATTTGCTGTCTGGCTCTCGCACGCAGGGCCCCAAAAACAGCTGTGCAGTTCATTAATTCATCCCAGCTTGATACCTGTGTGCAATGTGCTATGTCTAATTTCACAGGTCGTTTAAATACAAAATACGCCTACGAGCGCGAGACAATAATAATAAATCACTGTTTCAAAGCTGCGCTATGATTCACCGGCATTATTCGTTTGTAGCCTGAGGTATTTAGTATGAAACCTCACCCATGCAATTGATTTTGCCTAAAATCATGTATTCATATATTTTTTAAACAAATGTTCTGAAGTATAAGTAGCAGACATTTTAACGCTTTAATATGCTGTGCGGCTTAATTTATCTGTTAAGATGGTTTCACCTGTTTTTAAGATAAAAAAACATAAAATAAATGTTTGGATGACCACGATGCTGCGATCGAATCCTGCACATGTTCGAATATATTCAGACACCGACAGCTTCGCCGGCCGCATCCTGCTGCACCCTTCATGTGGGTGGAGGAGCTGGAATAAGCTAAATAAGCATTTATTATGTTACTGATAGTGTGACGTGCGTGTCTCAGTAGCTGCGCAGAAATAAACTGAACAAATGTGCACATAAAAATGATCAATACCAATTGGATGTTGATTGTGAATTGATCACCGCCCTGTGTGCGAACTACGAGACAATGAAGTAAATAAAATGTAAGGATGTAAAAAACTTTACAGAATCCTAAAGAATAGTTATTTGCCCTGTTTGTGCATTGAGCAACTCTGAAGCTTCCCACTTATTACAATGAAAAAGTTAAAAACAACAAAGTGGAAATCCACTTAAGCTTAAACACTCAAGTCCTTAAGTGCATCTCTAATTGATATAGTCAATTACATGTATAAATAAATACATCGTTACACGGCTTCCATCCCACTCACACCGTTAAAAGGGTCAAATTACACAAAAGTCGATACATGGATTTCTCTTTTCGGGACGTAATTATGCAGCTTAATGTGTATCTGTAAGTTTCCTTAATGACGAGTCAACAAGTTCCAGCTGCATTATTAACAATGCACACGAACGCCTCTCAGGCAATAAGAATGACACCAACGATGCGTTAGAGGTTTTACATCTGGGAATACACTAATGAGACCAATAAAAGCTTATTTTCAGTCCTGACAAATATTAGGCATTTTTGTAATTCCCACAATAGCAGAGAAGAAAATAGACAACCTGTCAAATAATCTGCACATAATAAGACGATAACGGCACAAATATCACACGTATTCAAGAATACAGAGAACATTCCACATGTGAGCTCAGACTCTCCCTCAAATGCTCCTTTTTAATCATTTCAGCCCATTTCCACCTTCCCACCCATCAAGTGCAGCCAACCAAACATAATGGCTAAAAATGTTACAAAGCCCGGGGGGGGTGTGGGGGGGCTTTGTTACTCGGGACCCTCAAATAGGGACACTTATAAATAATACAAAGCGGAGCACCTGTCAGCTGATGTTTGAATCTGCAGCACACTGAGATCCTTTTCGGGGTCAACATGGGGAGCTGGGCCAGCGCGGCCGCGGGGTCGTCCCGCCGTCTCAGAAGCCACGTTTAATCCCTTTTAAGGTTTTGGTGAATGGGAGTCGAGTCATAATTACTACTAAAGTTAATTACATTCTCCAGTTAATTCTTCCAACTGCTAAAGCTTAAAAACAGCTTAATCCAGAGGCTTAAACACGACATTCTTATAAGTGGTTATTTTAGGTCGTCTTTTTAAAGAGGGAATGACTTCAAATTGAGCTCATGTGTCCACTAGTAAAAATCTCTTTTAGATTTTTGGTGGTCAAAGGTCAACGTCACTTTGACCTCCTGTCGGCTCCGTTCCCCTGATCTATTTTTGAAAAGTCTTGCTCAGACCAACGAAAACGTCTTTTGCCGACCTCAATAGTTCATATGAAGGTGGATTTTAGTGACGAAGATAAAGGTGGCAAAGTCTTTTCTTTGAGCATCATGAGGAACAAATCATTTCCCACTTCATAACTGTCACCGCTCAAACTCAAACACTTTCCGCATTCAATTAACATGATCGCAATCAGTGGAAACAGTGTTGCCATCAAACACTTGTGGGAACCGACTTCCAAACTGCAGTTGCTGAAGCGGGAGCTCATTGCACTTGCTGTGATTTCCCCGGACGCTGCGCTGACAAACGCAGAGAGGACGCGCCGGCCCTTTAAGAGCGGCCAGCTCGCGCTGTACGGGCGAGAAATTCCACCCTGATTTCACAAACGACGCATGCGGGACGATGTTTTGAGGAAAAACACGTCTCGCATGCGGGAGGTAAACATGCGACGTGTTGCCTACTGATGGGTTTTAGTTTTCAGTAATATAGAAATGTAATTGGCAGAGATGCTGTTATGCGCCCAGGAAGGACGAGTTAACGAGGGGGATCATTTCAGGCTTTAGAAGTCTGGAAAAATGAAGCGCTCATAAATGGAGTTTAAGTTAATTTACTTAAATGACCTGCGGATTCACTGACACCTCCGTCCCAATGCCGATGGGAAGAAGTCTGTTTGCTCTCATTGGCATCATGTGTGAATGTCAGCGGTGAAACATGTGACGTTGGGCACCGTCACGTGTAGATTAGGTCTTCTGTCTCCTCTGTGCACCCGGTGCTACATGAGGTATGGAACCAGTAGAGGAGGCTAATAAAGAAGCGCACAAGTCCGAGGGAACCGTTTGGATACGTGCCTCCATGTTCATCCCTTCACATTGTGAGCTCGTACATTAACCGGTTGAGTCTTTGTCCAGAGAGGAAACATGAATAAGTCTCAGTGCAGAACTCCTCTGCTGCTCCACACAGGCTTAGCTTCAAAGGAGAGGGGGGGGGGGGTGATATGCATCAGTGTTTAGCGGTTAGCTCATCGCCGGCTAACAGGGCCGAATCCACTCTGGATGTCAGCTTTCAGGTTGCGAGTTACAAATGGGGAATGTTTAAATTCGGTCTAAGCAGCCATATGAACACGTATTTATGTTAAATATCAATAATAAATGAAACATATATTCACCTTTATCAATTCTGAATAATGTGCCAATATTTGACTTTTGAATCCGTGATGGCAGCGATGGTTATTAACGGTGTACTCTGAATACGCAGTTTCCCCGCGCTCATCAGTATGAAAGTATGAAATATGATAATGAAGCATTTCTTCTGTCTTTAATGATGCAAATGTGGGACGCCGTCCTTTGGGAAACCGATAAAAGTGATGAAGCATTTAAATTTGCTTGTGGTTCTGTGTTCTCCAGCCAATTAGGCCGGCGTCCTGTTACTCAACCGTCCAACTCAGGATAACCGTGACTGCATGTGAGCATTACGTGAACATCCCGATGGTAGCAGGAGGTACGACGGACAAAACCGTCCTCCCTGCATCTCCCCGCCTGCTCTTTTTGTCGTATTTCCTAGAAGACCAACTTCTTGTGCTACGTGTTAAATTTGGGGTTTACTGGTAGAGATTCATCCCCCTCTCTTTGTCCTTTTAAACAACGCTGGAAAACAAGTGTTAGTGAGAATAAACGTTTTGTTATATATATATTTTTATTCATCAATCCCAACACACGCCTTACTCTCTTATTCTCCCAGAATAAAAAAAATAATCCCTTTCCAATTATGGGAGTGTAGTCGCAGCTCCCTGAGCCTCGCATGCGGCGACAGCAAGAACTTAGCGGCCGGCCTGCCGCTGCCCTCCTCCCCCCCCCCCCCCCCCCCCCATCCTCCACCCCCCGTCACAGCTGGATAACGGCGCCACTAAAGACGGGCAGGCCGAGGTCTGAGAACGGACTGCACAGTCTCCCCCCCCCCCGCGTTCACTCTGTAATTGAAATCCTCACTGTGTAAAGAAGATACGGCATAAATAACACAAACAGTAAATCTGAATGCACTTGTTGGAGAGGATGACAATAAAAATGAAGTGGTGTTGCACGAACGGCCTTTGGAGGCACATCGCCCCGCGGAGAGCCGAGCGCTCACACATCGCTGCTTTTAAAACGGCGAAAAAAAGAATTGTCAGACGGCGGGTTCTTTGTGTCGCTGCGGCAGGGTGAATATGAAGGAATGGATTTCCTCTGTCCTGCGTCTTGTCGTCCTCGGGGAGCCTCACTGGACGCTGCTTTGGCTGAAAGCTCATGCAGGGGGAAAAAAACAACAACTCAATTTGGCTTTTGTTATCAACTCTTCCAAACTAAGCCCTTTTTGATTTGCACCAACCAAACCAGAATAGGATACACAATCCTATTGGTACTCTTATTGTCATGAGCCTTTACCTTTTCGCATGAAGCGCTCGTCGGGCTAACTGCTCAGGCGCCGCCCAATGGATCCATTCATTAATGAGCCGTGGCCCATTTCCTCGCGGCACGCCACCGTTGTTTTCCAGCTTCCTGCCATCGTGTCAATCGCGCGGGAACAAACGGAACAGCGCGGTTGCCGGCGCGAAGAGGGACAAAAGTTTTTATTTGAAGGGGGAGAAAAGCGAGCTTAGCGAGCTTGTTTAAGGTCCGCTGGCCTTCGCTGACACACGCGAAGACAGCGACGAGATAGTGCATGTGAATACCAAGTGAATTATGAATCCATCCCCTATCAGCAGAGGGGGCATTCGCCGAGCTGCGAACAAGGACGTTATTTATTAATATAGTGTGCAGCGTAGTTAGTGAGTGACGGGTGACTGTGACCTTTATGTAGCACAGTGCTTCATGCACGCGTGCCGCTTCAGGAAAACTCTTCGCTGACGCTTCCCGATTCTCTCCCCACAGTCCAAGAGCTACATGTGCAGCAGCCAGGGGAGCGTGCTGAGCTTCACCGTCGACTTCGGATCGGGCTTCTCCTGCGCAGAAGGCTCCTCAAAGGTGTAGTAGTGCTCTGTTCCGCCGCCGAAACTAACGGTTCCGACTGTCGCGCGGGTCTCTGTAGTGCGACGCGCCGGTTTGAATCTCACCCGCCGTCGGATTCCCTCCTGTTTAGACGGCACTGTGGCGATACAAGTTCTCCCAACTCAAAGGCTCCTCTGATGACGGCAAAACCAGGGTGAAACTCCTTTTCAAGAACGCAGAGAGCAACCAAATAGAGATGAAGGTGATTAAAACTTTGCTTTCCACGCCACAATCGCACCCTGATGTCGGCTCATTTTACAGAACGACGAGTGAGATCTTGAGTTTGAAAGTGTTACCCAAGATGTAACCCTCTTCACCGATGCGTCCCTCTGTTTCAGGAGCTGGAGTTTGCTAATCTAACGGCCGTCCTTCACTGTATACATTCTTTTATTGCTGCCAAAGTGGCCTCCGTGGACCCTCTGTTTGTGTGCAGTCACGGCCTCCCTGGACACACATGAGCTCTTCTCCTCCTGTGCACATCGCCCCTGTTTCAGAGCCAGTTGATACGTGCATCCTGTTCTCGCTATTTTTGTACGGACTACCGAATAATAAAACATATTTGTAAAAAACTGTAAAAGTAGATAATGTTAATGAGTTGATTGATTGCAATGTATGAACAGTTTTATTCCTTTCCTTGACTTGATGTTTTTTTTGTTTGTTTTTTCTCACTCGTGACAAACTGGAATCTCCGTGGTTACGCTTTCTGTGCTGCCATATGGTGAAGAAACCGGCATACGCTCGACGCCGCGAGACGCCGAGCAAAGAAGCTGCCACTATTTTTAGCAGATAACCTCGAACGCCGAGGCCCGACCGACGTACACTTTGAACAGACGCCGTGAGTCTGGAGCCTCGCAGGGGTTCTCTTTACTCAAAACTCACAGCGGGACCGTAATGAAAAAGCTAACCTTTTTGTTTCCAGTTCCTCCGGTTTGCTCTACACTCTTTTCATGTCTGAACACAAACGCAACACAAACGCAGTCTCATAAGCCTCCAAACACCCACTGGATTTACTCAACACATCTCTGATCAACCTGTGTGATGTTTGTGCTATTGTGACCATCTCTTCTCAACCGAATAAAGGAGTTTCTGATCTCTCCAGACGAGGAGGACACTTTGTCTTCAAACTATCACTAAAGATGCACTCGCGTTACTAATACGACGCACAAAATGTACGTCTTCGGGTGAATGCATCGTTCTGTCGTCTGACTTTCTGAAGGTTTGAACTGGAGACACTAAAGGTGGTTCTCAGCTGAATGCCAATTTAGAGTATTATGGGTGTTCTGCCGGCTCCTTATGCAACAGGGAAAGTCGATAAGAAAATGCATTCATTAAGTGTCATGTTGTATCGCGTTGTGTAGGTGTCGGTTATCTTCTCCATATTACAATAATCAAGGTCTTTATATTCTCTTGTAAAATCTTGTTTTTAGAGGTCTGAGATTCTTTCCTTGAAAGTTTTGAATAAAACTGTTCTGCCTCGAAGCTCAAACACAAAGAGCCACAACTGCGACCACAGAAGTCACCGCCGGTTGCGTCATGGAGTTGCATCAGCAACACGCGAAGCGTGAACCTGCAGAGCACCGCTCGGCTGCCGGCGGGCCGCGACTCCCACGGTTCAGCCCGCCGGCGCCATCGGACCCTGAACGCTCACCGAGGTGTGCGTGGTGTGCAGAAGTTTTACTGGGAAACTTCAGGACCGCCGGGCCATTAAATAAAGTAATTGGGATCACTGCATTCGTCAGTGAAATGTGCAGATTTAACTGAAAATGTCCTGACAGATTAGAGGAATAAAATGGGCCATAATAATACAGCATAATAAACTTCGTACATAGTGTTCAAGCAACAACCAAATATCCAAGTGACTAAAATAATGGGCACAAGTTATTCTCAAACCAGTCGAGCGACGACAAGAAAAACACAGGATTTCTGAGTTATTCTAGTGGGGGCGGTTTCGCCTACTTAACCTTTGCAAAGCGCTCCCTACGCTATCTGAATATATAAGCACAGGCTGCAGTGATGATGTGAAAATCTCCCAATCTTCCATTGGAAACAGCTCACTAAAAATGGCTCGTCACTCCTTTCATTTCATTGTATTCGTGTTGCTCTGCGTTTTTCTCCCAAAGGTTTCGAATGATGAATCCAGCCCTCTGAACTGTAAGTAACTTTTTAATTTAATTTTTTGTTAAATGATGTAATAGATCGGCAAAATGTGGTCATCGCCCTCCTCTTAGATGAAGCCTTAGAAGCAGCTTCCACTGTACGTCTGTTTCACGCTGCTCGTAATGGTCGTGAACGTGTCTTTTGTAATTGTTGATTGCTAATATTTAAAATGTGACGCTCAATATGTCCCAAGTTAGCGGTGCAATTAATCATTCGAGCCTGCGCTGAAAAGTATTAACAGCTCACAAGTTCTTCATGCAACGTGCTGATATAAAAGCACAAACCGAGGATGCTCCTCTTTGTTTAAAGTAGAATTGAACCTGAGATTTATTTTGAATGACGACAGTAGAAACCTTTCATGGACTTATGACATAAAACTCCTAACAATCCATTTTCTTTAAAAAGCAATATGTTTTTAATGGAAGCAAAAATGTCTCAAAGTCTCAAAATTGTATTTTAGTCCAAGTGCTTTGGTGGATATTTACTTTCCACCTCTTTTGAAAGACGATACTTTAGTGGAAATGTTTAATGCTGTTCTGTCACCACACGCACGTCTAAGCAGCAACGAGGCCCGCGAGAGAACTGCTCGTCTCGTCCCATCGGGAAAGCCTTCGGATTGTACACGAAGCCTCGCTCCTCTCCGGACAACGGTATTTGTCCCCTGTTTCCTGTCTCTCCGCACTGTACAAACGCAGGACAAAAGACGCTAAAGCTCATCCCTGCACGCCGCGCTCAGACGCAGCGGCGCCGCGCCGACGTGGCTCCGGCAGAGCGAGCCTGAGACCCGCGAGGTTACGCAGGCCGCGGAGGTGTTTCACGCCACCCTGCAGGTCCTGGAGAGCACCGCGAGGCCGAGATACGAGAGGGACGTCACGGCACCAGGTAGAAACCCCCCCACACACACACCTTCACCTGGAGAGAAACCTTTGGAGCCACTCGGACAACAAAACAAGTCTAATTGACCCAATGGCACCATTTACGTTCTACTGGTGCATCAAAGCAACATCTAAACTACTGAATTCGTGATGTGATGAAATACTCTCGGGTTCGAATTTGCTCCAAAGGTTAAGCGGGATGAAATCCCACATCTGTGTCACCAATATGGCAGAGCCGCTCTCCTGGGAGGACGTGGAGCTGATAGCGGAGCTGTCCAAATGTCCTCCAGTGCCGCACCCGGCCGCCTGTCTGCAGAGTCCCCTCGACAAGTACCGCTCCATCTCCGGCCTGTGCAACAACAGGTAGCCGACGGGCCGCTGCCCTCAGAACCACGCAGGCCGAGGAACAATGAAGTCACATTAAAGTGCAATGGCAACTTAACTTTGACTTTAATGTTCATTGTAGAAAGGTATAAGATACTAAGTTAGACGGGAAACGTCCCACCGTGACTGTTTTCATTTCAATTCAATACATGTTGGAAAAACAAAACAATTTTTTTTGGACGTGCTTCACGATTCTTCTTCTCAGGCAAAATCCTCTGTGGGGAGCCGCCAACACCCCCTTGGTCAGGTGGCTTCCAGCTGAATACGAAGACGGAGAGAGAGAACCCAAGGGTTGGAACCGAGGCCGCCTCCATAATGGATTCCAACTCCCGCCGGTAATCCAGCCAACGCCGCTCCAACGGACACACGGGTCTGGGTGCGGGAATTAGAAAAGAAGCAAACTCACCCTGCAAAAAAAATGTAGCTTTGCATTTATGTTCCTGACCTGTTTCACAGCAGATAGAGTCCACGGCGATTCAGGGACGGCAGGCGTTGGTGTGTGAGATGACACAGATTCCGGCAGCATTCCAATTTTGTGGACAGAGATAAAACACACTGGCTTCATAGCGTGAAATGAGTTGCAGTTTGCAGACATAAACTTTTTTTTTTACAGCAAATTAAACTCTTGATATTTGCATTGACTTACAGTGTTAATTTATGCACTCGTTATGCAGAGTGAGGATGTTTGGTGGAAGCATCAGTTGTAATGTACTCGCAGTGTACCTCCTCGCGTGAGAGCTACAATCCACTTAAGTGCTTTAGATTATTAATAATCTTAATAATAAACTAATCGCCAATAAATTGTGAGTGTGAAAGATTTATAACACAACTTAATGAATTTAAGAATGAACTAATTGTCATCCAGTTTAAACCCTGACTGGGAAAGAATAGAAAATATGTTCATTTCCGTCCATGATGAGATAATAAAAACACAGGCTGATAAATGACGAGCCACCGCAGAGACAGCTGGAGGAAAATGCAATTACACTGTTAAAAGAAAAGTAGTTTTCACTGTCATCCAAAAGAACTAATCCTACTGTGCTAACAGCCATGGGAAGTCAGCCAGAAAATAATAAGGAGCTCCACCAAGGAGACAGATGGCGTCTATTCTCACTTGCTGGTGGAGTGGGGCCAGTACATCGACCACGACGTGACCTTCACCCCCCAAAGCAAAGACTACGCTGGATTCGGGACCGGGGCGGACTGTTCCAACACGTGTCAGAACGTGCACCCGTGCTTTCCCATCGAGGTGAACTGAAACAGTGTTTTTTTTTAGTTATAAAGGTGTGTTGTAAAGGAATATTCTCACATTTGGGGAAGTAGGAATAGTGGAATAATTGTTTAAGCTTAGATGAGACGATCACTGGCGTATTCGTCCGTTCATTACGAAGCTCGAGCCAGAAGCTGTTTAGTTTACATTAGAAGAAAGGGCGACTTCCCGTATTGCCCGGATGTCCCCGATGTCCCCCGCAGTCTAGAAATCCACTGCTCCCGACCGCAAATAGTCCAGTGGTGAGATTGGTCAGTACTCCTTACGTCCTCAACTGGTTTCCTTCTTCCGGTTGACCTGTTTTTACACCTTAAAAAGCGGGTTTCTGGGAAAGCAGGACGTTCCCCATTTTCACTTGTCCGTCCCCCGGGGGACAGATTGGGAGAAACCTTTGCCTCACTCATCGCTGGCATCCAATCACAAGGATTAGTCAAGTTACCAAGAAGCTACTGAATCCCCCCCTTTAAGGTTGATGAGATTAAAATGACTGGACCAGCGTCACGTTAAAGGGACATCAGGGCAAAGTGAGCAAATTTAAAAAAGGACCTTTGACCAGAACTATTTGAAGAGCGCGTGTGTTGCTTTCCCCCAGACGGGGGCCTCTGTCTCCAGGGCCCAGAGCTGCATGCCCTTCCATCGCTCCGCGCCGGCCTGCCCCGTGGGCCCCGGTCCCGACGTCCCACGGGCTCGGCGGCGGCAGCAGATGAACGCCATCACGTCGTTCATCGACGCCTCGCCGGTGTACGGCCACACCCCTCGGCGGGGGGCCCTCCTCCGCGACCTCTCGGGCCGCAGCGGGAAGCTCGCCGTCAACGATCGCTTCAGGGACCCCGGGGGGCGGGCCTACCTGCCGTTCGCGTCCGCCCTGCCGTCGGCCTGCCTGCAGACGCCGCGCGGCGAGAGGGTGGAGTGCTTCGGCGCCGGGGACGGCCGGGCCAACGAGGGCCTGCCGCTGGCCAGCCTGCACACGCTGTGGCTCCGGGAGCACAATCGCATGGCGGGGGAGCTGAGGCGCGTGAACGCCCACTGGAGCCCGGAGACCGTGTACCAAGAGGCCCGCAAGGTCGTCGGCGCGCTGCATCAGGTGCGCGAGCGGGAAACCGAAAGGGGCGCGTGTTAGCTGTTTGAACCCGAAAACCTTGATGAGAACGAAGGTCATGTGGTCAGATCCAACGCTCACACGGAAGGGATCACAAATATTACAGTTGTAGTTTTGGTTTTAATGCCGTCCGCTTGGTTGAGTTTGCTTCTCTCCGCTCCTATTTCATCATTTCCATGATAAGTTCTGTCCCTGATCTCAAGCAGCTAAAGTACACAAGTTTTGAAGTATTCTGTTCCTATGGAGACCTGTGTTAGACACTAACTTTTGCTTTTTTTTTCCCCTCAGCGTTTCGTGCCTTTGAATGATCTATTCTTCTTAGCTGATATCAATTCAGACCGTGAAGTGAAGCCCGCTTTGCTCAGTAGAAAATCTGTCATCATTTCAACAGGCTTTGTGCAAAAGGAAACACTTTGCTGTCTCTCCTCACTCTTGTCTCTGTGTGTTTGTTTCTAAGTGGGGTTTCTCCTTGCAGTTGCTGGTAGAGATGCAGTATTTATATTAGCTGGAGGCGGGGGCATTTTTCAAGGTGAAGAAAATGTTGGCTAAATTGTGCAGAAAGAAACAGTGAAGGAAAAAGCTTTTTTTTTTTAAGCGGAAGGGGTGCACTGCTTTTAGTGCAGGGGATGAGTGGGCGTCACGCTACAGGCGGTGTGTTTCTCAAGCGTCTCTGAGCACGGTTTGTAAGTTTAGATTGTGTCAGCGCTGTTTGCAGGTGACCCAGGAACGAGGCCAGAGGAGATTTACAGTATTGGGAAGAGAACGGGTTCTTAAAACATTTGGTGAAGATGGAGCGTAACAGGCGGGGAGAGGATTTACATGCTGGAGCTGAAATGTGAGGTTCTGTCTGTGCCTGCTGACCCGCAGACTGTAATCTAAAATAAAGAGGAGATGCAGAATCAAAGGAGCACTTCAACACTTCTCACTCTTTTCCACATCTTCCTCTTTTATATCTCTATGTTTCTCCTCTTCTCAGTGGCTTAGGGACACAGTCAGACCCCGTGGCCGTGCGTGGCTCCTGCAAATTACACAGTATTACTGTCACGCAGGAAGAAAAACGCTGGAGAACCAGATTCTCCATTGAGGTTACTGTAAAATTCAGTTGATTTAGAAAATGAATTCTCCTTTTTTCAAACCATTAGGTCATGATAACGTGATTCAATTATGTTTTATTAAACTAATAACATGCTATTTCTTTTAGCTTTTTGTCCACTTTTTGTCTTATGCCTCATCCTTCCCAACATTGTGGGAAGTACATGATTATTTTACAAGAACTGTGTGTAGATATATTGGCAGAAATGAAATATAACAAGGACTACTTCTGCTCTCTTGGCACAGATGTTTCTGTTGACTGCAATCGGCCACCTCGCTGCTTGTGGCCAAAACCTGCTGCAGCTTTTAGAACAAAAGTGATATGAAATGTGGTGTAGTTTTAACTTCAATTAAGTAAGTGCATAGAACCATGTGCCAAAAATCTGCACATTGTGTCCCCTCATCGGATAACCAGGTGGCTTCACCAGTAGAACAGCTGTATTTCTGGGTCACCCATTAGCAGCATTAACAGTTTATTCCATCTCCCATTGGTAATGTTTGCCGATGATGAAGCCACCTCCCGCTGTGCCACTACGGTTCATTCTAAACGTGTTATATCGTTAAGACATGAATCGATGCTTAATGTATTAACATTAATGTTGCCACTCATCCAATCCCACTTAAAGAAAAGAAAAAAAGAGCCAATCCAACTCTGCAGCTTCCAGCTCACTGTTGTGTTGTGTTGGTCCATATGGTTGAATCCCAACAGCTCCGACCAAGCGCCCAGACAGATGTTTCCTGCAAACAATCTCACAGGGCAAATGCAGGATGCTGTGTTCACACGGCATTATTCTCACCAAGTCACTGGGAAAACGCTTTTTTTAATGCATCAAAATAGGCTCAGTAATTAATGAAATAATTAGGATTAGTGTGTAATTAGGCGGACTTAACTCTTCCAATTGTTTGCAGAGGCAGTTTTTAGTGGACGTATTTGATTCAGTTAAGGAACATCTTGTGTGTATTTACTGTACGTCTACGTTATCATCCCCGTCTCCTTCTTCCATGGCCGCGTAAAAGATGATTGTTGCTTCTTTGCGGACCGCTCTCCTTCTCTGTCATGACTTCCAGATCATAACCATGAGAGACTATGTCCCGAAAATCATCGGCCAGGCGGCTTTTGATTCCTACATTGGACCCTATCGGGGATACGATCCAGCTACGGACCCCTCTGCCTCCAATGTGTTTGCCACCGCCGCGTTCAGGTTTGGCCACGCCACCATCCCCCCCGTCCTCAGGAGGCTGAACGAGAGCTTCCAGACGCACGAGCACTTCGGCGACTTGAGGCTGCACCAAACTTTTTTCAGTCCGTGGAGAATAGTCAAAGAAGGTCAGTGCGCTCTCATGAAGCCGCCCGAACAAATAAAGTATCCCGTAAGCACATGGAGCGATACTCTATATAGGTCAGCTTGAGCATGACTGTCTGTGGAATTACTTGTATTAGAATTATGTCTATTATCTGTCATAAAGCACCGTAAAAGGCCTGTTTTTAGCAAACAATTACGCAGCAAATTATTCTATTTTTTAACCTCATTTCTTGTCCATGTGACCCTTTTGTTTATTAGCCTTTGCTAACTTGATGCAGCGAAACAACTCATCGGCGTGTACGTGCTAGTTTGTATCTGCGGGGTTTATTTTACTGCAATGTTTCCCTTCCTGGAATGAGGAATGTGTTAAATAGTCAAGCTGTCCCTTGTTGTTGTTATAATAAAGTATTTATCCCCGAGCCCGCTCATCCTGGTTGCTCACATGAAATTGGACGCCAGTGAGCCCGGGGGAAGCAGAAAATCCAAGCTTAGGACGGGGAGAGCAACCGTCTACTTTCTGTTGTTTCTTGTATGTGTGGGATGGGGGACAACAAGCAAGTAAAAGTGAGCATGCTGTTTGCAGCTTAGTGACGTCAAATCCCGCATGAGAAAAAAAGCAATAGCTCGTGATGGAATTGTCTCCAGGTGGAATCGAACCGATCCTGAGAGGTGCATTCGGAACTGCAGCATCAGCTGGCAGCGCTGACATGCTGCTGACGGAGGAGATCACCGAGAGGCTGGTGGTGTTGAACTTGCCACGGCCCATGGATCTGGCCTCGCTGAACCTGCAGAGAGGACGGGACCACGCCCTCCCAGGTGACTATTCACCACACGCGCCCGTCAAGTCACAGAGACGATACGCGGGAGGCCGCCGCGAGTCACTGTGGTGAATTAGCCCGGCACATAATCCGCCGTGATAATGTTTTCCATCTTCTGCTCTCAGCTGGCTGCTCACAGACGGCTCAGCTAACTCTCCAGTGACTTGTGCCGGAATGACTTTTCAGGATACAACGACTGGAGATCGTTCTGTGGACTGGAGCGCATTAAGGAAATGGAGGGATTGAAAGGGGTAGTGAGGGACCACGCGGTCGCAGAGAAGATGGCGCGAATATACAAACACCCCGACAACGTGGACGTGTGGCTCGGGGGGCTTGTTGAGCACATGCCGCCGGGCTCAAGAACCGGGCCTCTCTTCGCTTGCCTGATTGGAAAGCAGATGAAAGCACTCCGTGACGGCGATAGGTACATTAGCCTTTAAATAAATCAATATTAATATTATAGGCCAAAGTGCTTTCATTTATGGTTTATGTTTTTTCAGGTTTTGGTGGGAGGCCGAAGGCGTCTTCAGCCAGCGGCAGAGAGCCCAGCTCTTAAAAGCTTCTCTTTCTCGGATTATCTGCGACAACAGCGACATAAGGGAGGTCCCTCCTGACTCCTTCAGGTTTGGGAGGTACCCCTATGATTACATCCCCTGTGATCGTGTGCCCTCGATTGATTTGGAAGCTTGGCAGGAGGAGACTGACCACGGTGGGCTTTAAAACTTGTCCTGTCAGTCCTATATTCCCCATACAGGAAAAAATCATATATTCCTTTGAATATTTAACACGAAAAACCTTCTATCTCTCAATTCCAGACATGGAACAGTGTGGCATTCCCAGAATGATAAAGAACGGGGATTTTATTCTGTCTTCCACAAATGGCAAACTGGTCGCTCTGTACTCCTGTTACCATGGTTTCAAGTTAAAGGGGGCCGCTGCAGTAGTTTGCCAAGGAAATCAATGGAGTGATCAACCCCCACAATGCACAGGTACATGAACTATTTTTGCCATGGATTCTTACTCTGCAACACTTGTTTGTGATGACTGTCACGATGCCTGCGCGGAGTAGTTTAAAGCGAATGGGAGATCAGCCTGTAAATATCATATCATCATTAGTATAAACGTCTGCATATTGACGATTGTACTGATGGGCTTTGGAGGGAGTCGGTTATAAAACACACTCATTATTTAGTATACGTCTGTCGTTGGACATGCATGGGTATTGCTCTTGTTCTGACTGGAGCTCTACTGCTCTCTGCTGGTCGTACTGGGAAAGGGGAAACGTTCCAATGGGAAATATTAAAGGAGCAGTGCTGGTTTGTGATTGGAGCAGCTAATGTCCCGATGCAGACGACCCAGTGTCGATAGGTCATTAGATCGGACTGGGTCGGACTGGGATCATTTATGTGTCTCTGCAAATGAAATGCACCGAAATGTTTTATTCAGTACGTAAACATCCCTCTCGTGTTGCTAGAAGGACTCTGATGTCTTGTTTTTGTTTTTGCAGGGAATCACCGCTGACTTGTTAACAGTGCAGCATGTAGAGATGCTTCATAGTTTCATAATTACAGTCAGGGAGACGTGGCCTTGTTGTCTTTATCTATATAGATCTTGATCTTGTTGTTTTACCGTAATGATAATGATTAATCTTTGTTTAAAATGGAATTGAGTTATTTAATCAAACTTCATTAAATTTAGATGATGGTTTTGACAGATGGTGACATTTCAAAATCTGTTTTACATTTATTAGTCTATTACTGTTTATAATTTTCTGCTGCAAAGACCATTTTGTTCAATAAAATATACATTAAGCCCTTTTTCACCATCAGCTCATCCTGTAACTAGAACCCTTTTTCCGTCTATTTATCTTGCTTTTGCAGTAAACATATCACACCTGTTTCTGCGTGCACCAGAAAAACACTTTTGATCCTTCTACAGTAGTAAAAGGATCATGTTACGTCCGTATTTTACACATGGTCCATGGTCAGAATTGGAGGATTTGGGAGGGTTGTTGATGTGATTTACTTACACTGCTCCCAACAGTCACACAGTGCGCTTGTTGTTATTAATTAGTGCCATAACCAAATTGAAATTGGCTGAATAATTAGACGGAGAGACAGAAAAAAGACAGGGAAGTAAAGATCTGCTCGATGTCTCGCACTTACAAAAGACGGGCAGTTGTTCATTCTTTACCCTTGTAGTGTACAAAAATGAGAACACCACCTAGAACGCTGAGGTACCTGAGGTGTGACTGCGCCTTCAGGAGCAACTCGATCAGAACAGCAGCTGCAGTTCTCTTTGGATGTCTTCGTATCGATAGTACGCCGCTGTGCACTCAGAAAAATAGGAATATTTTCCAACAATCCGTGAACTTGTATCCCAACATACGGGAGCCATTATAAAAGCTGGCAGTTGTTCGCATAAAACATTAGTGAAGTGCAAGATAATGTAAAACAGTTTATTCTCGTAAACCTAAAAGCTAATTGTAGTATAGATGATTGCTTGACATTACTCATCATTTTGTGTTTAAATGTGACTTTTGGGTTTATTGAAATTTACAGAAATTGACCGTATTTTTTGTCAGTACACACAATCAATAATTTAAGGTTTTTTGTTGATTCGCTCGGCTTGTACCCACATTTGATCGTCTTGAAGGCAGAATTCCACAATTAAACTAGTGAATCTTCCTGTTGTCCTCGTTTCCTCCTCTCCATCATTTGACGGCTGTGTTTGAAACGCCAACAAACTCCCGACAGCATGGGGATAACTCAACACAGAGAGGCCGTTGGGTTCAGGGTATAAGCGCAAATACAGAAATATATTGTAATATATAAAAATATTTAAAAAAAATTGTCTGCCTTTTGTGATCTTTCTAAAGCCAACATGTCTTTTCTGTATTACAGTCAATTGTGCATCACTGAGAGGAGTGGTTGAATAACTCATTCCAAGTAAACTTGTAAGTTTAGATATATACAGATATATATAGACATATACAACAGGTATTTATTTTGTAAAGTACGAAGTGATTTGCTTATTTCAACACGTCCAACTGAAATCTTATAGACTTAATAACACGTAAAATATATTTTCCAGAAGAACACCCTTGGTATTCATTTTCTTTTACATCATCGGCGGCAGTTTTCCAAACAAACCCTGCAGTTCATCTTCTCTAGGTGTACATCGAAAGGTACAGCCACTGCAAATTAAGGAGGGATGGATTATTATGGTGGGGTATGAAACACAGTTGGCTTTGGTCCAGTGAAATATTTTAGCTCAGCACATTTGGACGCTTAAAATAACAAATGAAAAGAAATTTAACCGCACCTCTGGTTCACGAAGAGTCATGTCCTTTCCATTAGACAAATGTCTGAAGATTTCTATTGAGAAAGACACAAATGTTTATGACGCCAAAAACAAATACACGCACTTGAGAGTCTCGATCACGCGTCCTGTCCTCTGGTGGTTTATGCACCAGGAGATCTATTTGTTTCACAAGGTTGACTTACGGTTCACGCGGTCGAAGCGAAGGATGAGACTGATGAAGCTCTCCAGCGTGATGTGTCCAGAGGAGGCGCCATAGCGCAACGCCATCAGGTTCAGAATCTCATCGTTGATCGTGTTTCCTGACCAGCATACGCAAAACTTGATTTAGGATTTATATTTTAGCAATAAACTGTGGTTCTTGCAAACGTTGTTATCCTTCCTTTAAGGGTTTGCTTCTACACACACAGGACACACGTCCATTATCGAGTCACATGATTCTGATCAACTTTATCGTAACGTTTCTATTCTTGGTCCCTGTGGTGTCTTGTGTGCACACCTGAGGCCGTGATTGCGTTCCTCAGCTCAATCAGGGAAAGTGTTCCTGTTTGTGAAACATCAGAGCGGAAGAAAACATCCTAGAAAGGAGAAGACAGTTGGCTTAAAGTCTGAGCTTGACAGCAATAAAACAAAACACTATAGACTTTATAGCAGGTTGCACCCTAACACTGAATAACTCATACAGCCATGCGATCTCCAGTTAGTCCCCAATGTCTTTTGTTATGGGATGTTTATTGCTTCCCTTGTCTCTCATACCTTGTACCCGACGACCTTGTTCCACAGATGAACAAACTCCTCATCATTCAGTTTTCCGGTGATGGATGTCTAAACATTAAGGTCAGAGCTGTGCAGGTAGTTTCAGGATTCAAGAGGAGCTTTTCCACCCATTCATGTGTGTGAGAACACCAAAAGGTCAGGCAGGCTTTGGCATGTGCGGCTGCTTACTTGTCTCATGCAAACTACGCTAAACGCTGTAACACCCCTTCACCAAATAGGATACGTCCATCAGAGCAACCATGCTGCGACAGGCGTCAATGCTGAAGCCTCCAGATTTCATGTCTCCTAAATGAACACAAAAATGTCAGTGTGCTTCATTTGCTCAATAAATACATATATATATATATATATGTATATATACATAAATTCCAACCTTTCAGGACGTGTTCATTCAGAAGCCTCTGGAGCTTCTCGGCATCCACCTCCTCATACTGGAAATAAAAGGGTAAACTTGCAACAAATCAACATGCACACCTTTCAAAATGTTTTAACTATTGCATTAAGACACCACAATTACCATGTCAGAGTACTGACGGAACATGGTTCTCTTTTTCTCGTCCTCCTCTCCATTCTTGATGGGGTTGGGCTGCAAAAGAAGGAATTACCCAATTCACGAATTGGTCAGTATGTTTGTGTCGATATATTTAAGAAATCTCACAAACCTCTCGGATATCGTGCTGCACGTCACCGTGGCCACCGGAGTTCTCCCTGAGAGGAAAGAGGGGGAGACGTCAGCACATGATTTGTAACGCAGTAGTTAGGAACACGTTACAGCCATTTGACTTTCAGCAATGACATTACAGTTTGTTTCTACGTTTAGGGATCAGCTTGTTCCCAGGTGCTGCTGACTAATTAATAAAATACCGTGGCTAAACTCCTTGTTTTAAATAGATTCATTCAACAAGTGTTTTGAACAGATTGATTCGTGAGTGACTGACTGGACGTGGGTCTCTCCCTTGGAGACGATGGTCAGGATGAAGGAGGCCGTCTCATTTGGACTGAAGGTCGACGGCACTATCAGGTATTCGCCGGGCTTCAGTGCAAAGAACGCCATCACCTCACGCGCGTTCTTGTAGCTTTTACTTTGGGCAACAGGTCGGTTCCTTCTGAAGAAAGCGGCTGGGAACTTCCCCCTCTGTGCCTTGAACTGTAATGAATGCATATTTCAGTTGATATCATAGCTGCTAAATGTAATTGATCAGGATTCAACTGAAAATGTTACTTACTTCTCCAGTCACCTGAGAAGAAATTGGAGGAAAATTACGTTTTTTGTCAGGGTTGTTGTTTTGTTTTTTTTGTTAATCAGCTCATATCTCATATATCCATAGTGGGCGTCGCAGTGAGAGAAGAACAATGGAGGGTAATATTTACCTCAAACACAGAGAATCCAATGTGGAGATTTTGGACCAGGCGTCTGTTTCTCTTGTCGGGCTTTTGCATGAGAGACACCAGCATGTTTTTCTCACCCTGTTCCGTAGAACATTTACTCAGCAATTCATCAATCTTGAAACAATATTGTGGGTTAGTCCAGAAACTGTCTGCAATGCAAAGAGGGAGACAATTCATTATTATTACATTTTTCTGTTCATCTGTCAATGAAGAAAAAAAAACAAGTTTCATGTAGGGGAATATTCTTTTCAATGTTTTTTTTCTTCGGACTTATTTTTTCAATATTTATTTTGGTGACTACCTATTACCCTAATGGTTCCCTCAAAACACAATATTTCATATTACCTTGGATTATTGAAGCAATTAAGATATGTGGCAAACACAATTTTCTGCCTTCCCATGGCTTTTTTATTTTATTATTTTAAAATTATTTTCATTTTTTGTATATTTGCTTCATTTCTTTTAATTTATTTTTTGGAAGATTTGGGTTTTTTGTGATGCTTATTATCCCTGGATCCCTGTTTCCTAGGATTATCAATTGTTTCTTCCCGTAACATTTTCTTTAAATAATTATATATATTTTTTTCTAAAAGAGATTTTATTCTATTATTATTATATTATTGTCAGAATTTTTCCCCTCAAAACACATTTTCTTTTATTTTTCCTTTTATTATTGGAGCAATTAACATATGTCGCAAACACAGTTTCTGCCTTCTCTTGTTTAATTTATTTTTTCTTCATTTCTTTTTGTATTATTTTAATTTTATTTTTTTGAATATTTAATCGTTAATATTTAATAGTTAATCTATTAATATTCTTTTAAAATATTTTTTTAATTATTACTTTTGGAGATTTTTTAGATTTTATTTTTTTATTTCCGTTTCTTATTTTTATCGTTTAAAAAAATATATTGACTGCTTTTGCACCACATATCTGAGAAGTACCAAAGTTGTTCATGGATCCTCCAGCAGTTGTTCCTGCAACCCATCGTCCTTCATAGAAGGCGGTCTTCCAATGACATGAAGAGTTTCCATCCAGGAAATCGGGACACAGGGAGCAGATGTCCAGTGATGAGTAGAATTTACAGAAGTCCTTCAGGTTCATCCTGTTTTTGGGGATTGACATTGAGGATTATTTTAGATACCTCACTGTAGTGTTTCACTTCAATCCACGAATCAAATAATCTATTATTATCTAACTAAGTTATTAAGTTATTAAATGTCTTAGTTACATTTAATAACTTAATAACTTAGTTAGATAATAATAGATTTGGATTAAATTGCAATGCAAAATAGATTGCAGATATAGTGAGCATATTGTACCTACTCACACTGTACTTTTTGTAGGTAAAACTATGTTTTCAATTTCCTTTTGGGTCAAGAATACGGGTTGTATTCAAAGACATTTATATGAGAAAGGTTCTTTAAAAAACAAATGAATAATGTGGCAGTTGCTGATTTCTATTTAGTAAGTATGTCACCAAAAATAATTTCATGTCTGTTACCAAATGTTGATTTTTGCAAACTTACCAAAACTCACCATCATCCCCCTTTGAAAGGCACATCTCACGATTTTGAGGACTCACAGTTTGCCACAAAGACGACCTTTGATAATATTTGTCAGAAAAGAAAGAGGTGATTACTTTTACGTCTTGGGCTTGAACACTGGACTTTTTTTAAAATTTACCTGGGCAGATTCATTTTTTCCATTAAATTGAACAAATGAAAATAATCAAGAAAATAATCTTAAGGCCAAATGTCAATAAGCTGCATTTGCAGTCAAACAAAACTTGTGTTGTGTTGCAAAGACCGTAAACTTAAACCAGTAAAACTAGTCATGTGAAAACAAAGACGAGAAAAGGGAAGGTCTCTGATTTCTCATGGCACTGATCCAAACATTGTCAGTGTGCTTAGCACTGTCACGCAAACCTGACACAACACAAAACTAAGGGGATTAGAGTTAAAAATGTACACAGCAATCATCTAGCATAACTTGGCTGGTTTTAGCTTATCCCCTGCAAATGTTTATGGGGCGCAGTTTGTAAAATGGCGCACATTCTAAAATCCTGCGCAGTTTTGCTGCATTTAGCATAATCATATGAACAAAAAACCACAACAATATTCATATGTCACTTTTTCAGACAAATTCATGCAATAACTTCCATGGATAGTGTTTGGCATACAAAGTTGTTAAATAATATAAATGTAAATGTTAAATGTTATATCTAAATGTTAAATGTAAAAACATTTACATTTAACATTTAGATTTATATTTAACATTTACATTTAACATTTATATTATTTAACAACTTTGTGTTACTGCCAACATTGTCCTTGGAAAAGTTATTGCATTCATTTATATGAATTTCTCTCTAAATGTTTGAAAAGGTGTCGTGCTTTTTTGTTCATATGATAATGCTAAATGTAGCAAAACTGCGCAGGATTTTAGAACGTGCAACATTTTACAAACGTGCCTCATAAATGTTGGCTTGTGATTGGTCTAACAAGAATTTGGTCACGGTTAGAAAACTTAACTAACTAAAGACTTTGTTGATTTAGCTTATGCTAAAATATATGCCATTTTACTAAATTATTGTAGAAAACCTGTCAGAACTGGACTTCCCTGCTCAGGCATGACTTTCAACTGGCACAACCATGAAAGTTATAACAAGACATCCACAGATGTGCTTTTCGAGACTCGGTGCAAAATGTCCTCAACCCCTCCAGACAGGAATTACACAAACATTGTGTACGTGAAGTGGTTCTAATCAAGAAAAAGACCTCCGGGTGGTTCTTACTCATCACTCCAGGCTCCGTTCCACTCTGTTGCGCCCCAGGGGTTCCACAGACGTACCAGCTGTACTGGTGTCCCATTACTCATCATCTTACCAGCAATTACAAGAAAGAAAACAATAATTATTTCCCAATATAAAGTAGAGAACAATTTAAGGCCTTTATTAAACGTATGTATTTAGTTCCTTTAAAACAAATTCACCTGCTTGACCCCTGTGACAGCGTAGGCGTGGCCTTGGACCAATCCATTCGGTAACACGGCGTTGCCGGCTGTGTCCTGTAAGATGAGGAGGCTCTTTGTGTTATCATGCAGATAGTCTTGGCCGAGACACTTTTACCATGAACCAAAGAAGGTTTTTATTTCTTCACCATTCATGAAAGAAGCACAAACTATTATGAAATAATGCCGGTGTTCACCAGGTTACACAGGACTAGTGAGATTCTGCAGAGCCATTTAGTTTGGATGATTCAAATGAATTAAAATCCTGAAGAAGCATGTGTTGTTTTGGGCAGAAGCTTCATGCTTACCCCCTGCGGTGTACCACAGCCCATCAGGGACTTGGACTGGCCAGCTCTACACATCAGTTCCCAAAGGTCTCCGGGAGGGTCTTGCAGTTCAATGCACATGTGAACACCTCCGGTGAAGTCCACCAAAGCCTCATCAGGGGTTCCTGAATTCATGTCTGAGTAAGAGCCACACACTCTGAAACGATCAGTTAGGACGTTACTTTCAGTAATACTCCAAAAAAAAGGCAGATATCTGTAAAACAGCATTCTAGTTTTCTTGTCATACTTGGCATAGGCCTTCTCGAGCAGAGCAGGCCAGAACTCAGTCCGGTCACTGGACTGAACGAAGATCAGTTGGCCATTAATCGTTGGTAACTTATCGTCAATAACGACGTCCACCCATTTCCCAAATCTCCAAAACTGGGTAGTTGAGAAAAGAGAGAATATGAGGAGATTTATATAGGATGTTTACTACCTAACAGAACCCACTCCTGACGGTTATTTACCCTGAAGTGGAACAGCCCGCAGTATTTCTCATCAAACCTTTGCTCAAGAGGAACAACTTGCTGAAAGATTTGTTGCTGGAACGTCAGAGATCCGATAGACGCGAGAAACCAGCAGTTTCCTGTGTGAACAACTCTCGTTGAGTTTGAAATAAGGTGAGAGTTGTTTTCAGATTACATTGAACATTGATTATACCACAACAGTCCAGAGGGGAAGAAATACATTGGTGCAATGTCCGCTCTGGCCAGGTTCAGTTTTTTCTGCACTAGCTTCTCACATTACCGGAACAACAATTTACAAATCATTAGGAATTTAGCAATTTGCTTACCAACGATTCCTTGACCAAAGTCAAACCTGGAGATCCCGTCAACTTCAAAAGATGGCTTTGGAACCAGTTTCTTAAACAGACGGTTGTTGAAGGTTTAATATATATAACACACTTCATACATGTTGACTCTAAGCATCTTTCAGCAACGGGTTCAAATGAAACCCTCACCGCGGGTCTGAGCCACTCCACTCGGCTCAAGTCAGCAGGTTTGAGTACGTCTCCTCCGATGGACCTTTGGTCGGGGGGGAACATTTTGTCGATGAACCTCACCCCTTGGATGAGACAATACTGTTTCAGCTGCTCGTAGTCTTGGTTGAGAAACGGCTCGGGTTTGGCGAAGGTCCCGTAGCCGTTTTTCGTGTTACGGGCGTTAAGGATGCTCATGCACACGCCGGGCAAAGCCATCGCTGCAGTCTGTCAGTCTCCTCTGCAGCAGAGGGAGATCCAGAGGAAAAGATTTTGAAGTGTGCTTTTAAGATTCTATAGTAGTAGTATAACTATTACACCCCAAACAGTTTTGTGTTAGAAAAAGACCTAAACATAACATAAACACTATCATGAGAACGTTCACGCATGAAATACTGCATGCTGCAGGAATAACTCCACTTACTGCAGGTATAGTCAAATAAATATGACAGTGAAATGTGACTTTATCCTTCATCCTGGACCACAAAATATAAAAGTAAACCATTAAAAGTAAAACAGAAGCAGCCCTTCATACAGTTCTTAGTGCTACTAAAGTAAGAACATAAGTCAAGCAATAGGACCTTGGATCTTACCTCTCCGGTCAGAAAGGGGACGTGATGATGGTCTGTGGAAGAGCGAGTTTAAAAGAAGAGAAACTCCGGTACTTATATGATACTTGCAAACGCCTGAGGCCACTGCTGTCAGCGAGAGGCGTTCCTTTAACAAGAAAACTCTAATCGGGGCAACGAGTAACCTGCCACATCTTTTCCAGGTATGCAGGCAGATACTATGCAAATCTAACTCTTTTATTTTGTTTGCGTATTCGTGCTGCCTTAGTGTTGAAATGTATTGATGCAGACATTTACTTGCTCAGCAACTTGTCTGGTTAGTGCACAAGTTCCAACTCGGCTAATCCGCATGACTTTAGAGGATCAAACCTTCATGCGAATTGTCTCACAAGGACATCCATATGATATGACTGACATTGAGGTAAACAGAGTTTTACTTTTTCAATCCACACTGCTGCTGTTGTCTTAGTATTTAAAAGTGTGCATTTGTTGTACAAATGTAACATGTGTTAAATTTATTGCATGTAATATGTTAAATCTTAAAATCAGTTTTCTTGTATTTATTTAAAACATTTGTTGGATCTACGATGTACTCCTTTTGAAAATAATACCAGGTAATCATATTTCAGATACTCTTCTAATAATTATTACGTTTCTTAGATTCATGTTACTTTAAAATGTCTGCTTGTGTTATTGTATTATTTTGTCTTATTATGCTGCACAAAAAAGATTTCTACACATGTGATATCTGATATCTGTGATGATGATGACAACTCAGATTGTAATAACATATTTTATAGTTTTTAATACTATATAATCTCATCTAATATAACATCATTTTTAACTACCAATATGAATCTAAGCATGCAGTATATGCTGTCACATCCATCCACCTCATTTAAACAAAGCCACATGTTGCAGTAATCATTTGTTCCGGTACTCTTTGCAGTCAATACTTGGCCAACGAAGCTGATTCAGATTCTGTCAATTCCGTCATTGATTTTTTTACTGTTTCAAGCCACAAGAGAGTAACAAAAATCTTTCAGTGTCTTAATGAAAACTTGGATTAAACACGATGGTCTTAAAGTCTGCTTTTTAAAGTCATTTGATCAATTTAAATGTTGTAATATTGTACCATCACTAATTGACTAAGATAGATTTTGACGATTTGTCATGTTTAATGTTTTTTCATGGTAATTGAAAAAACAACAACAACAACAACAACCACCACAAGGAGTGCATCACCGGTTAACACGAGATTTAAAGTGGTGCTTTTGTGTGATTTCTTTTGGAGAAACTCTGTTTAATAGATCTGTCGATTAAAGCTTCTAGATGGTTGGTCAACAATAACGTTGAGGACAGCCCTGATATTTAACGGGGTACTGAGACAAACAGTCTGGTCTTTGTCCCTTGATGATGTCCATTGAGGGGAAATCAGTCTTTCCTGGTCGATCAAATGGCTGGTAGACTCATTTGTACAGAGTAACTCTGTTGGATCGGAAAGTATAGTTGTGACATAATTTAAGTGGGCCAAAGAACATAAATGTTGACCAACTGAGCACAGACATGTTGCTTGAACAACTAACTTCTCGCCTGGAAAAAGTCCTAAAATTTAATCCTGTGACTAATAACAATAGTAGTATCTATAAAATACGGCTTGCAGTTGTCTTTATCTTCATTTGCCATTGATGCTTGTTGCTGAGGTAAAATGACTTCTTGCCTGCGTCATCAGCTTTACCTCCGCTGCTCCCATTGCCTAGCAACCTGGTGCTTCAGATAAATAAAAAAGTACAGATACAGGAGGTACTCTCCTTATATGTATCAAATCCAACAGTATATCTTGAATATTGAAAGAGAAATCTGTTTTACTTCTTATTTGACGTTAATGTGGAATGTGTGGAAAATTAACAACACGTCTCCAATACTGTGTGCATAAGTAGCTATAGGGGAAATATTTATTAGACATATATACAACAGGTTTGTATATGGTATTTATTTTGTAAAGCACAAAGTGATTTGCTTATTTCAACACATCCAACTAAAATCTTATAGACTTAATAACACGTAAAAGCTCTTTTGCAGAAGAACACCTTTGTATTCATTTTCTTTCACATTATCGGCTGCAGATTTCCAAATGAATCCTGCAGTTTCATCTTCTCAGTCAGATCAGGTGTACATCGAAAGGGACAGCCACTGCAAATTAGGGAGGGATAGATTATTATTGGGCTCAAGTGTAGGCGTACATTTTTTTCTAGTTCAACACACTGTGACAGTGGTATGAAACACAGATGGCTTTGCTCCAGTAAAATATTTCCCTTTGTATCAAATCAACAGCTCAGCACATTTTGGATGCCTAAAATAACAAGTGAAAAGAAATTTAACCGACCTCTGGTTCACGAAGAGTCATGTCCTTTCCATTAGACAAATGTCTGAAGATTTCTATTGAGAAAGACACAAATGTTTATAAAACTGTAGTCCCCTGGTGAACTTAGGACTTATAGTCGTACTTTCAAAACTAGGTGCCTGCCTATTAAATAAAGTAAATGTTTATTTTACATTAAATAAATAAATAAATAATAGGGGACACCTGATTTCTAAGTGGGGAGATGTTTATTTGTCGTGCATGGAGTAATGTTTGTCATAGTGATGAATACTAATGTCAGGTTCATATTATTTAGTTAAATAAAATCTACAGAGGTTTTAGGCCGTTAGCCTTTTATTACTTACTGTTTGATGTTACAGTATTATTGGTCAGTTGTACAGCCAATGGTGATTGGTTTGGAAAACAACGGGGAAGACACGTGACTGGAAAGTGCTGGAAGTTTTGGGGTTCTTCAGAAAAAAACGAGGGGTCGTGAAGGGGACGGGACGCCGGCGTTTTTGGGGAAGAGGGAAAAGACGCTAGCAGGGAGATAAGACGGCGGAATAAACCGGCGCGGGAGGCTGGAAGGAGTGGACCGCGGACTCGGTGTGTTTGTGAGCCCGGAAACGGAGGAAAACCCGAAGCCGAAACCCCGTCGGACGGAGCGGGGGAGAAGCAGCGGAGGTCGCCATCGAGGGAGCCGAGCTTGCTAGCCGCGGCGCGCGAGGCCGGCCGGAAGTGTCGGTGACTCGCATCGCGGACCCGAGTTTCCACGCGCTCAATGTGTTGACAGTGATTTCAGCGAACTCAATGTGTTGACAGTGATTTCAGCGAACTCAATGTGTTGCCAGACCAAACAGGCCTGCAGCGGGTTTTTCCCCCCCGTACATATCGTTGCCGTAAGTAAGTGTAACATGTGTGGCTGTGTGTGTGATTGGGCCCAACACCGCATCGGCTAATACCTGTTTCAAGACACTTAAAGGGGGGAGTTCTTATTGTTATTGTTGAGAACTCTGGTATTCTCCGAGTTAAGGAACAGGAACATTTCGACCATTTATTTTGATGTAACGTCATTGATACTATTGGGGTGTATCACTGAATTTAGAGTTTATTATTTACGTTTTGGGGAAGTTCTGGTTATTTATTTTTGTCTATTTGGTAATATTGGGGGAAAGTAATTATTGTATTTAAATAAACAAGGGCGTTACCCTATTTATTTTACTTTTGTTAAAAGAACAACCATCTCTGGGTCTCATTATTTTTTAAATAGCTTCTTGTTAAAAGGTTTTACGATTCATCGAACCCAAGCACCCCCCATTCTCACGTGAGTGACTCGCAGGGTGGTGATACGGGTGCTACAAAACAAATACACGCACTTGAAAGTCTCGATGACGCGTCCTGTCCTCCGGTGGTTTATGCACCAGGAGATCTATTTGTTTCACAAGGTTGACTTACGGTTCACGCGGTCGAAGCGAAGGATGAGACTGATGAAGCTCTCCAGCGTGATGTGTCCAGAGGAGGCGCCATAGCGCAACGCCATCAGGTTCAGAATCTCATCGTTGATCGTGTTTCCTGACCAGCATACGCAAAACTTGACTTAGGATTTATATTTTCGCAAACGTTCCCTTTAGGGTTTGCTTCTATATACACAGGAAAAACACAAAATGCAGCTGAACAAAAGCAGGTGTTTTTGTTTGTGCACAGCGAGGGCTCACACGTCCATTATCGAGTCACATTGATCAACTTTATCGTAACGTTTCTATTCTTGGTCCCTGTGGTGTCTTGTGTGCACACCTGAGGCCGTGATTGCGTTCCTCAGCTCAATCAGGGAAAGTGTTCCTGTTCGTGAAACATCAGAGCGGAAGAAAACATCCTAGAAAGGAGAAGACAGTTGGCTTAAAGTCTGAGCTTGACAGCAATAAAACAAAACACTATAGACTTTATAGCAGGTTGCACCCTAACACTGAATAACTCATACAGCCATGCGATCTCCAGTTAGTCCCCAATGTCTTTTGTTATGGGATGTTTATTGCTTCCCTTGTCCCTCATACCTTGTACCCGACGACCTTGTTCCACAGATGAACAAACTCCTCATCATTCAGTTTTCCGGTGATGGATGTCTAAACATTAAGGTCAGAGCTGTGCAGGTAGTTTCAGGATTCAAGAGGAGCTTTTCCACCCATTCATGTGTGTGAGAACACCAAAAGGTCAGGCAGGCTTTGGCATGTGCGGCTGCTTACTTGTCTCATGCAAACTACGCTAAACGCTGTAACACCCCTTCACCAAATAGGATACGTCCATCAGAGCAACCATGCTGCGACAGGCGTCAATGCTGAAGCCTCCAGATTTCATGTCTCCTAAATGAACACAAAAATGTCAGGGTGCTTTATTTGCTTAATAAATACATATATCCATATGTATATATATAAATTCCAACCTTTCAGGATGTGTTCATTCAGAAGCCTCTGGAGCTTCTCGGCATCCACCTCCTCATACTGGAAATAAAAGGGTAAACTTGCAACAAATCAACATGCACACCTTTCAAAATGTTTTAACTATTGCATTAAGACACCACAATTACCATGTCAGAGTACTGACGGGACATGGTTCTCTTTTTCTCGTCCTCCTCTCCATTCTCGATGGGGTTGGGCAGCAAAAGAAGGAATTACACAAATTGATGCGTTGATCAGTATGTTTGTGTCGATATATTTAAGAAATCTCACAAACCTCTTGGATATCGTGCTGCACGTCACCATGGCCACCGGAGTTCTCCCTGAGAGGAAAGAGGGGGAGACGTCAGTACATGATTTGTAACGCAGTAGTTAGGAACACGTTACAGCCATTTGACTTTCAGCAATGATATTACAGTTTGTTTCTACGTTTAGGGATGTTGTTTAAACGCACCTTTTATTCACCACTTTTGCTGTAATTAGCAGAATTCATGTTTTATAGATTCATTCTATGAGCGTTTTTAACAGATTGATTTGTGAGTGACTTACTGGACATGAGTCTCTCCCTTGGAGACGATGGTCAGGATGAAGGAGGCCGACTCAGTTGGAGTGGGGTTCAACGGCACTATCAGGTATTCGCCGGACTTTAGTGCAAAGAACGCCATCACCTCACGCGCGTTCTTGTAGCCTTTACTTTGGGCAACAGGTCGGTTCCTTCTGAAGAAAGCGGCTGGGAACTTCCCCCTCTGTGCCTTGAACTGTAATGAATGCATATTTCAGTTGATATTATAGCTGCTAAATGTAATTGATTAGGATTCAACAGAAAATAATACTTACTTCTCCAGTCACCTGAGTAGAAATGAGAAGAAAATTATTTTGTCTGGGGTTTAGAACACCCTTTTTACATAAATTATTTCATGAGACATGACTTTTATTCAAAGTGAATACTTTAAACAGCTACCTCCCTTTTCTATGCATGATATATCCACAGTGGGCATCGCACTGTGAGAAGAACAATGGAGGGTAACATTTACCTCAAACACAATGAATCCAATATAAAGATTTTGGACCATGCGTCTGTTTCTCTTGTCAGGCTTTTGCATGAGAGACACCAGCAGGTTCTTCTCGTCATCTCTCCCGGAATATTCCCCAGCAATCTGGATCCGATATTGTGGATTACTCCAGAAACTGGCTGGAATGCAAAGAGGGAGAAATTTGATCATTTTTTCCTTTTATTTTGGCGAATTTGTTCATTTGAGATGTAAAGCCCTGATTTTGTATCAATGGAAAAAACAGACATTTATTATTGATACATATGTTTATATAGCGGAATATTCTTTTTAATATATCATTTTTTTATATCAAATTTTATTTTATTTTCGTGGCAAGCAATTTTTTCTCCCAGTTTTTAATTTCATTATTAACGTTGACTTTCATTTTTTAAAATAATATATCATTTTCAGTCACAGATTGTCCATAACAAACACCATGTTCGAACATAAGGATGTTTACAAGTGTACGTGGTACCACCTTAGGCCAAAGTTCGATTTTGTAATCGTATCGTCTGAGGCCCCATGTTCTGGACACTCGGGTAAAGAGAGGGGCAGAGCTCTCAACTTATCACCATCTGGTGGTGTCCTGGGTCAGAGGATGGGGAAGACTCAGGACAGACCTCATAAACTGAATCATGTAGTGCGGGTGAATTCAACTCACACCTCCGGTGGAGTTTTGCTCACATTCCTGTGGAGGTAGGGGACATTGAACCACAGTGGTGTATGTTCAAAACTTCCATTGCTGAAGCTGCGGCAGTGAGTCGTATCAAGGGGGAGTAACCCTTGAACCCCATGGTGGACACCGGTGGTCAGGGAAGCCATCCGACTGAAGAAGGAGGCCTTCCGGGTTATGATATCCGATGGGACTCTGGAGGCATTTGCAGTGTACCGACAGGCTCGAAGGGCGGTAGCCTCTGCCGTGATGGAGGCAAAGCAGCGAGTATGGGAGGAGTTCAGAGTAACTATGGAGAAGGACTATCGGTCGGCACCAAAGTGCTTCTGAAAGACCATCCGGCACCTCGGGAGGGAGAACCTTGGAACAAGCTGTGTACAGTAAAGATGGGACCCTTTGACACTTTGAGGAAACTCCTGAATCCAACTAGCACGCCCTGTTTGGTAGAGGCGGAGCTGGAGGCGGAGGAGGGATCATCGTCAATTTGCCTGGTGGGGGTCACTGAGGTAGTCAAACAACTCCGCAGTGGCAAAGCCCCGGGGATTGATGAGATCCGTCCAGAGATGCTAAAAGCAATGGGTGTTGGGGGGCTGTCTCGGATGACACGCCTCTTCAACATTGCGTTGAAGTCTGGGACGAAAAGGGGGAACAGAGAGTGTGTGCAAACTACAGGTGTATCACATTACTTAGCCTCCCTGGTAAAGTCTACTCCAAGGTGCTGGAAAGGAGGGTTTGACCGATAGTCGATCCAATGATTGAAGAGGAACAATGTGGTTTTTGGCCTGGTCGTGGACACGACGGACCAGCTCTGTACTCTTTCACAAATCATGGAGGGGGCCGGGGAGTATGCTCATCTAGTCTACATGTGTTTTGTGGACCTGGAGAAGGCGTATGACCAGGTCCCCGGAGAGATAGACATTTTGGGGGCTGCGGATTTCATCACTTTTTGCAGATGATGTAGTCCTGATGGCATCTTCTGTCTGTGACCTCCAACTCTCACTGGAGCGGTTGGCAGTGAAGCGGTTGGGATGAGGATCAGCACCTCTAAATCTGAGGCCATGGTTCTCAGCAGGAAACCGATGGATTGCCTACTCCAGGTAGGGAATGTGTCCTTACCCCAAGTGAAGGAGTTCAAGTACCTCGGAGTCTTGTTCACAAGTGAGGGGAAGATGGAGTGTGAGTTTGGCCGGAGAATCGGAGCAGCGGGGGCGGTATTGCACTCGCTTTACCGCACCGTTGTGACGAAAAGAGAGCTGAGCCGGAAGGCAAAGCTCTCGATCTACCGGTCAATCTTCGTTCCTACCCTCACCTATGGTCATGAAGTATGGGTCATGACCGAAAGAACTAGGTCACGGGTACAAGCGGCCGAAATGGGTTACCTCAGGAGAGTGGCTGGCGTCTCCCTTAGGGATAGGGTGAGAAGCTCAGCCATTCACGAGGAGCTCGGAGTAGAGCCGCTGCTCCTTTGCGTCGAAAGGAGCCAGTTGAGGTGGTTTGGGAATCTGGTGAGGATGCCCCCTGGGCGCCTCCCTAGGGAGGTGTTTCAGGCACGGCCAGCTGGGAAGAGGCCCCGGGGAAGACCCAGGACTAGGTGGAGAGATTATATCTCTGCACTGGCCTGGGAACGGCGTGGGATCCCCCAGTCAGAGCTGGTAGATGTGGCCCGGGAAAGGGAGTTTTGGGGCCCCCTGCTGGAGCGTTTGCCCCCACGACCCGACCCCGGATAAGTGGTTGAAGATGGATGGATGGATATATCTTTTTCGAATATTTAATTTAATTTATTTTTTAAATATTTTAAATATTTATTTCTATTAATTATTATTATTATTTTATATTCTTGTTTTTTAAATATTGACTGCTTTTGCACCACGTATCTGAGAAGTACAGTTGTTCATGGATCCTCCAGCAGTTGTTCCTGCAACCCATCGTCCTTCATAGAAGGTGGTCTTCCAATGGCAAGAAGAGTCTCCATCCAGGAAATTGGGATACAGGCAGCAGATGTCCAGTAATAAGTAGAATTTACAGAAGTCCTCCAGGGTCATCCTGTTTTTGGGGATTGACATTGGGGATTATTTTAAGATACCTCACTGTAGTGTTGGATTCACTTCAATCCACCAATCAAAGAATCTATTAAAGTTCTACTTTAAAAAATGTCAGTTACCAAATGTTGATTTTTCTAAACTTACCAAAACTCGCCATCATCACGCATTGCAAGGCAGCTCTCACGGTCTTCAGGACTCACAGTTTGCCACAAACGCGACCTTAATATTTGTCATATTTCGTCATGGGCTTGAACACTAGACATTTTTGGAAGTTTTGTCATTACTAACAATAGTCAGGAAATGAAATTGAAAAAATAAACAATATTTTGACCAAATGTCAATAAGCTGCATTTGCAGTCCAACAAAGCTTGTGTTGCAAAGACCACAGATTAGCTTCTCAAGACTCGGTGCCAAATGTCCTCAACCCCTCCAGACAGGAATTACACAAACATTGTGTCCTGTGAAGGGTCCAAATCAAGAAAAACACCTTCACTGTACTCCCGGCGGTTCTTACTCATCACTCCAGGCTCCGTTCCACTCTGTTGCGCCCCAGGGGTTCCACAGACGTACCAGCTGTACTGGTGTCCCATTACTCATCATCTTACCAGCAATAGCAAGAAAGAAAACAATCATTATTTCCCAATATAAAGTAGAGACCATTTTAAGGCCTTTGTTAAACCTATGTTCTTAGTTCCTTTAAAACAAATTCACCTGCTTGACCCCTGTGACAGCGTAGGCGTGGCCTTGGACCAATCCATTCGGTAACACGGCGTTGCCGGCTGAGTCCTGTAAGATGAGGAGGCTCTTTGTGTTATCATGCAGATAGTCTTGGTCGAGACACTTTTACCATGAACTAAAGAAGGTTTTTATTTCTTCACCATTCATGAAAGAAGCACAAACTATTATGAAATAATGCCGGTGTTAACCAGGTCACACTTAGACTAGTGAGATTCTGCAGAGCCATTTAGTTTGGATGATTCAAATGAATTAAAATCCTGAAGAAGCATGTGTTGTTTTGGGCAGAAGCTTCATGCTTACCCCCTGCGTTGTACCACAGCCCATCAGGCACTTGAACTGGCCAGCTCTACACATCTGTTCCCAAAGGTCTCCGGGAGGGTCTTGCAGTTCAATGCACATGTGAACACCTCCGGTGAAGTCCACCAAAGCCTCATCAGGGGTTCCTGAATTCATGTCTGAGTAAGAGCCACACACTCTGAAACGATCAGTTAGGACGTTACTTTCAGTAATACTCCAAAAAAAAGGCAGATATCTGTAAAACAGCATTCTAGTTTTCTTGTCATACTTGGCATAGGCCTTCTCGAGCAGAGCAGGCCAGAACACAGTCGGGTCACTGGAATGAACGAAGATCAGTTGGCCATTAATCGTTGGTAACTTATCGTCAATAACGACGTCCACCCATTTCCCAAATCTCCAAAACTGGGTAGTTGAGAAAAGAGAGAATATGAAAAGATTTATATAGGATATTTACTACCTAACAGAATCCACTGCTGACGGTTATTTACCCTGAAGTGGAACAGCCCGCAGTATTTCTTATCAAACCTTTGCTCAAGAGGAACAACTTGCTGAAAGATTTGTTTCTGGAACGTCAGAGATCCGATAGACGCGAGAAACCAGCAGTTTCCTGTGTAAACAACGCTCGTTGAGATGTTATCAGATTACAGAAGATTGATTATACTGAAATCTTTTCTGCACTCGCTCGTCAAAATGACATTTCTGGACCAACAATTTACAAATAATTAGGAATTTAGCAATTTGCTTACCAACAATTCCTTGACCAAAGTCAAACCTGGAGATCTCGCCAGCTTCAAAAGATGGATTTGGAACCAGTTTCTTGAACAGGTTGTTGAAGGTTGAATATATATAACACACTTCATACATGTTGACTCTAAGCATCTTTCAGCAACGGGTTCAAATGAAAGCCTCACCGCGGGTCTGAGCCACTCCACTCGGCTCAAGTCAGCAGGTTCGAGTACGTCTCCTCCGATGGACGTTTTGTCGGGGGGGAACATTTTGTCGATGAACCTCACCCCTTGGATGAGACAATACTGTTTCAGCCGCTCATAGTCTTGGTTGAGAAACGGCTCGGGTTTGGCGAAGGTCCCGTAGCCGTTTTTCGTGTTACGGGCGTTAAGGATGCTCATGCACACGCCGGGCAAAGCCATCGCTGCAGTCTGTCAGTCTCTGTGCAGCAGAGGGAGATCCAGAGGGAAAGATTTTGAAGTGTGCTTTTAAGATTCTATGAATACTACGGAGTGCATTAACACATCAATCGGTAGTAATACCTGTTTTATTTTCCTGTTTTACTTTACTTTACAAACAGCAAAATAAATGATGGTGCTATAGCCAAGAGACGAAAAGGAAAAATGTAATCTATGGAATCCATTGAAAGTAAAACATTCATGACCATTCCAGAGTAAATGGACTATAAAATAGGGAGAATGACAAATTTTGTTGCAAACAAGTTGCTTTGTATTTTTGGGAGACAGTTATATCGGATCTTTTCAAATAAACTCATATTTGCACGACTGTAGTTAAAACAACTGTTTTACACATTCATTTACCATTAACAGTAATTTAATTATTACACCACAAAAATTAAATCTTGCTTTGGAAAAAGACCTAAACCACAACATAAACACTGTCATGAGGAAGTATATACATGAGATACTGCATGTTGCAGGAATAACAAGGAATAACCTCTTTAACAAGTTCAAGAGGAGGGGAATTCCATCCACTGCAGGTAAAGTGAAATTAATATGACACAGACAAACACATTTGACTTAATCCTGGACCGCAACATGTAATAGGACCTTGGATCTTACCTTTCCAGCCAGAAAAGGGACGTGACGTGAGCGTCTGTGGGAGAGCGACTCCAAATAAGAAGCTCCAGTTCTTAAATTAGTTTTACAAACGCCCGAGGCGCTGCTGTCAGCGAGATGCATTCCTTTGATAAACGAAACGAAAACTCTCAAACAGGTGACCTGCCACAGCTTACACAGGAATGTGGGCCAACATGCAAATTGTCTCACTAGGATATTCAAATGGTATGACTGATACTGAGGAGTTTTTATTTTTTAAATCCAAACTGCTGCTCTTGTCTTAGTATTTAGAATTGTGCATTTATTGCACAGATGTAACATCTGCAAAATGATCGCATGCTATATTTTAAATCTTGAAGTATGTTTTGTTGTGTTTATTCATGTGCTATGATGTGCTACTTTTTATAATAATACCAGACAATAATATTTCAGATGTCAGATTCACGTAAGTTTAAAATGTCTTTTATTATTTCGTCTTATTATTAAGCTGCACAAAAAAGATTTATTTCCACATCCGATGTCTGATCTAACAACAGATTGTAGTAATATATTTGATAGTTTTAATAGACAGTTTTTTAACTATATGAATCTAAGCATGCAGTATGTGCTGTAACACCCATCCACCTCATTCAAACAAAACCACCTGTTGCATTAATCATTTACTCCGGAACTTTTTGCAATTAATAATTGATTCTTTTCAAGCCACAAGAGAGCAACAAAACCTTTAAACACATCAGTGTCTTAATAGAAAACTGGAAATAACATGACGATCTTAAACAGGCTGGCTTCCTTTTTACAGCAGTGTGTCATTAAAGGTGCATTCGATCAAATATAAATGTGAGTAATATTGTACCATTACTAACTGATGTGATAGTTGTCCTGTTCTAAAATCTGAAATGTGTTTGTACAAAGTCTTCATTCAGTCGACTGAACATATGCTATTAATGTAAAAAACAAAGTCACATGACGAGATTCCATCTGTATTGTTGTAAAGTCTCCAGGCGCTTTGGCCTTATGTTACAGGACCGGTTCAGATATTTTTTCACATTATTGTGTAATGCCCTTTGGTTCCAATACTGTGTAATGGCTCATATGTAAGAATACATCTTTTATCATGTGGTAAACAAGACTAGTAATGGGTTGTAAGAGTACATTCATAGGGCCCATTTACCATTACCATACATCCAGCAACTTAGCAAATAAAAGAAAACCCTCTCTCCAAACATCTCCGGGTGAATTGTGCCGTCCATCCTCCAAGTTGAGTTAAGTGTACATCGAAATGTACATCCACTGAAAGGGACGGAGACACAGACAATAAATTTAGTGAAGGGTGTGTTCTCACTTGTCGTCACTGTTGAACTGAATGTTTTGTCACCTCTGACTCTTGAAGATTCATGTTTTTTCCATCAGACAGTTGTTTGAAGATCTCTGTTGAGAAACACGCCGATTGCGAATTAACTGTACGTGTCACAAAACGTCGGGAACTTTAATATGAAGTTACTCTGTCTGCGGCGACGTCACTTACTGCTCATGCAGTCCAAGCGGAGGATGAGGCCGATGAAGCTCTCCAGGGTGATGTGTCCAGAGGAGGCGCCGTAGCGCAGCGCCATCAGACTGAGCATGTCGTCCTTCATCCTCATTCCTGTTCAACGTAACGACGGAAGTGGGACTTAAAATCTTGGTTTCTAGCCATTTTTTCCTTCCAAGTGTGGATCGATTATGAACTTTGTTTGAATATGCATCGGACTTATTCTGTCTGTCAGTTCTGTATTCTTTTCATGCTCCAAATCATCAGATTGAACACGTTCACAAGCCAAAGTCGAATACAAATCAGATCATAGATTGTAATGAAGGGAATCGGTGGTTCACCTGAAGCTGCGAAAGCGTTCCGCAGCTCGCTCAGTGACAGCGTTCCAGTTCGCGAGACATCAGTGAGGAAGAAAATGTCCTGTTTTGAACGGAGACAACACTGACAATTATCAGGTGGATCCTCCATATCCATCTAAATATATACAGAGATATTAAATTCAGTTCAGTTTGAAGTGTTGAACCCTGAGTTCTCACCCTGTATGTGACGACCTTCTTCCACAGACGAACAAACTCCCCACCGTTCAGTTTGCCTGAGATGGACGTCTGAGGCAGCGTTAAGGCATCACAGCTGTCCATGTGTGCTTACGGGGGGAATGAATCTATATACATAAATGATACAACATCCACCCCAAGAGGATACGTCCATCAGAGCCACCATGCTGCGACAGGCCTCGATGCTGAAGCCTCCTGATTTCAAGTCGCCTAATAAAAGAAGACATATTTAAGATTTTTCATTCACAATTTTAAATTCATGTAGCTGTTATGCGCTTAGTCAACCCTGTGGATGTTATTTTGCACTCCTAACCTTTCAGGATTTTTTCATTTAGTAGCATCTGCAGCGTTTCAGCATCCACTTCTTCATACTGGAAATGAAAGGAGAACAAGATGCAGAACACTGTCATTGTTATTATGTTGTTACAAATACTGTACTTAGTTATTTGACCCAAACAGTATGAATAAGCTCCGTCTCTTTAAAATGTTGAGTAGTAGTATGAAACTCAATATTTACTATGTCGGAGTTCTGGTGGAAAAGTGTTTTCCTCTTCTTTTCTTCTTCCACATTTGCAGTCGGTGTGAGCTACGAATTAAAAAAAGGAAGAGAAAACACATGTAATCCCAGATTAAAGGGGCCAGAAAATCTCACATTAAGAACGCCGAGGATACTTGGACATCACCAAAGCTTTCCCACCATTCCAACCGGCTCCTCTCCTTGGTCGCCTGAGTTCTCGCTGAGGAAGCGACAAAGACACGAGATCAGCGAGATTCCAACGGCAAAACTCTTCACAACAGCGTGGAACGCCGCGCGGGACGGAGCGAGCTTACTAGCCGTCGGTCTTCTCCTTGGTGATGATGGTCAGCAGGAAGGAGGCCGCCTCGTTGGGTCTGAAGGTGGACGGTACGATCAGGTACTCTGCGGGCTTCAGCGTGAGGTACTCCACCACCTCGCGGGCGTTCCGGTAGGTTTTGGTCTGGCCGGCTGGCGCCTGGTTGAAGAACGATGGAGGAAACTTCCCCTTCTGTGCCTTGTGCTGTAGGGATTCACATACACTGTATATTTATATTTCAGTTCCTTCCCTGTCTTTCACCAGAGCTGCGTAGTATCGACTTGAAAGGGCTACAAGGTCGTTTCTTACGTGTTCCTTCAGCTTGAGGGAAACCAGCGGAAGACGAGTTCATGTTGGGGACAGAAGGCACAGTCAATAAATGACGGTTATCTTTTCAGTTCCAACGAAGTCTTATTACAAACACGCGTGCCGTCACTGACTCTTTCTTTTCTTTGATACAACGTTGTAAAACCAACAATTAGGTCACGTGGACTTTGTGCAGTCGTGCATTCACCGCGTTGAAATTTGATTTACTGCAGCCTTCCAAGACTCTCATTCTCTCTAAATTCCAATTCCATGTTATCCTTGTCTACTGGCTCACAGACAATCAGTTATACAAGCAGCATGCATGGCAATTGTTTTACTCTGTATACTCTGACATCTTCTGTGTGTTGCTGGGATTTCAGAGAGATTCGTATCTCTTTGATCGAATGCACCTTTACTGTGACACATGGCCTCAGGCTGGTAAAGAGGGCCTCTCATTTTCCGACTTAACTAATATGCAAATATTGAGCCGGAGGGGAATTGAACTTTGCATTGCATCACTGAGAACTGGAAAAACCGGGTCGTTGCCCTTGTCGGAGGAAAACGTTTTTATTGGCGTCTATTATTTTCCTCTTTGACTTGTATTTGTAACCTAAAGGAACGTATCACCACTGAGGACCACTGATGGGATTGTATTTAAAAAGAAACCCACAGCTAGCTACCTTCCACATCTATTGCTTGCATGGCTCATACTGTGACAGATGCGACAAAGAGTAATATTTACCTCAAACACAGAGATTCCAATGTGGAAGTTTTGGATCAGGTGCCTGTTCCTCTTGTCGTGCTTTTGCATGAGAGACAACAGCACGTTTTTCTCGTTACCTGAATGTTCCCCAGAAATCTTGACCCGATACTGCGGATTGGTCCAGAAACTGTCTGGAAGACAGAGAGAGGAGACCATTTATTGGCATTGTATCATTCTGCAACAGGTAGTGGGGGAGGCTAAATATGGAATTAAGTTTAAAGCAAGTTAAATATTCATCAAGTCGGAATTGTTTCAATACAGAAAGTAGTTGCATCAGTTGTGTAATAGTTTTTATCTTTCTGACTTTAACTATACAGTATTTATGGGTCTGAACAAGATAAGAGAGTGTGTGAAATAATGTCACTTTATGATAATCTGTCCATAAAGCACCCCCGTGCAGGAGCCATCTCTACAAACAGTGGCCATCGGGCTGCACAAAGCGCAGAGAAGATCGGATCGCTTCATTCTCTGTTAATAGGTATTTCGTGCGTTCCAGATATCCTGGAAGTACCTCTGTTATTAGAGCATCCCCCGGCAGTTGTTCCCGCGACCCACCGGCCCTCGTACACGGTGGTCTCCCACTGACGAGAGAAGTTTCCGTCGAGGAAGTTGGGCGACAGGGAGCAGATATCCAGATCTGTGTAGAACTTACAGAAGTCCTCCAGGGTCAACCTGGCGACATTAAAGATGGATTTTGATATTGTTGTATGAATTATTCCAGGGAGTTGCTACTGTGCGGCCATGAGTGGGACCGACAAAATGTTTAGAAAAGTTAGAAAAGGTTGAATTTGCTCACCAAAACTCTCCATTATCTGCAACTGAGAGGAGCGCGGCACGATCTTCGACACTCAGGGTTTTCCACAGAGGTGACCTTGAAGACATTTGGAAGTTGTTTTGGGGTTTCAGAGACAATTGGGGACAGGTTGTCTCAATTTTTTACTTCAACTTATATGGAAATTTAGAGGATAAAAAGACTACGGCGGCTTAATTACCTCACTGCTACTGGATGGAGGATCAAGTTGTTATCTTTTTGACTTAAAACTTATATTTGTTAGCTACAAGAACATACCACAAAGACCCTGGCTCCCATGATCCTTTTCCAGATTCAAAAGTTACCTACAGGAATCTGACGTGAAGAGTACTATAATTTGAATAGAAAAGACTCTCGGCTCTTACTGCCGCAAAAAGTAGATTTTTTAAAAACACCCTTTACAAACTAATGCTTTTCTTATCCAGTGTCATTGGAAAATAATTAATTATCACTGCACTTAAGTCCTTCTCACCGATCGCTCCAGGCTCCGGTCCACTCTCCTTTGCCCCAAGGGTTCATCAAACGCAGCAGCTTCACTGGTTTCCCTCGGCTCGCGACCTGGCCGCCAGTCATCAAGGAAGACAAACCACAAAGGAGTTCAATCATTCTATAAATCAATTTTTAAAAGTGCCTGAACAGCCAACTTTTAGCAATGTCATCTTTCTGATAACAACTAGAAAGTGGAATTTTTGTTAGCATGGTGGGTCATATACATGGGTGATACACGTTGCACCCCGTGTTTCTGCACCAATGCAACAAAAACGGGCCGCAAAGAGCAGACGACGATAATCCCACTTGGTGCACGTGCGATTCCTCACCTGCTTCATCCCCGTCACCGTGTACGCATGGCCTTGGACCAATCCATTTGCCAATATGTTGTTGTCAGGTGTCTCCTGCAGGTAAATACAATGAGTAATTAGCTAATCAAGTATCAATGAAGTAGTCTGCTTGCTCGGTGTGGTGTTTGTGCGGCGTATAATTACCCCTTGAGGTGTCCCGCACCCCATCAGCGACGAGGACTGTCCAGCGCTGCACATCAGCTGCCACAGGTTGGGGGGGGGATCCGACAGCTCCACACTTATGTGAACGCCACCCGTGAAGTCCATCATGGCCTCTGCGGGGGTCCCGGTTACCATGTCGGTGTAGGAACCACACACTCTGGCACAAGCGGAAATGATGCTGTTGTTGCAGATTCCCAAGATACAACAATTGAGAAACAAGTTCTGTGTTTTTTCATACTTGGCGTAAGCTTTTTCCATCAACGCGGGCCAGAACTCGTTTTGGTCTTTGGAGTGAGCGAAGAGGAGTCTCCCATCGATTGTCGGCAGCTTGTCATCAATGACGACATCCACCCATTTCCCAAACCTCCAGAACTGAATAGTTGATGAAGCAAGAGAAGGGAATTAAATAAAATAATAATCACATAATGGCATATATGTCACGGTTTGGGTTTGTTTCCTGTCTTATTTTGTAGTTTTCTGCCTCTTTTGTCCCCGGGTAACTTCACTTCCTGCCTTGTCCTGTCATCCCCTGTGATTGTCTGATTGTTTCCACCTGTGTCCAATCACCTGCACCTTCCCAGTGTATTTAAGTCATGTGTGTCTCTTGTCCCTTGTTGCGTCATTGTTGATTGTCCCGGAAGTCCATGTCAGAGTCTTCCTGGTTCCTGTCTATGTTTTTTGTCCTTGGCCTTTTTGATTTTTGGAATTTTTGACTATTAAAGTCCCTTTTGTTTTCTCGGAACTCTGCGTTTGAGTCCTGCCTTCCCCGGTTCTTGATAATATATTTACTACGTATTAATATAAGTACTAAATTTGACTTTTTTTGGCATTCACAAAAAAAGATTAATTTCAGCAAAGTGAAATCTACAAGAATTAGGAAAGTGACATCATGCACGCATCAGATTATGTGTAATTCAATGCCTTTTTAATAATCACAGGTCAATAACCAATAACATCAAGTTGAGCTGTTGGTTTTTACCCTGAAGTGGAACAGCCCGCAGTATTTTGCATCAAATGTCTGGTCAACGGGGACGACCTTTTCAAAGATCTGTGGCTGTAACGTCAGAGCTGCGAGAGACGCCAAAAACCAGCAGTCTCCTGCCAGGAGGAAAAATAAGGTCATTGAGCTGAAATAGGCCCAGCACACAAAAAAAAAGTACAAATGAAGAGATTTTTCCTACCAAGGACTCCTTGACCAACGTCGAACCTTGAGATTCCGTCAAGAATGAAGTTCGGAAAAGGAGACAATTTCTGAAAAGGGAGCGTAAACAAGTGTTAATATGGTATTTTGATTAGATAACATCTGAACCTATTGAAAATGTTACATGTGAACACCATAATTACCACAGCACCGTTGGGTCCGTGTGAACTCAAACCTCTGAGTTAAACGTTATTGTCAACTTGCAAAACACTCACCATCGGTCTGAGCCACTGCACGCGGCACAGGTCCGAGGGCCTTAGGATCCCTTCGCCGATGGAAACGGCGTCGGGGGGGAACATGTCGTCGACGTACATGACTCCTCGGGTGACGCAGTGCTGTTTGAGCTGCTGGTAGTCCTGGTTGAGGAACCTCTCGGGGTTGGCGAAGGTCCCGTAGCCTCTTTGCTTCTGACGGGCCTCCATGATGTTCAAGCATGCGCCGGGCGGAGGCATGGTGGTCGGCGTTCGGGCTCTGTTCAGGGCAACGAAGATCAGGAAACATTTTTCAGATAATTAAAGGGAATCAAACGGTAGCAAAGTAAAAAGGCCAGAACAGACGCAGGACTTTGTTGTGTGCATACCAGAAGCTTTACATCTATACATCGATCTCTGGGTCCCTGCTTTGCAGGATGAACTTTATGGCGTTATATTTGTGCCACAATCCTGAGCGCGTAATTTTAAGTTTTGAGCACAGAGAACTATGTTGTAGCAAAGAAAAACATTCCGTGCGCGCAGTTTACTGAGGTGCCCTCTCCACAAACTGGTTTTCTGCGCGCAGGCAGCCGTTGCTGCGCTCGCTCCACCTCTTCACGCTGCGCTCGCTCGACGGTTCACTCACGCGCTCGCTCGACTTGCAGCAGCGTTACATTTGTGCCACAAAACCAACCAATCAGAGAATTAAAGAAGGTCCATTGTGATTGGCTGTTGGTCTCCAATCACAACGCTAGTAGAACTACCTACAGCATCGCGGAAGCTCAGCGAGTTGTTGAAGTTTGCAGCATTTGTGCTAAATGCTAATGGCCTGGATTAAAACACTTGGTGTTCTCATCATTTGCTTCGGTCATGTCTGATGGTGGCTAGTCGGACTTCTAATATCACTCGTTTTCGTCTTCTTTAGGAAGCGTTGTGATTGGAGACCAACAGCCAATCAAAATGGACCTTCTTTAATTCTCTGATTGGTTGGTTTTGTGGCACAAATGTAACGCTGCTGCAAGTCGAGCGAGCGCGTGAGTGAACCGTCGAGCGAGCGCAGCCTGAAGAGGTGGAGCGAGCGCAGCAACGGCTGCCTGCGCGCAGAAAACCAGTTTGTGGCGAGGGCACCTCAGTAAACTGCGCGCACGGGGTGTTTTTCTTTGCTACAACATAGTTCTCTGTGCTCAAAACTTACAATTACGCGCTCAGGATTGTGGCACAAATATAACGCCATAGAACTTAGGATACTCGCCCACTGGGGGTCAAACGTATCGGTCCAACACGTCCCTCGGGTTGAGATGAGTCACCTAAGCATATGAAGATCTTACCTGTGGAGTTCTCGTGAGGAGATGGGAGATGGGATCACCAGGCGAGCGCCACGGAGGTCTTGTTTCTTTTAAACGCTGGTTTCAGATTGAGGTTTTCCTTATGAGTGCAAACATCCTCCCACCTGCAGATTCAAACTTGTGCCCTGAAACCTGAACTGGTCGTTTGAGTTTATTGCGTGTTTATTGCGTGTTTATTGCGTGTTCACAGCGGTTGTCAATGATTGGTTGAGACAGGAAGTTGTCACATGAACGGTGCTGGCTGCTTGGAACTTTGATTAGGGGCCTTTTTCCTGTTAATTAATAAAGTTATCATCAGCCACTACGTTAAGACGCAGCCTCCTCTTTGACTTAGATATTATTGATTTCAAAGAAATAATTAATCCTACCAGATGCGTCCTCAAATTGGTTTTTGTGTCTTCAGAAACCGAAACTGGAGGCAGTAAGAGCTTTTATCATTTACAACTTAGACCTGTTTACTTAAGGCCCAAAGGGATTTTATATGAGCTTTGAACATCCGCTCAGCTTTAAAAGCTGATGACAAAAAGGTTATTATTTTTTAAAAAAATCAAAAATCTATTTGTTGTGCATCTGAATTGGGCTAAATTGAGAAACGGAAGGGAAAATGTTCAGGTGGAGCATCTGAAATCATTGATCCCTGTAGTTAGATTCTGTAAACAAAGACACTCTATCTCAGTATTAAGTTTAATCCATGTGATGAAATCCAGAGAGGTAAATTGCATTACCAGAAAGGCACTGATTTTTGTAACTTAATATTCTCGATGAGGTGGTTAGTTTTGTGGTTAAAAGTTGAGCAACCACAACCACAGAACGCGTCCTGTGTCTTCTACACATAAATGAAGCAGATCGGGGCCTCGACACTATTGAGGAACTGTAAACGTCAGGTGACCTGTAGATAAGCGGCCTGCAGCTGTTAAGTGAGAAACTGTGTGTAGAGAGTCTATACAAGATCATCGGGCATCCAGGAAGGCAGAACTCCTCTCAGCCTCCTCTTATCTCGTTTAGATCAAATGGCTTCATGGTTTAAGCAAACCAATTTGTTGTATTACACATTTAGTAAAATATCATTTTTATATATGCGTTGGTATAGTTTAATGTCTGGCAATGGAGGCAGTTGTAATTTTATGTTTCAGTAAAAAGAAGAAAGAAGTATAAACAATCGCACAGCTGTTGTGTCAGGACCAAGGACAGCGCTGTGTGATGTGAGCGGTGCAGAGGACTGAAAGCACATCCGAGCACCTGTTAACGCCGACGTGTGGTTTGCAGTTGCAGTTGACGTGTGCAACAGATTGGTGTCCCTCCATCTATTGGGAAGCAGTGGTTGTATTTACTTTAAATAGAATACTTGAACGTATGCCTGTACACGACGTTATAGCGACCCAATAGTTGGAATATTTAGGTCTGCATGGCTAGACTCAGACTCATCAGATTAAAAATAGCCTGTTGCAAGAGAAAGTCCTGCAAACTGGACTGGTTTCTAGTGCTGTGCTGATTTCTTAGTAACTGCCTGTGTGAGCTCGGTGGGTGGAGGAGCCTCTTGCTCCATTTCCTGTGATTGTTGTCAGAACACTTCCTGAGTTTAAACAAACAGGAAAGGTTGTCTGGATTCAGATAAACGCCCCTGGCATCTACCACCCAAACGGCTACTTTTCCACGCTTATATGATTATAAACCATTTGTGGCACAATATATAATACTATGAATAATAATATGAATAAAGTGTAGGTGCAATGTTGCACTTACATTTCAAAGTCGAGAGTCAAAGTGACTAACTGGCTCATAGTCCCTGTAGAGTATTGGAAATAAATTGATAAATTCATATATTTAAATAAATAATAATAAATAAATAAATTCATAAATTAGACCAATTAATAAAATGCATTTAGTGTACATCAGAATATAGTCATTATTCTGGAACTATGTAATCAATAAAGTAATGAGAATATTATAAAACCACTGTAATTTTGAAACTGTAATCAATAGAATAACACAATGCACAACTATGATTATATTCAATATAATGTGATCAACCGAAATGCATGGATGTAATACTTTATGCACCACAACTGGTATTGAACTCACCACTGGTCACTGACTTTGACACCTTTACTGATCTGTATAATGACCCGTAGGCACCAATTGTTCTAGAGTTCGCTGGTGGAGGCAACAGACAGTCACTATGGGGGGTCAATGTGCTTCCCCTGGGACCTGTTTTTTAACTCTTCAATCCAAGATGCTTTCTGTCCGTCCGGAGTTTCTCCATTTTTTGAAACACAACACCCCTCCTTATATACAAAAAGGACCGCCCACAAAGGATAAGAGTCAATGATTTTATTGGTTACACCTGAAAAGATAAAACTACAATCAATAAAGATAACGAGACAATTCCGCGGAAATGTTAAGAGGTTGAGTGAACAGATTTTATCTAGAACCCACAACTCAAACAAGATCTTGTAACCGCAAAACTATTGTGCCAACCAAAAAATAAGTAGACCCAAGACTCAAACGCGTACATGTTATTGATATTTCTGTTCGTATTATAAATACGGCTCTATAAATTTCAAAACGTGTACCTTCTGGTTTCTTTGAGAAATATGTCAGCAGATTTAAAGCAGCATTCCAAAAATAACTAGAAAACGCATTTCCTGCAGAAAATGCGTTGGAATGCCGAAAGATTAAAGCTGAAATCAATATCAAAGAATTGCTCAAAATGCAGAAATGAGAAAAGCTGAAATACATTTTTTAAATTGTTGAAAATACGGACATGATACTATTAATCGTAGTAGTAGAAGTGTAGTAAAATTAGTGGTAGTATTAATAGCATCACAAATACTAGAGCCAGAATAAACTGGAGCCAGTGACTATTTATTAAATGCTTAGGCAGCATTTCAACAATAAGTATGTGAGATAACAAGGAGTCGCAGGCCACGCTCAACTAATACACACCCAATGAACTGGCAAAACGGTTACATTTTAAGCACAATTGCGATTCTTGTGGCAGCAGGGTGGCAACGTTTGTGGTTTTATTACATCCAGCAGCTGTTGAGCAGAGCATTGATTTACAATGTCAAAGTCATCTGACACTCTGACCCCTGCATGTTCATGTATTGTGTGACGGCACAATCAAGGAAGTCAGCTCAAACCGCCTGGAGCCTACGCAGGCCGGAGACATCTGGAGAAGCAGTCAAAACACTGGGGAGCCTGCCATTGTTTTTTCTTCCAAAACGGAACTGGTCAGCGGGGCAGAGAAAAAGAACCTATGACTGCCGCTAAACATGGTTTCCGTCTTTAGTTTTCTTCCCAAACAGGATGCAAGAGCATGAACGTTAGTCTACGAACGGCAACACTTCTTTTTGGCTCCGAATGGACAACCACATATTGGTCGCATTTCACACTAAAAGCTCCCGGGCACCTTGTGGATATAAACATATTTATTGATCTTTTTGGAAATGACGTCGTGGCTTTTTCTGCTGCAGCTCATCGTTAGCTTTGAGGGTTTCTTCGGAGCTGAACATGAGACGCTGTGCACCTCCAACGCCTGCTTTACTCTGCATATGGACAAGGTGCGCTTTAATGAGGCCAGTGAATACTGTTCGGACAACGGAGGTTATCTAATGACGGTCAGAAACCAAGAAGAAGAAGGTGTACTGCGCTCGCTTCTCTCACAGATCCAAACACATCCTCTGGACGAAGCACTTTGGATTGGATTAAAGCTGCACAGTGGGAACTGCGTGTTGGCTGACCAGAGTCTCAGGGGGTTTAAATGGGAATCCGGAGACCAAGATTCCAACTATTCCAACTGGGAGAAAGAGCCTCTACCCACATGCACAGAGAGATGTGCAATGATTCATTTCACTAAATCGGGTCAGAGCCAGCTGAAATGGACTGATAAACATTGCAAACAAACTGCTTTTTATGCATGTGCGTTTTATTTTAAAGGGATGTGCAGACCTTTGGCTCTAGTGGGGCCCGGAAAAATCACCTACACGGCGCCCTTCTCAGAAGAGCCACTGAGAAGCGATATGCAACTATTTCCACTCGCAACATATGCTGTTATTTCATGTGACGACAAACCGCCTCACGACCAACCGTCTGTGTGCCTGGCGATGGACAACACCTATCGTTGGCATCGGCCTGGTCCATTTTGCAAAACAGGAAAGCGGTATTGCGAGACAAACAACGGCGGATGTGAACATTTGTGCCGGCAGGATGCAAAAGAAGTTCGATGCTTTTGCAGGGAAGGTTATGACCTAGACGAGGACGGACTGGCTTGCAGGGTGAAAGCCGTGTGCGGCGTGGAAACCTGCGAGCATCAGTGCGTGATCACGGAATCCGGGTATTCCTGCAGATGTCCGGAGGGGTTCGAACTAGAAGTGAACCAGCGTAACTGCTCTGACATCGACGAGTGCAAGTCCCAAGCCTGCGGGGATCGCCTGTGCCTGAATACGCACGGCAGCTACACGTGCGAGTGCCGAGGCGGCTACCGGATGGTCGTGGGTGAATGCGTCGATATCGACGAGTGCACGCACACCGGATGCGAGCACAGCTGCTCGAACAGCGTGGGATCCTTCTCTTGCAACTGCAACGAAGGCTTCAGTTTGTCCGCAGACGGCCACTCGTGCTCCTGCCCGCGGGGCTCCCACGTGGACGCCGACGGATCGACCTGTGCTCCGGACGTGACGGAAACGTCGACGGCTCCGGCCGACGGCCCACCGGATGAGGAAGAGAACTTTACCGAGTCCCTAACCAGGACCACGGTCGAGCTCCAACACCAGTCCCCTCACACTGACGCAACCTTTCTAGACCTGGGGAACGACACGCACGGGGATCCGGGGAGCAACACGTCCTCGGTGGCAGGTTTTGCCAACTCGGTTAACTTCAGGGTGATCGTCTGCGTCCTCGGTTCGGTAATCCCTCTGCTGCTTTTGGTGGCGGTGACTCTGACTGTCGTACTTTTCCGATGCCGTCGCTCCAAAAAGGAAGCTAAGAAAAGCAGCACCGCGGACGGTTACTGCTGGGTGCCCTCCGGGTTGGACCAGCGCTTAGAGAAACTCTATGACTCCATCTTGACTGATGACCTATGACCTGTCAGTGACGAAGAAGATGATTGTTCCTATTTATGTAATTTATGTTCTTGCAGCCTCCCTGGGTTTTTATAAAGATTGTAAAGTCCCAAAAAAAGTAAAATGGTATATGATCGGCTCTACAATGGGGGTCATTTGTTGTGGAGATCTGACAGTTTGGATTTATGATCCCAGAAAGATTTGATTTGAGTTTAACAAGTTGTCCCAAGTGAACATCTTAATGTTAAGAACAGTCGACTAAGGTTGTATTTTTTCTTGCCATAACCAGACACATTTTCTGCCATTTTACCAATAAACTTATTTCAGTAGTGTTTGCATCAGCTCCAGGCCGACATTACTATCACTCTACGGCACAATTCAGATGAGATTTTGCAGTATGTTCACATTTAACCACACGTCACTCCCCCCACGTTCTTTACTGAAAGGAGTTTTCACATCTGATGCTGGTGTAAACATAATGATAAACAGTATCAAACCAATACTGTAAGTAATATGATTTGGAAAAAAAAACTGAATAAATAATTTGCTCTAATACTGTATATCAAAAGGTTTTTGTTGCTGTTGCATTGTGAGGATACTTGCTTTCACCAACCATGGACAAACCCGGCAGTCCATATTTATCCCATTTCCTTCCTGTCTTTAACTGTGTCATTGTTCTGTTGGGCGTAGCCCCCAACTCTCTATGTACTCTATGTACACTTTATTCAGCCAACATTGTAAGACGACCCGCACAGACAACATCATGGCCTGCTTGCAAATGACTACAATTGTGCCAGAGAAGGTAACGGCAATGGCTATTTTGATGTCAGTGTTTTTTTGCTATTCTATGAAGACAGGATTTGGTGTAAAGCTGACGGGGGCTTGCAGGCCTGTTTGTACTGGCAGCGACTGCATAACGGTAAACCAGGACAGGGTGGATTTTCCATCAGCCGAGGAAGCATGCCGTCACAGCAACGGAGAACTAGTGACTTATCAGTCCCAGACAGATAAGAGCACACTTGACATTTTGAGTCAACAATTGCACGGGAGCTTCTGGATCGGACTGCATTTGCCGGGCGTCTCCTGCAGCAACCTCTCGGCCCCACTGAGAGGCTACGAGTGGACGTCTGGTAGTGTGCACAGAAGCTTCGGCACACACTTCAGCCCCTGGAAAGAAAGCGTCAAAGTCTGCTCCCCGCGCTGTGTGTCGTTTTCCAACGGCCATAAGTGGACAGAGAGGATGTGCTCGGACAGAATAGACGGCTTTCTGTGCAAGACGAAGCACAAAGATGCATGCCAGGCGCAGGAGTTATCCGATCCAAGTGGTATCCGGAGCTCTGAAGACTGCTCAGTTGGACCGTGTGAGCACACGTGCACGGATGTAAAGGGAGGTTATGAATGCTCTTGTTTCAAAGGATATGCACCGGACATCAATCACCCCGAGCAGTGCATACTGCACTGTGCACAACAGAAATGCCCAGCGGTATGTGAAAACGACCAATGCTTCTGTCCCGAGGGCTTCATACGGAGTGGACAATACTGCGAGGACATTGATGAATGTTTGAACGGCTGCGATCAGGACTGCAAAAACACATTTGGAAGTTTTGTGTGCTCCTGCCGAAATGGATTTGTCCTGAAAGATCAAGTCAGATGCATGGAAGCAGAGGGCAGTGAGAATGAGGTCGCCACAACTCCCACCGTCATCGCTTTTGTTAAACCAGCCACCAGTAATCACACAGTGAAGGGCTCCTCGGTGCCTCCTGGCAGCGTTTTCTGGATGTGGATTTTGGTCGTGGTGGCCGTGGCGGTGTCTATATTTGTGATACGGTTTTATGTTGTGAAACGTCAGAAGCGCAGAGAGCAAAACTCCAGTCAGCAATCTACTGTTCCTGTGGACAACAGTGAGTGTTAAATCGAGTCCAGAGCAACAATGTGCACCAAACTCCACTACTGAATCTGGGTAATGCATGAAAGTACTTTAATGATACTAATAAGCATAAATACATGAAATGAAGGGAGCTTTTTATGGCAGTTTGTTCAGAAGTGGATGGACTAGGCAACAGTTTTTTAATCTGCATAATTAAATGCAGATATAAAACTACTTAATTCAAAATGTATAGAATTTTACATTTGATTTTGTTTAAGGAACGTATTTATTCATAAATACAAGTAGCTAAACCATTGCAGCGTTAACATAAAGGATCTTAATTTTGTGGTTTTCCGAGGTGAAGCTGCTTTCAAGGTCGATCGTCGTAATTCTTCTCATTTTCTGAGTTGATCATGACATGTTAAAAAGGTCTTTTAAAATGTAAATCGTTTAAACGCACCTTCAGATTTGAAACTGTTGTCCTGCGTTCTCCTCAAATGTTTACATACGCATTCAACTGTTTGTAAAACGTGAGGGTTGAGTGTCTGGGAAATGATATTTGTATATGAGACACTAGATGGTGACTTTTTGGTTTCATTTTGTGTTACTTACTTACTTAGTACAATGACAAGGACACTGAATTCATTCATAAAAAAAAGTCACAGACCTCACCACTCGTGCTCAGGGTGACACCTACTGTTCTTTTGAAGAAATGCTTATAAACATGTTATATAAGAACATATACTTCTGTCAAGTGAATCTTTGTGTTGTTTGATTGTGGAATTAATGTTCCTCTGTTCAGTTTTACAACATATATTTTGGTTGTTATAGTATGAGTATATCATACTATTTTAAAAACGGAAACATCTCAAAATACAATCAGCCAAAATGTTCTCCTGTAGGCTGATGAGCTGCTACTTTTACAGTCGGCCTTCAACCAGGTCCTAATACCTCAGGGTACATTTTATTTATTTATGTTTTAGTGCAATTGTGCAGCAGTTCCCTGCAGCTGCCACTAGAGGAGCTGTTGACACACATTTAGCTGTTAGCCAAACCCCATTTAAAATGACTCACAGCTGAGAGGCTACTGCCTGTAGCTCCAGAACCATTGGGCTCTGGAACTTATACAACACGTTATGGCACATAAATATAATATAAAATGTCATTAGTGACCTCCCTGTAATGTATGCAAGCAGGAAGGAAAAGTTTGACCATTTTTGAGCGGTGGCTTTATGTCACTGGTTCGGAATGTACTTTCTCATTTCTCCCAGAAAACAGGCAAAGCTGATAAAACTGCCACTAAATAGGAAATGCCAGCATGTAATCAGTGAGAAAACACCAGGGCTGTAAATGAAAAAACATTTAATCTTGTGAAAAAATGATAAGTGGTGACAGAATTGACAATGCACATGTGAAAAAATAACAGCAGACTAAACGCCTAATTACTTAAAACAATGATAACAGCTATAGAAAACTATTCTAAATAAGGTCCGATAGCAGAGTATTAGGGCAGTGAAACATTTTTGTTGAGTTGGCTGTGAACTCCAGCATGTTGACCTAAAATAGAAAGAAAAGTACTGACTGAGTTTAAACTCAAGCGCTTCTTAAGGCCCAGGGTCAGAGGGTCATCAATGAGTCAATGTGCCACGGGTCACATGAATAGTCATTGAATTGCTGTCCTTAGTACATTAGTTGTAAAAGTTTTCAAAGACCAAAATATACTGAAAATATTTTGTGAAATCATCACATCATGAGGTTTACCTCAATAATGACATGTATAATGATATTGGCCCTTTTCTCCTCCAGTCCTCAGTCCTCTGCACTTCAGATGCAGGCTCAGTTTCCGGTCAGGTGATTAAATTGGCCAAAATGAAGACAAACAAAGACTAAAAATTGCAATGTCAGCTACGGTGCTGTGTCATCGTGCATACTCATGATTCATTCATGATTTTAAAAATGATGGCGTGACACAGCATTCTATTTGTCATCCACACCCTCAAAGGATACAAAGCTCGATTGCATAACTATTTCTTTTTATGAGTCACACATAAACATGTGTCAAACAAAACATGCCTTGAAGGATTAAGTTCCCACTTGAACTGTCCGCCCAGATTATTGTGTCCCCAACTACCATTGGTGGAACTGCAGTTGTAGGTCACTGGGTGACCAAATCCTGGGTGGACAGTTGTGTAGGACTGGGTGGGACAAACCTTACCCGGGTGGCACCGGTTGAGTCTGACACAACCTCACCTCTCCCAGTCAATACATGGTAATTTATGAATTTAGCCAGCCAATCACAATAGGAGGAGTAGCCTTTTTGACAGGGTACAAAAAAAAACACTTAGAAAAATATTTGGTTGTCCAGAGGTAAAGCTGACACACGCTAAAGTAAAAGAGCTATCTTGCTTATTTATTTTGGGTTTTACAACCTTTTTATTTAAGATATCATGTTTAATGTTTTCCAGGAATTTCCCTTTCTCTCTCTCATTTAGATGACTGCTGGCCAAACCAAGTTCATTATACTTCATGCTGCGGCATACTACTGCAAATAAAACATACATTTTTGTTATAATTTGTAAAACTCTTACCCAACCTACATCCTGTATTTCATACCTGTGTCCAGGCTGTATGACGAAATATCAGATGATGAACTTTGAGTGGGAGGAGCTACGTATTTCTCGACGTCAGCGACGTCTTAAAAAAACAAACACGGAAGTGAAGGCCGTCTCTCCGCGGCGTCAGCCAATCAGAAAGAAGGCGTCCGGTCGTAACGCGCTGTCATTGGGTTAATCTTTCCCCCGCCCCCTTTACGGCTCATACAGATAATAACAACCGGAATCCGGGCTAGCATGTGGAGACAGTCCTGTTGGACCATAACTAGCTCGTGTTAACGCACGCGTACGGCAGCTAGTTCCCCGGACACCTCGCTTCTTTGTTGGCGAAGAGAAGAAAGCCCCCCGACCAAGCAGCAGTAATGTCGGCCGACGGCGTGTTCAGGACCCGCTCTCTCGGTGTCGCCGCAGAGGGACTTCCGGACCAGTACGCCGACGGCAAAGCGGCCAAAGTCTGGGAGCTGTACATCGGGGACACTCAGAGTAGGACCCAGGAGTACAAAAGCTGGGTGGTGTCTCTGCTGAAGGAGCACGGAGTGCAGAGAATACTGGACGTTGCCTGCGGAACAGGGTAATGTCTGTTGAGGATGATTCAGCTGTTTGACGGCGGCAGGTGGAGAGGGCTTTAAATCCGAGTCTCGCCAGACTTCATTAGACGTTTGCGCAATTAAACGGAAATCCTTTTATATCATCGAAGACCGCACCTCCTTTGTAAATGTTCTGTATTTGCACAACCCAGTCTTTAATTCGGCGTTAGTTATGTAGCAAGTCTCTGTTTATTCAATATCGTGTTGGTTTTGTTTTAAAAGTAAACACGCTAAATAGCGGTTTAATTTAATTTTTAAATGTAATTTTTAATATAATTAAAAAAATATATATATGTGTGTATATATATATATATGTGTGTATATATATATATATATGTGTATATATATATATATATGTGTATATATATATATATATGTGTATATATATATATATATGTGTATATATATATATGTGTATATATATATATTTGTGTGTATATATATATATACATTTATATATATATATATATATATATATAACAATATAATACTATTTAAATCTGCATTAAACGTTTCATTGACATGATTCACATCTGAACTTAAAGTACTAAACATGTCTAAATCAACTTTCTACATTATCATGTTAGTTTGACTGGAATGTGCAACCCGCAGACTCATCTAACTGGGGACACTGTCCGGATTAGGCCGGCGAGGAGTGAATGAAAGTGCTGAGTGGCACCAGCCGCTGTTTCCTCTGTAGCTGGAAATCCCAGTTTAGTTTGTTAAAAGTGCTTTAATGTTTCAGCTGAGAAATCCTGTGTAGCCTAAACAGAAGCCTCCGGATGTTGTGATGTAAATATGTGTACATTCCCTTCATGATTACACCTGTTACCCACATTCACATTCTAATCAACACGAGGCCCCTGACTGGGAGATGTTTTAGAGGATGTTATCTGCTAAATGTGTGGGAGGTGACAGGTGACGGGTTCAGTGGTTAATAAACTGGTCGTGGTTTGCAGAATGGAGTTTTGACTGGTTCCATTCAGTCTGTTTACCTCTGCTGATAATGTATCTGTGCCCTGGAACAACAGCAAGGCCATTGGCTGAACTCAGCCAGGGGCACAATATTATTTAACCTGGTTATGTTGCCCCTCAGTTCACCTAAAGTGGCATTTGTCTCTGGTAAACGCAGTATTATTGTCATATATTTAGCAATTTAATTGTACAACGCCATTTTTGACAGTCTGCAAAATGGGCAGTATTTTTTTTTTTAATCACCCAAAAGCTGTAATTAGCTTAGTAATAGAGTTTAGTTATCGTAATCATGACCTCCTCCACCCGTGATTGACACCACATTCGCATCCCACAACTACAAGTCGTGAAACTCCCCATCTCACATGCGACCGCCGGGGGTCCGGCGAGGAGACAATCGACACGCACTCTGTAGTACACGCGTGCGTCAGTCGGGGGACGGCAAACACTCTCCGGGTGGAATGAGGTTACAAATGGCCTCCCTATTTTGGGCTGTCTAAATGCGCCTGTGATGCGAAGCTCTCCAGTTGTTGCCCTCAGATTTGGTGGCAATTTAGAGCGAAAGAAGCTGCAGAACGTCGTTAAAGATACACTCAGATCTCACAGATTAATCTTTTGCTTTAGTTCAGAACTTTGTTGAACCAAGCTCCTAAATTCTTTTAAATGTGAAGGTGATTTAACTTGTAAAATGTATTTCTATTTTGCGGTTCCTGTTGACGTTGTTGTTTAAGGTGCATCATCTTTGAGTCTGATGTTTTCTGTAGTTCTGGCGTATTGCACAAAATAAAATATTTGGAAATACTTCAGCATGACAAGTGTCCAAAAAACAAGTCAACAGCCTCGATTCAGACTTTTGTCCGGGGCTCATGTTGTCCTTTCTACTTAACTTAATATCAATAATCTATTTTATTACTGTAAATCATTAAAGTGTCCACGACGTCCCTATCGAACCGCATCGCTTTTTAAAGATGAACTGTTAGTTCTGTACTTGCTGACCGACATTATTGGACCACTTGATCTTAATACACGTTCACAATACATGAGCATTCCAGACAACATCACAGAACTTGTACTCAAAGAACGCGCGTCTCTTTGTCCTGTAGCGTTGACTCCATCATGTTGGTGGAGGAAGGCTTTAAGATGGTGAGCGTGGACGCCAGCGACAAAATGCTCAAGTACGCCCTTAAGTCCAGATGGGAGAGAAGAAAAGAGCCAGCGTTCGACCAGTGGGGTGCGTCCTTCCTCCTCCTCCCCCCCCCGGGGGAAAGTTACAAAACACGCAAACCTTTATTTATCTTTGTAGGATAAACTTCAACAGCGTAACGACGTTCTGTTCCTCTTCTCGTCCCTCCCATCCTCAGTGATCGAAGAGGCCAACTGGTTGACGTTACCGGACGATATTAAGAAGCCCGGCGCCGGCTTTGACGCCGTCATCTGCCTCGGTAACTCATTTGCCCACCTACCGGACTTTAAAGGTAAGCGAGAGGTCGAGGGACGTAAAACTCTTATTACCACTGCAACCTTTTAACATTCACCTTTTTGAAGTATTCAGCCGCTGTTGAGATTTCGGTTTGTTGGCAAAAATAAACAATTCTAAACGGGATCATTTGAACTCAAATGCCGCTTATTAAGCTCCCTCAACCGACTCCCTCGTAAAAGCAAAGTTTGTGAACACGGTGTCGTCTCACCCGATGCAACGAAGCGATGACCTCATTGGTCGCACAGCGTGTACTTGAGATGGAACACAGGGTTTCTAAATGCTGACGGTCTCCAAAGCGATATTTAAATTGTTCACTGAAAACGGCTTGAAAATGTCTTGTTCATTTCGCCCCCCCAAAAAATGTCCAACCGGGTTGAATCATTTTGAGTGCGACTGTCCACAATCTCTTATTCAAACAATATTATTTAAGATCATTTCATGTCGTTGTTCTCAGGGGACCAGAGCGACCAAAAGTTGGCCCTTCAGAATATCGCCAGCATGGTCCGACCAGGTGGGATCCTCATCATCGACCATCGTAACTACGACTTCATCCTGGAGACGGGCCAGGCGCCACAGGGCAAAAACATCTACTACAAGGTACCGAGCGTAACCTTCTCCTTACAGTGGATGTAGACTCGCCTATTTAAATTATATTTATATGAAGTTCAGCATAATACATTTTTGAGACTTTTGATGAAAGTAGTTCTAAGACAACAGAAGGAAATGTGGAGGGACTATAGTAAGGGTTTTATTTAGAAACGTTATGTTTGGTGTGTTTGTACCATTTATTATGTTTAACGTGTATTTTGTAGGTAAAACACACATGTATTCTCTTGGAGTTTAGTGCTATGACATCACATGTCTGGGTTTAAACATCTAAAATTGAATCGAAACAACCAATCCGTCAATTTATTATCTAATCTGGCAAAAGTGGGGAAAAAAGTAAAATGAAGATACGACAGAAGGTGCCAACAGCAATTAAGCATATTTGAATTTTTCCATATTCTTTAATCCGGCCAAAGTAAGAACCAACCAGCTGGGAGGCCTAAACAGGAATACAGAGTCAACAGTCGTGTGCGAGAGCAGAATCCCCTTCTGATACCTCGGTCTGCTCTCACGCTCCGACAACAGCAGGAGCCTCCGTGTTGAGAAGCTCTGAGTAAGTATCTTGATGCAATGAGCCCCACCGTGCTTTTACAAAGGTGTGTGTGTGTGTGTGTGTCTTTGTGTGTGTGTGTCTGTGCTGCAGAGTGACCTGACTCAGGACATCTCCACCTCGGTGCTGTGGGTCAACAACAAGGCCCACATGATCACTCTGGACTACACCATCCACGTGCCGAAGGCCGCCGTCCAGAATCTGCCCGAAGTCAGGTAGCCCAACGCTCGCCGCCACGCCGCCGCGAAGCCGCAGAGAGATTCTAACCCCCTCCCTCCCCCGCTCGCTCCTCCCCAGTAAGTTCCGGTTGTCCTACTACCCTCACTGCCTGGAGAGCTTCAAAGGCCTACTGAGGGGGGCCTTCGGCGGCAAAATGAAGCACAGCGTGTACGGAGACTTCCAGACGTACGTGGCGGGCCAGTCCAAGGCGCCGTGCTACTTCATCCACGTCTGCAAGAAGGACGCCTGAGAGTCGGACCCGGGCCGCCCCGCAGCCCGCCAGACGGCAGCGCTCGCTCTGCTGCTACGGCGAAGTGGTATCGGAAGTATTGTTTAAGAAAAAAATGTTTTATCTTTTGTAAAAAAAATATATATAAATATATATCATTATATAAAAACACACAACAGTTTGAAGTTGTTAAAATTAAAATTAAAAGTGGTTGATTCTGATCGTTCTCGCTAAACTAAAAACCTGCTCAAGGCTCAAATAGTAACGACGCTCGCCTCGTTGGTTCGCGTGCTCGTGTGCTGACCGGCTGCAGGTGATCACGACCAAAAGTCCAACCACGTTAAGCGACTGGTTTGGCCGCAGAATAAAGATGGCCGCAGCGTTGCCTGGTTCGGTGAGCCTGCGGCACAAAGAGGTCAAAGTTCCAAAAGAAGTATTCAGAATGTGTTGGACCAGTGTTCTCCCCGCATGTGGTGCTGCTTTGTGCCGGAAAAGTGAACAAAATGATCCCATGTCACCCCACTGCGAGTCTGCTACTGCATGATGGCAGTTTACATTCATTACTTAACTTTTATCGGACCCCCCCCCCCCACGTCCTTCTTGACGTCACCAGATAGTCAGCTGGAGATTGTGAATCACGTGACACCTTAAAAAGGTCCTTTTATGCACACGCTGAACACTCTGAAGGGCTCTTGGGTCCCCTCAGGCCACAGTGCGGAATGACCTCTGACCTCTGAAAGGTACAAAAATAAACAAACAAATAATCATTTTAAGTAAGACTTGTCATCTTTGAAGGCGTCTCTAGTTTTCCTGACTTTATGGTACAATTAAAAGTGTCTCTTTGAGCCCTAAACGGCTACAACATTCGGGTTAGTGCACTAAGCTGGTCCAACAAATGCATTTAATCAAAAATCAGTCTTAAATAGTTCTCAACCAAAGATTTTTGAAAAGCGTTATTTCCTGCTCAATGTTGGAATGTTTTAAAATGTAAATGTTATACAATCGTGCTGCACAGCGTCTCAAAGAATTGAGCTTACACAAATAATAAGAGGAGCACGATGAAAGAATCATTTATTTTCTGTATAATTCATGTTCAGATACATTTGCTTTGACGCCAAATAGAACACGTGTGTGCGAGTGCTGCTGTTTGCCTAAACCGGAGCGCCGCGGTGTCGCGGCCTGTGCCTCTCGTGGAACCGCCTGCCGGTCTCACAAGGTGGCAACAAAGGGTCCGATGTGCGAGTGGCTCCGACGTCGATGTACAGGTGGTCGTATTTCACAGAAGTCTTATGTGTTGCCAAAAAAATTGCAAAACATTTTGTAATGAATATATTGATGGATTGGAATACTTTTGCATGGAATAAAAGTTTTTGAAGTAAGTAAACCTGCTGATGAAATTCTCATTTTACTGTGATGTAACTAAATGAATTATGCATCATCGGAATCGTGATGATCACGACAACGTTGTAAAGGCAGCTGTTCCAAACTGTAACTTCTAGTCTCGATCATCTCCAGACACTATGTAACCGCCATGTTAATCCGTCTAAATTAGATCCTAACACTGACATGAAGAGACTTCAGCCAGTGTCCTCGGAGTGCAGGACGCCGGTGGGACACAAGAGGCCGCTGTTACATCACACGTATTAAGAAGCAGCCAGAACCCCTCAGATGAGGAGCAAACTCCATTAGTGAACTTCTGTCTTTCTGCACGAGGACACGCTGAAAGCCTCCGGTCAGGTGTTAATGTACATCCTGATCGACCCGACCTTATTTTACGTTGGGTTGTTATGAGAACTTAACCTATAAAGACTGCTGCAACTAATCGGAATCCAAAGAGAGCAGCAGAAAGTCGATTAAAACCAAGCGCTTCTTCCCCGTTTGGCGTCTCGTCAGCCAGCGACCTTTCGGTCTGACCTCTGAGCATAAACCCGCCCGGCGTCCCCGGACCGGAGCGTCTGCAGCTCATCTCGTCTCGTGTCTCGGAGGCATGCGACCGGCCTCTGTGTGGTAGACGGGCCCGTGCGGGAGGGGGAGCCCGATACACAAACCAGATGTGAGAGCCGCGTGCCAGATGTGGCCGCTTTGCTCCAGTTAGGGTAGTCAAAACGGTCAGCCGCGGGCCGGGGGCCTTCACGGGGAGGATTGCTTTCACGGCACGCCATTGGCCAACTCAAACAAAAACACGAGAGAGCCGACTGGAAAAGAAGGAGATGAGTAATTATCATTAATAATGGTTCTGCTGAAGAGCTTTCAGAAGGGGAGGAGATGTTGCATGTGAAGTATGTACGCCGCACGGTGTGTCCTTCTAGGCACTTTAACATTAAATTCATTACACAGATTGTCCGGCCACAGCATTTAAAGACGAGGTGACGACATCCAGAAAGACAGACGGCTGCAGTTTGAACACGGCGTCTCTTCTGAATCCAAGCGGCGCTCTTTCACTTGTTCCCGGAGAACAGGAGAGCGGCCGTTTGTTCGGAGGTAATCTTCTGTGACCGGACCACAGGTCTGGAAAAATTCACGCTTGTTGGCTCCGAGAACACAAGGGCCCGTTGTAACACTCGGGATGCTGGAAACGACACCGGCAGGGGAGACGTTTAAATACCTGCCGCAGGATTTCCTTCATCAGCCGGATTCCGCCTGAAAAAGACCCACCAGTATGAGCGAGATCACCACAGCGAGCCCAGTCAACTGACCAACAACCGGCCGCTAGTTGTCTTGGTTTTACAGGCCTCTCTCACTCAAAATGTAAACTAACGACAAACAATAGATGGAGAAAAATGAGCAAATATGCTAAAGTTTAGTAACTTATCGGCTGTCGCTGTGTGGCATTTTTTTAAATTTTAAAATAAATTGTACATTATAGGAGATTTGTGTTTTCAAAGAAACTCATTAACTCATCAGCCCTTATGCTAAGCTAAGACGTGACAGCGGTGCCGATTAGCGAGCATGCTAATGACCCAAAATGATATTGAAGCCTATCCTTTTGAGTATTACCGTTATTTTACAGTGGAATTCACCAGGCGAGCCTGAGCAGGTGAGACAGACACAAGAGGACGTCTTTGGTGACAAAAGACAAGTAACACGAGCGACAGTGAGAGTGGAAAAAGGTGCTGCAGAAATCCCAAAGTGTTGAAAGAGAGAAGGCTGATGGGGGAGGGGGGGGGGGCAGAGATTATCTTACTGGCTTCAGTTGCTTCCACTGCACGCTGCCAGATGAGTGGGTGGAGGGGAAAGAAGGATCTCTATTTGTCTTCCTGGGAGTTTCCGAGGCGGCTCAGAGCTCGTGTAGGTGAGTGGCTGCAGACCCCTCCGCCCGCCCCCCCCCATCCCCACATCCTCTATCGTCCTCAAGGGTCCTCGCAGGGACAATCAATGTGGGCAGGAGAAAAGGTTTACGTCTTGCTTTAAACTCACTGAACTGCGTTGCGTCCCTGTCACCCCGCTGCACAGGAGAGATTCAGTTTTTATGTGCATCTCCTGTGAATCCATCGCACTAAAAGCCCGGCTCTCATTGTTAAAACCCTCCGTGTGTGTGTGTGTCTGTGTGTGTGTGTGTGTGTGTGTGTGTGTGTGTGTGTGTGTGTGTGTGTGTGTGTGTGTGTGTGTGCGCTCTGAGGTGGAGGATCAGGACTAAGGAGTCTCAGACGTCTCTTTGGCCACCTCCTGACCCCTGGCTGCAAAAGTGGAAAGAAACGGATCATTTGCAGGGTGTGGGGGGGGGGGGGGGGTCTTTGTCGTATCTTCGTCTCGGTGCCTCGCTGCCAGGTTTGCATGGAGTGTTTGTGTGCCGGGACTTCGTTGGGCCGGGTCAAGGGCCCGTGAGGCCTTCTAATAAAAGGAGGAACGTTGGCAGCAGCTCTGGGGAGATATTGAACATCTTGTCACGCAGGGGAACCGCCTCATCCAGACCGGGGCCCGTTCTCTACCCCCGGTGTGTAGCTGGGGGGGGCGGGGCATACGAGAATCAAGAAGCAGCCAACACCCCCCCTGCTGCGCCGAGAAGGCCGTCAGAACAATAAAAGCCGGCAGAGCAGAGGAAGCGTCCCGGCCGGAGGCCCCGCGGGCCGGACAACGCTCGGCCTGTTCAGGGTGAAACAAATAAACGCCTCTCAGTTACACACACACACACACAGACACACACACACGCAGAGGGAAGGAATGAGGAAACAGATATGGAGTGAACAAGGACAAAGCAAATCCAAGCTGTAGTTAATCTACAAGATTTATCTTTTGCTCAGAGCAGTAATGCGTATTAAAGAGCCAAAATGTGACGGTGAGACACTTTGTTCAGGCACCAAAGGATGACTCGCTCCTCCAAGGTCATATATATGTCCTATGAATCGCTTTGTGCACCGGCTAATGTGATCATTATGAATATGAATACTTTCTTATGACACTTTTATGACATACTTGCTGTGACTAATATATGACAATATGACTATTGACAAACTGTACATGTGTGACTTTCTTGCGAAATCAAATGATATGGAATAATATTGTACATATATATATATACATATATAACTTTATTACTTAAGATATGGCTTTAATATGACTTTATTTCAACAAACTGTATTTTTTACCACTAATGCCACACACTTTCACCTTTTTTGGCACAAAATGCATTTACTTTTCTTTATGAATAAATTGTTTAATGACTTACATGATTTATTTTGGCATACTGTGTCCCCATATCACCAATGTATCCTGATAAGTGTGAATTAGTTCCCAGTCATATCTCATATTAAAGCTACTACCAGACTTATTAGTAGCTGTAGTATATCCAGTATAACCTATTTCCTTACAACCAATTAAAATAGATCCTTTTTTACAGTAAACTGTGGCGGTTTTTCTACGCCAAGACCCCAGCCTTGGCATTAATTTGAAATAGAAAAAGTACATGTACCATTTAGTTGTACCAGTGCTTTCACTCCCACTCATGGCCAGGGTTTAAATCAGAGCCATAGAGAAAACACCTCCCACGTACTAATTCACCAGTGAAAAGGCATTTAAAAAGTAATGTTAGTTGATGAAAAGAGGATAGAGATTAAAACCAGCAATAATGTAATTTCCCATTTTCGAAAAGGCAGCGACAAAGGCCGCGCAAAAAGGGGGCTTCGTTAAGACCCTCTGTTCATTTATTACCAGAGCAGTTTGGTTAAAAGCTACTGACAATACCAACAATCCCGATTCATAACTTTTCCTCTGGTAGCGTAACTACGAAGCACCAGATGGAAACATCTGTTCCGCTTAGTGCTCGTCGGGGGGGGGGGGGGGTCCATCAGTCCATCAGGAGAGGCTTTCCACTAAGAATCAAAGAGCACACGTGTTACTGTCTGCAGCCTCCTGCAATACGTGACTCCTAACGTCTTCATGTCCATGTAGGGGGGAGGGGGGGGGGGGGGGGGGGTCCACTACGTGCCATTAAGACCATGTGGCAGCAGTTAAGAGGGTTGACTGTATCTGCACTGGTGTGTAGAAATGGATCTCCGGCCCCCCCAACTCGCTCTCTCTGGACTTACAACAATAGGCGCAGTGTTCTTAGTCTGTTCTCAGTCTGTTCTCAGTCTGTTCTGTTCTCAGTCTGTTCTCGGTCTGTTCTCAGTCTGTTCTCGGTCTGTTCTCGGTCTGTTCTCGCTCTGTTCTTAGTCTGTTCTCAGTCTGTTCTCAGTCTGTTCTCAGTCTGTTCTCAGTCTGTTTTTAGTCTGTTCTTAGTCTGTTCTCAGTCTGTTCTGTTCTCAGTCTGTTCTCGGTCTGTTCTCAGTCTGTTCTCGGTCTGTTCTCGCTCTGTTCTTAGTCTGTTCTCAGTCTGTTCTCAGTCTGTTCTCAGTCTGTTTTTAGTCTGTTCTCAGTCTGTTCTGTTCTCAGTCTGTTCTCAGTCTGTTCTCAGTCTGTTCTCGGTCTGTTCTCGGTCTGTTCTCGCTCTGTTCTTAGTCTGTTCTCAGTCTGTTCTCAGTCTGTTTTTAGTCTGTTCTTAGTCTGTTCTCAGTCTGTTCTGTTCTCAGTCTGTTCTTAGTCTGTTCTCAGTCTGTTCTCAGTCTGTTCTCGGTCTGTTCTAAGTCTGTTCTCAGTCTGTTCTAAGTCTGTTCTCAGTCTGTTCTTAGTCTGTTCTCAGTCTGTTCTTAGTCTGTTCTCAGTCTGTTCTCAGTCTGTTCTTAGTCTGTTCTCAGTCTGTTCTTAGTCTGTTCTCAGTCTGTTCTCAGTCTGTTCTTAGTCTGTTCTCAGTCTGTTCTTAGTCTGTTCTCAGTCTGTTCTTAGTCTGTTCTCAGTCTGTTCTCAGTCTGTTCTTAGTCTGTTCTCAGTCTGTTCTTAGTCTGTTCTCAGTCTGTTCTCAGTCTGTTCTGTTCTCAGTCTGTTCTTAGTCTGTTCTCAGTCTGTTCTCAGTCTGTTCTCGGTCTGTTCTAAGTCTGTTCTAAGTCTGTTCTCAGTCTGTTCTCAGTCTGTTCTCAGTCTGTTCTTAGTCTGTTCTCAGGACCGTCTTTGAAAACCACCGACCTTGCGTGTCTCCTCAGAGGTCACACCTCCCGGCACGTGTCCGCTTTCGAAAACGAACATCCAGACGTTTACTTCGACAAGGCCGCAGGCTTGTTTGGAGGCGGGTGTGCGTGCGGAGGCCGCGCCCTCTCCTCTCCCCGGAGAACTGGAGGCGCATTCTTCGGGCGGCCCGGGGGGGGAAGCACAGGGCCTTCTCAGACGGTCCGACTAGGTCGCTGTTTGACTTGGAGAGCCCGGCTGTTATTTCTGTCTCACCTGTGGCGAGCTGGCGGCGCTTTGTGAACCAAGCGGAGGGCATGAAGGGGGGAGGAGGGTGGGGGGCGGTGTGGGCGGAAGCGACGGAGGAGGAGACCTCATTCACCGAACATTTTTAGAGGCTAAGTGAAGAAAAAAAACAGACCAGGCCGAGTGTGAAGAGTCGTCACTGTCGCGACCCCCGTGACGCCCCGAAGAAGCGTCCCGTCGACGGGCCTTCGGGGTTCCACAGTGTGACCACAGAGCGGTTCATTGAGCTACAGCTGGAGACGTGCCAAGCTACAGTAGAGAGGTTTGGCTGACACACACACACACACACACACACACACACACAGTCGTCCCGTAGAAGTTGTTGTCCACAGGAAACCATGGGCGCTCTTTTTGAAATCAACGACAAAATACGACAACGTGGACGTGCATAAACGAGGAGGAGGCCACGGTGCAACGCGTTGGCTCTCGGTTGTGATCCGGGGAGCTCAGGGAGCTCGATGCACCTCTCTGAAGTTCTGCTCAGGCTGCGCTGGGTTCTCAAAAGCACAATACTGCCGGGACTCTCTGGCTCCTGACATGAAAGACGTTTGCAGCTGAATGACGGCTTTGTGGTAAAAAAAAAAAAAAAAGGGTTTTTTGCGTTATGCGGTATTATAATTCACTATGAAAATGCATAATAAAGGTGGCCGTCATACAAAGGGATTTAGGAATTTACCTGTTTGTAGTTTTTGCACTTCTGCTGAAGTGTAAATCAAACGAGATAGTGAGCTTCAGAGGTGATAGCTGGATAATTGGCAAACGTTTCCCTCTGTTACCAATTAAAGGTTAGTTAAGCTACAAAGGATTCTGCCAGCGTACGGACACAAGAGCATCGATCCTCTCTGCACAATTACCTACATTTTGGACTAAAATGTTTACACGCTGTCGAAGCTCAAAGAAGCATATTACGCCATGACAGTAACAGGGGCAAAGGTGAGCTGCTGGTGATTTGATCACTAAAAACAGTATTGTAGTTACTCTTGTGTGTCGGTGATGAATTATTTCTCTCCGCACCACACGTGCGCTTCAAAACACAACCGCTGCAGTTGGAGACAAACCGCGCTTTGGTCCGGAGACGAGGGCCCAGAGGGGCCGGCAGAGTGGCATTAATCAGACACAGATGACCCGGCTCGCAATAAATGCAGCCAAAAGAGAGAGAGAGAGAGAGAAAGAAAGGGTTGGTATTTGAAAGCCAGACGTGATGAAATGAGGAAAGGGCTCGTTAGGACGGGGAATCGCTCGAGCCTTAAAGGGCTAAAGGTTAAATCGAGGGATGCCAGGTCTTCACATTTCCATTACTCCATCCAATCCTTCCTGATTGCCCGTCTATTTTCAAGGCTGCAGAGCAGCAGAGGACGTGACTTGACGAAATAGGACAGCGGGCCAAAGGGGGGAGGAGGCGTGCAGCTTATCAGCTGATCCCAGGGGGCTGTACAGTTGGTGGGGAGGAAAAAACGAGGATGCGGCAGGACGGATATAGAACAAGGTTGAAGGAGGACATTTTGTGGATGCTCTCGGGCTGTTTGTTCCCCTCCTCCCAATGTTTAACCTCATTCTCCCGCTCGGGTGAGTCCGGCCTCGAGACAAGGGGCCCGATTCAGGGCCTCAACAGGGAAACCGTCTGTTGGAAGTGAGACGCGTCGCTCTTCAAACGGGGCTTTTCGCTTTGCCGGGTTCCCCTTCGCGCTGCCGCTCAGCTGGATGCTTCACCGCTCGCTCGCAGAGGAAGACTTCACTCTCTGCGAGGCGTCACGCACACCACAAGTTACTGCTGCTAATGAACCTCTGTTTAACACCGAGAACACGGGCTCACATGACCGCTGAGATTCAAAAGTGATACATGTAGCATGTTTAGCTGTATATATGTGTATTTATATATATTTATTACACCAATCATGCTTAAGAGTAGTTAATCACGTTGGTGAAAATAACTCAAAGCAGATCTGCTGTTCTCTTGACCCCCGTCCTGTAGTTCGATCATGTAATAGTGGACACACACACACACACACACACACACACACCTGGGTTTAAACATCCAGCATTTAACAGGAGTTGTGTTTCTGATCAGCTGATCCGGTGACTCTGTTTTGGTCGCCACCACACATTTCTAGTTGAAGACGCCTCAAACTCAGGTGTCAGTGACAATAAAAGGCCTCTTTTTCATCTTCAGTCCCAATTGAAACCTTCGCACCGTGACGGACCCGCTGGCGGTGAAAGGGAGTCGGTATCAAACACCAACAGCCTCCTTCTGCACGGAGACCAAGAAACATCAACAACAGCCACACAGCCGGGCCTGTTATGTAAGCCAAATCAAACTGATCCTATGGGGATCAACTTGTTGGGCTTTAGCTGCCGTGACATGGATGAAAATTCAGGCATAATAATGTGCAAGCACTCGCAGAGGGGAAATCATTGCAGTGGTCCTCGTAGGCGGAGCCTCACCTGTCATCATGAAGAGTAAAAAACAAATGATAAAATTAATAATATTCTTCTACTGAGCCGTGCTATAAATGTCTAATCCAAATTGCCAAATTTGTTCAAACAGAGGAAACACGCAAGGCGATAAACGTACGCGGGCAATAAGGCTGATTCTGATATTCTGATATGTGCACTCGCGCTCTCAGAGGAGTAGTAGCTGTGAAAGATACCAACACGATATGCGTGTAAATCTGACGTTTATTTACCCGTCTCTAAAGACACAGAGGAATACGAAGGCAGCAGTACCGCAGCATCCGTCTCTCCATCCACCCGTCACGCGTGAGCCCAACAGCCTGTGCAAGTCCCACCGCTAATGAGAAGACCTGACGGGATGAAACAGAGGAATTCTGTCTCTGAGGTGGAAGGGAGGAAAATAAAAGCCCGGGGCGGGGGGGGCAAGGGGGCGGGGGGGAGAAGAAAAGAAAATCCTGACAATATGTTTGAAGCTGTGAGAGACAGAGGTGAGGCGGGTGGAGGAGGGGTGGGACCTCCGAGGCTTTGGAGCCAATTCGAGGACCTTGTGATGCAAAACCGGTCCTCGGCAACAGACAGTTCCCATGGCAACGGCGAGCTGCCAAAGTTCCTTGTTGACAAATGACAGCTCCCCTCTCTCAGCACTCGGCCGTGATGTGCGTGTGTTATTGGGCAAGTCTGCGTCTTCGCCTTGGGCGCGGGGTGTGGGAGGGGCGGCGGGGGGGAGGAGGGGGAGGGGGGGAGAGCATTGTGTTTTGTATGCAGACATGCATACACTATACACAACAACACGATGATGGTGCACTACAGAGATCGCCATCCAGGGTGAGGAGGAGTTCTTCTGCAGTTGTCAGGGGGGTAAAAAAACGTCATTCATCCATCAAAATAGTGAAAGAATATCAAACATGAATTAAGAGGAAAAAAAGGATGAACAGTTGGCTTAAAAGTCAAATATAAATGGTTGAAATAACTGGAGAAGACAGTGTTCCATTGTTATTTTAATATAATCGATAAATAGTTGAAACATCCTGCGGTATTAAGTGGCAGCAGACCGTACCTGCCTGAACATTGTAGCAGCGTTTTATTCACCTTTTTAAAATGACAGGTGGTGCTACATCTGGCTTTCTTTATTTTATGTTGAGGACCACTGCCGCAGCACCCGCATAATAACACCTCAAATGAAAGGCCACGTCAAGTACCCATTCAAACGTCGAGAACCTGAGACGTCCGGCCCCTCGGGCGAACGTGAAGCCGGGCGGAGAAAGACGGGCGGAGGCTGAGCGCCGGGACGCACACACACCCACACCCCCCGCCCCCCCGCGGCAGAAGTGTCACGAAGAGATGATCCTCCATCCTCACCTCCCAAGAGAGCCGTCAAGACGTTCAGCAGCGTGATTTCACCTCTCCACACACACACACACACACACACACACACACAACAATGGCTCAGCCGCTTCCAAAGCAAACCGCAGCGAAGTCACACAAAAACCTGCTGAGCATTAGAAATAATCCCGTAATTAGGGTGCACATGGTGAACACTATTACTGGATCAAAGGAACATTCAACCTAAAGCCCAGTAATGCCAGCGGATGACACGCGCACACACACACACACACACACAGCATCCCACCGATACACAGCATCTGCTGCGGTCATAACAACAAGAAACCCTGAATGAAGAAGTGCTTTGTCTTGTATGTCCCTGGCTTATCTGTGGGCTGTAGGGATCCCGTGTGTGTGTGTGTGTGTGTGTGTGTGTGTGAGTACTGCAGGGACAATGGATGGGACAGGGAGCAAAGGGAGCAGTGTGGAGGTGACTGCTCTGAGCGTAATGTCAAAAAGATTAACAAGAATTGAGCGGCGCGGTGACACCTGAGAGACATTTGGCGAGTGCAATAAGCTGTGGGTGCTGCACTCCGCTGAGCATCAGACGGATGGGAGGCGAGGAGCGCGCACACACACACACACACACACATGCACGCACAAACGCCACAGTACCTTGAACGTGTGGTGATGCAAAAGGGGGGGAAAAAAAGGACGATCCAGTTGTGGGTTTTTTCAACATTTCTTTTACTGATCTTTACACTTTTCACAAAACATCACACAGAAATTATCAGAGCAGACGTGGCTCTTTGTTTTTTTTATAACAGGCATTGCAGTTTGCATTTTCCTTCCTCAGAAACAAAAACTGCTTTGTCAGTTGTTTTTTTTAATCTTCAAAAAATACCACCGATAGTCACCGTTTATTATTTTTTTTAATCACTTAGGGCTTAGAGAAATGAAACGATACAGGCTGATACGCGACTTGTCTGGATGCAGATGTGTCACTGTGGTCCAAACAGTATTGTGGGTGCACAGCTGTTATTTTAACCCCGCCCCCAAACAAAGAAGAGAGGACAAGTGGCAGCAGTGATTCCCCTTATGAGAGCATCCTGGTCCCTTTCGGTGCGTCACACAACAAACAGAACACGGACTCATTAATCTTTACATCTTGAAGCAACTTTGGTTTTTTGGGGTTCGCCGTCGGCGTGCGGACTCTTCTCTTCAGAGGCGCCAGAACGACACGCACTAACACACAGGAGGCCAGCGACCGCGCCGACTCGTCTACTTCGCTCTCACGCCACATGAGAAGAAGCTGGAGCTGCTTCTCGTCAGCGGACGGACCCGGCCAAACCGCGACGAGCCTTTTTTCCGAGAGAAGGGGCCCGCGCGCCATCCGCCCCTCAAACACTCCGACAACCCTCTGGGGAGGTCGTGCACGGTCAAGACGGGTAGCGCGAGGAAAACATGCATTTTGAAGTAAAACAAACCGAACGCATTTTGCCGTCTGATGGCCCGCGTCCCGTTTCAGGCAAACGCAACGCCAGATACGTAGTAAGTAACGAGAACAAATACAGTAACACACAATCTACACGGAGCCATGAAAACACTAAGGCACTTGAACTTGTGATTCGATATTTCCGATGTTTGCGATTGTTGTCTCTTGAAGTAATGTGAACGCAGGCGCTGCGCCGTCGCCCGAGACGGCGTCGGGATCAACATAAAAAGAATTGCTTAAAATCAAGTTTTAAAATGCTACATCATATGCAAACACACACACACACACACACACACACGCACGCACGCACACGCACAGAAGCGCACGCACTTCCCAAGTGCACAAGCCTTCACTCCACAGGCTCAGTTTAGGGTCCCGAAACGGGACCGGCGCGCCAACAGGAAGCCCCGCTGAGGCCGGGGGGGGCTGGGTCTCAGAGACGTCACTCGTGGTACATATGAAACCACCCTGCGTGACCTTGCGTGACCTTGGCCTACAGACAGTTTGATAAAAATGTCGACAGCGGCCCGGAGGCATCGGCGTGATTTCTTTTCTTCTCGTTCGACTATGACATCAGCGGCATGGGGTTGAAGGTAGTTTCAAATAAAGCCGACCTGGCGTTGATACATTGCGGGCGGCTCACACCTTCGTCTGCTACGAGGAGAAACGCTCTTCATCGGACGACGGCGGTCGCCATCGTTACACGTTTTCTTTTTTTTAACAGACTCAAGTGACTCGTTGAAAATCGCGGTCATTGTCTCTGAGGCCTGCGGTGCCAGAAGCTCACCTTGTGGAGCTCCTTTCCCGCGGCCTTAGAGTCCAACTGACGAGGTCTCACTTCCTGCCCCCCTTCCTCCTCCTCCTCCTCCTCCTCCTCTTCCTCCTGCGGCCCCTCCTCTTCCTCCTTCCCCCCTTCCGCCATGCGGCTTTCCTGCTTTGTCCTTGTGTGTCCCAGCGAGCTCCTAGTCCTACTTTTCCTGCTCGACTTGTCCTTAACAACATCTAGGGAAGGCCCAGCTTCCCCTCTATCATCCTCTTCCTCCTCCTCCTCCTCCTCTTCTCCCTCTTCATTTTCCTCTTCCTCCTCCTCCTCCTCCTCTTCTTCATCATCATCCTCCTCATCTTCATGCTCTTCTATGGCCACCGTCATCCCTAACTTACTATGGCCGGCTAGTTGAAAAAAAGGGGAGGAGTGCGGCGTGGTCGGGCAGGCCGAGAGAGCTGCGTCGTACACGGAGAACGGGAGGTGGAGGTAGTGTCCCGCGGCCGCCGCCGCCGCCGCAGCGGCGTAGATGCAGCAGCAGGTCTGGGCGCAGTCGGGGCGGAGGTCCCCCTGCCCCCCGCGGACCATTCGGAAGCGCTTACGAAAGGGCGGCCCGGCCTGGGGTGCGAGGCAGATCCGGGCGGGCAAGGCTCCGTGGAGAGCCTGGCCGGCGGGGTTGGCGCCGGGCGCCGGGACGCAGGAGCCGCCGGCAAACGCCGGGTTGGGCGGGAAGCACCAGTCGGTGCTCTGGAGGAGGATCTCAGCTCGCAGGCGCCGCAGGAGGTTGTTGACCAGGACGGAGCGCCGGAGGAAGGCCTCGGGGTCGTCGATGAAGCGCATCTTCTCCAGGGAGAGGCGCAGCACGTGGGCGCGCTCCTCCAGGACCGGCGCCACCTGAAGGACATCGTCCCGTTAGAGTATTTCGTTGGGACGCACAACATTCAGGGCTTATGGTCAAATTTAAATGATCTCACATGATGTAATAACTTATTTCATCGGTCAGTTGGGAAGAGAATCACTTCATGGCAGAAAGTGTGAAGAATATCTGATCCTAAATTCATTACATTCTGATTTAGAATCCCCTCAAATTCATGACCGCCAGTAAATTTGAATCTCGGGAATTCCAAATGTATCCACCATATTGTCCCCATTATAACTGGTGCAGGTAGTAAAGCCTGACATTGTCGGATACACGGGGAACTGGCGCGTCTACACTCACCGTTTGGCAGTACGTCCTGAAGCTGAATCGGGGCTCGTCGTCATCCTCAACAAACTTCCTCTTGAAGTACGCGATCCTCGACACCGACACGCGATCGGGGACCCGCCTGCAGGGGGCTTCTGCAGGAGGAGCAAGTGACACATGTGAAAATCCCATCATTTGTCAAAAGTTCAGTAATAAACAAGAATACAGAATTGAACTGCGCGTCAAACTTTACAAATCTCAGATGCAGTAATATAAATATATATTTTTCAAAAGCACAAGTGTTTTTAATTAAGGATACGATGCAAAAAAGTCACCAGTCTAACGTGAAGAAGCCCGAGAGTTATGACTTATGAAGCGATAATAACACCGTAGGAGGCCATCCGCAGAAACATCCGCACCTCGCGTGAGCGGCTCCACGGGGGCGCGCGTGAGCGGCTCCACGGGGGCGCGCGGTGGCGGCGACGACGACGGCGGCGGCGGCGCGCTCGACCGGCGGGCCGCGGCGCAGCGCTCAGAGTCCCACGCGGGCCGGTAGGTGGCGAGCGGAGGGTCTCCCTCTGGGTCCAGGAAAGGATTCATGGACAGAACTAAGGTCATCGCTCTCTCTCCGATTCAGGTCTGGGGGGGAAAAAAAAACAGACGGGAAATCAGCGCTTAATGAGCCAAACCCCTAAAACACCCGAGGGTTAAAAGAGTAACAGCTTTAAAAATAAATCAGCTTCACTCACTATTTTGTCAAATAATTCTCATAAAAGTTATTTTTAATCACGCTATTTTTTACACGTTGTGTCGATGGATCCAACCTTTCAGCGATGCGGTAAATGTAAACAAGATGCTCGTCTGCGGTGCAAGCGGCTTCTGTGCAAAATGTTGCCGCATGTTTTACCAGTACGTGCATCTCACAGGGGCCACGTGACAAATCAAAGCCGTAATAATGCCGAGCACTAAATTAAAAAAAACAAACATCTTTTTAAAGGGGGCAGATGGCTGGCAACTCTGAAATGCGGCGTACTGTTACACGCGGGACACAGATGGAGCGGTGACACCCGCTCCCACCATCGAGTCCCTGTTGGTTAGTCGGTGGGAGAGTTGGCGAGATCCCGGGGACCGAAAAGGCCGCCAAGCTCGAGTGGATTCCTTTTATTGGCTTGACCCAAAACAGATCCGAGATCATTTTGGATCCGTTGGCCCCGCCCCCTTCACGCCAGGAGCCAGCTGTTTCCCAGCCCCGCCCCCTAGCTGAACAGATATCATCATCCCACGAGCTCGACACGCTGAGGCGGCCCCCGTCTCAGACCCACCCGTTGGGTCGCTGATTAAACTGTCCGCTCCGATGAGCCCCCCATGAACCCCCCCCACGACCCCCCAGCTCGGATGTTTTATTTCTGTGTGCCCCGCTGGAACCTCCCAGAGAGGACAAGAAGCCCCCTCATGCGAGAGTACGATGTGCACAGGGCCGGCTGGAGGAAATGCTCAAGGGGGTCAAAGGGCGTAGTGAAGACGCAGATGCCTGCAGGTCGTTGGTCGTGGAGCGGTTTGAGATGAACGGTAACTTTAGCGTGATCACAATGTGATTGAGCACTTTGCCCGTTAATGTTCTTCCATCAGGATGGAGTCCGTGTGCCATTCCATTTTGTTCGTCTTTTACACAATTAACAATTTGACATCGCCAACTGACGCCGTGCCCAGGTGGGAAGCATGTGATGGATCACACACTTATCGCGAGGCGTTGGGGTGAGCGGGGGGGGGGTGACATCATCATCATCAACCTATGGCGGTGAATAGAAGCAGCTGGTGACTCAACGTGCATCAGAGGAGACACATGATCGTCTACATCTGCTTCAGGCCAATCGGGATTGTAAAAGGACTGTGGTAGAACCGTTTTGGTTGGGGGGGGGGGGGGGGGGATAAATTACTCTTCCGCTTGCTGCCACACTTCCCCCCGACATATTTGGATGTTAATGCGTGTGGAGGAGCTGGAGGGCGGATGAAACGGAGAGACATCAGGTTCTCTCTCTCTCTGACCGCTGGAGCCTGAAACTCAAACTGTCCCACTTCCACTTCCTGATCCATCGCGCCGCATTACGGCTTCTAACGTGTCACTGCTGAGGCTCGCCCCCCCCCCCCCCACCAAGGACCACCGACTCAGGCCAATTATGTCACTGTTACTGAGCGCCGTGGTTAATTAGCGGCTTAAGCCCCCCCCCCACCCCCGAGCTGCTTTTTTTTACCCTCAGCTATTTTTCATCTCCATCACCGCTGTTGCTACGTGTGCTCGGGCACAAAGACAACAAGCACGACATCATCGCTCCCTCTGCCCTCTTTAGGGACCCCCCCCCTCCCCCTCCAAACCCCCCCTCCTCCAATCTCTCTTCCCCTCTCGTTCTCTCTGACATGCTGTCAACAGCGGTCACAGTCGGCAGCCCCCCCCCCCCAAAAAAAACAATGAGAATACCGACAGAGCAGCTTCCCCGCATGTACAGCAATGCTTGTTCTTCAAAGACAAGCGGTGGGAGGGGGGGAGATGGGGGGGGGGGACAAGTGCGAATGCGAAAGACAATCGGAGAAACGGAGGGTTGAGAAATGAAATTGCGGAACGAGGAGAGAATAATCCCCCCGGGGGCGAGGGGGGGATGGGGGGGGGGTATCATTCCTCCTCTTTCTGTTCCTGTCTTCGTCTCGCAGGAACGTGATTGTGTTTAACACAGTGTGTGTCTTTGAAGGGGGGGGGGGCTGTGTGTGTGTGTGTGCGTGTGTGCGTCTGCTTCACCTATGCTCACTCTCCTCTGGCTTCATCCCCCGTATCCTCCCTCCCTCACAGCTTCCCTTCCCCGCGTCACACTCTCCATCTCGCCTCCTTTTCCATTACACCCTTTGATGATGAGCAGTTAATTGCGGTGCCACGAGCCGAAATGTGAGGGCGGTGGGGGGGGGGGCGCGATAGAGAGATAGGGGGGAGAGGTGGAGATGGAGGGCGGAGGGATGGATGGATGGATGGATGGAATGAGTCAAGGAAGGGAAGATAAGTGCCTTAGGAGGCTTGTCATGAGCCAGACGGATCGCCTGCAGGGATGATTTCTGCTGCTGTGATTGACTCGCTGCCTCCAGCGCCGAGATAGACAAACACGCACACACAAACGCACACGCACACACACGCTCGGCTTGCTGTATCCTAAAATATTTTAGAGAGGAAGTCGACTGAGGCTCCACAGACACAGAGTCGGCCGATGTTTACACGCATCAATCCCAAAACTCGTTGTAGATTTTCGAATAAATTCCGGCGATGTCGGGAGTCACAACATCTGGATTCTCTTAATTCCGTGGGAGAGCAACGCGACTAAATCCTCCTTCAAAAAGAGGCTTCGGGATGAAAACCGCTCTTAACTTTGCGTTAAGATTCCTTAAACCAAACGGACGCAGGTATTCGCCCTCATCCTGCATTATTATGGAAATCAAAACGCGTCAGCGGAGCACGTTCGCTTCACTCGTCAGTTATTTTTTTTGTATATAAATCATTGCGTGCACAAGTGTTTTCGATCAACTCTTGGCGCTAACGTTAGCTCAGCATGAGGCCTCCATTGATGGATCTCTTTGGAGAACGACCTTGTGGTAACTAAGCAGGACGGGATTATTGTGTTTTCTAATAAAGTATAAATAGAAACCAATTTCCTCAATTTCATCCCGAGGACACACCATAAGTGTCCTTAAGTGCCATCCGTACAGGATATTGAGGCCCGGCGTAGACGTGTTTACATAAGGATCGCCTGACTTTATTATTTTTTTTAGATTTTGACATTTGGGAGGCAAAATTGCTTCACGATACCCACAGCTGCTTTTTATGATGAAAGCGGCGCCGTCGCAGGGAATAGTACAAAAGGCCCGCCGCTCGTTCCCCCGTGTTGAAAATCAATTCAGAAACATAAACAGCCCGACAGTAAACAGTGTAGCAATATAAACGGGGGGGTGAGGGGGGCTTTTATTTTATTTACTCAATGTCTTCCTTACAACATATGGAGCTTTTGGGGAGTTTTTAAGAGTTTCAAATGACTTGTCTTCCCCTTACGGTCGATGAAAAAACTTTTATTTTTTAAGGGTTACTTAAGCCCAAAATAAGAGGGGTCGGGGGGGTTGTGCAATGATTCCGGGGGAGTTTGAAGCTTAAACTTGATCCTCTCTCTCTCTCTCCTTTCTCTGTGGCCTCAAAAATGCTAATTGATCCAGCATGTGTTTGACAGAGTGTATGTTGTAACCCTTCGTGTGTGCGCGTGCGTGTTGAGTGTGTTTTATGTGGCAGCGTGTTCCCGAGCCTCCGGGGAACCGATAGCGCTGAAGAAGTCATGGTTTTCGCATCAAATGGATCCCAGCCTGCCTGCAATGCGTCAGGATTGGACGCCGTGGCTTCGTCGGTGGATCGGGGATTCTGGGCCGGTTAGATTTTTGTTCTGCCGTACTGCGCAAACCGCGATTGACACGACTACGCGCCCGGACACACCGTAGTGAAGGCGAGCGCGGCGCCCGCGTTGATTGCGCTTCCACGTCTGCTGCCCCGAGAACTCTGGGAAAGAAACAGCTGTTGTTGAAGCAACGTCGATGATAAAACATCTGTCTGGCTAAGTTGCGATCGCCGTAATTGCAGCGATCACAATTGTGCGTCTCTTGGCCAAATCCTTTAATGGCTTTTTTTTTTTCTTCCCTTTTGTGTTGCAGCAAAATAAGCAGCGGCTTGTACGAACGCGCTGCCGACTCGTCATCCGCTTAAAAACCAGAACCTTCTCAAGTGACTGCATTGCAAATATCCTCCCCAATCTACTCCAACGACGGACAGTGTGAGGAGCTTCTGTCCGGCTCTTCGTCTTAACCCGGCTGTGTGCAAAGGAAGAGGAGGATCAGCGTCTGATGAATTAAAGAGCAATATATGATGGGACCAACTGTGAATAACAACCATGTCGGATATAAAATCAAATAATATTGGGATGCAATTCACTGAACGAAGGTGAACAGAATCCATCTTTTTCTTCTTCTTCTGTTTTCTTCTGCTCATGTGATCTTCTAAAGAGGCAACGACAACACAAAGTCACTTAAAACGCTCCTGACGCACAACCGCTCATTTAACCCGTCGGTGCGAAACGGAGGAATCGCCTGACATTCATCCCACGCGCATGAAGCACGGCGGGGGGGGGGGGGGGGGCGGGGGGGGCACTCCGGCTGTAACCTGCTGCACATCCGCAAAACGAGACGGATCCTTCCTTCTAACTCGCTCTCGACGACGTCGGCTCTTGGAAGTGACAGCCCTCTGTGAAGACAGGTGTGTGTGTGTGTGCGTGCGCGGGAACAGTTCGTACATCTCCACGCTGGGAAGATAAGCGGGCGTAGCCCCGAAAGAGCCGCCCTGCGGTCGCCTCGGCGGGAGCCTCCTCGCCGCTTTGAATCCCGCAGGAGGAGGAGGAGAGAAAAGACCCGGTGGGTGGCGGTGGCGACGGGATTTGCCGGTACCTGTTGTACCTTTAAGGCGCCGCCCGGGTTTTAAGATCTCGCTCTCGTCTGCGGCGGCCGTAGGGCCTCAGTGCAAAAACACGACACGATAGTTATTGTGTAAAAATGTGTGGGTGCAATTGAAATGTGAAAATATGATCAAATTAAAAACCTTCCATGTCGCATGAGTACAGATTGTAAAGCTGAGGCCAACAGATCAGATGGCTCAGTAAAGGCTGAATAAAAATAAATAGTTTGCAGCATTTCTTAATGCAATTAATGTATCAAGCACATTAGATAGAAACAGCACAGCGGGCTGAAGACAAATGAAGTGGAAGACCGAGTATCGTCTGGAGATGATCATCACACTGTGACTAAACCACGAGATACGCTTCCTCTCGATGTGGAGCTGCTCCGTCCCCTCGCTGCGCCAGTTGGCGTGGGGGTGGAGAGCGCGCGCAAGTGCCGCCGCATGTACGAGGGCGAAGCGCACAGCGAGAGAGAACCGATGGAGAGCAGATAATAGGTGTCATTAAATCAAGTTCTCCTTCAGAGTGGCGCCAACAAAGCGCCGTGCGGCGTGAATCCAAATTGAGACGCTCAGATAGCGAGCAATTAGCCCCCCGCTGGCAGCGCGGACCGCGGCTACGCCGAAACACTCCCGACGGTTCCCGCTGGGCGCATCAGAGGGGAAAAAGGCCTGAAGATGCTTTGCCAGAAGCGTGTGTTTGATGCAAACAGTTGGAGTTTTCAGAGAGAAGCTTTTAGGCACCGAGAGCCTCGCGCTTGGATGCCAGGATCCCTGACGCAGCTTCACGAATCCACATCAGGTCATTAAAAACACGTCATGTTTTGTTTGCCTCGTAGGACCACAAAAACGCCGGTCTGGAGCAGCGGCGTGTGGGTGAGTCAGTCAGGGAGGTAACACACCGGCGGGGACTCACTCCGACTGAGAGCCGCCATCGGTGCCGAGAAGCAAATCACATCTCGTGCTGATGGAAATCAGTCCAATGTGGTTTGGACTCTCTGTGAGGGGGGGTCCGACTTGTCAAGGCTCCCCCCCCCCCTGACGTTGGACCAAAACAACAGTGGCATGTTGGTATTTTCTTTTGGCTGCATCTTAGGTCGTGTTTTCGCCAGCTTGCAGCCTGTCAGGACTCATCAGAGCAGCTCGCAGTGTGTTGAGGGCCGTCTCAGGCCGCGGTGGCGTGACTGAGCTGCGCTCGAGGGCCTCCGGGAGGTTGCGTGCGTGTGTGTGTGTGGGGGTGACACATGTGTTGTGGCAGGTCAGCTGTGCGGCGCTGCGTTATGTGCAGTGTGGGGACGGCGTGTTGTGGCTGTGGGGCCTGACGGGCCGGCGGTGGATGCAGCACGTCGGAGGCAGACAAGGACGTCGGTATGCGGCTATTAACGCACAAAATAACTGGTTGGTGAGTGCATAACGTAACCCCCCCCCCCCCCCCCCCCAAACGGATTTTCAAGCTTTTTCTTTTTTTTTTTTTAACGGTAATGAAGGGGATCAGGAATTCCCCACAGATATTTATGATATGTGAAGGCATCTCGTGCTGGAACGTGAAGCATTTTGAACCTTAATCTCTCGTCTAAATAAATTCACGTTGCTATGCAGGTCTAGATCCGTCGCAGACACGCCGGAGCGCGGAAAGGAATCTTTGAGGAGGAAGGAAAGAGGAGAGCGCCTTCTCTTTGGAGCAACTACCGGATTTCAAGGTGTTGTGACTGCGAAGTCGCGAGGTCTCACCTAGAAATAAATGTCTGTGTCGCACCTTTTTTTCTTCTCTTTTTCCTTTGCACTCGTGCAGAAACAAGTGCGCGTTCGCTCCCGTTTGTCCACCTCGGTTGGATGTGTGTCTCGCCGGAGCACAAAGACGTATTCATGGTGGGGAAGCGGTGCTCGAGGGGAAAAAAAAGAAGTCTGGGGCTACACCCTGCGGTCCACGCGCACACGCACACGCCGAGGCGGCCCAACTTGTATTGGCTGAGACCTTTTGGCCAAAACAGAGCGGGGGAAAGAGAGGGACAAAGGGGAAGAAATGTGAAGCCCGTCACCGATGACACGCCGCAGGAATGCTTCTCCCCCGGTGGCGGCCCAACTCTTCCCTCCGCGTTGAAACGTCTCACGCAGCTGCTCTGGCTGAGAAAACATGATCAATACAGAGGACCAACGGCACGCGGCGAGGGCCGATTACTCCGGCACGCGTCACGGATTCAATCTCCTCGTCTTCTACGTCTTGAAATGCTGCTCCAGATGTGAGTCTTTGCCCCCCCCCCCCCCACTCTCTCCCCCCTCTCTCCCGCTGAGGTAAATGAATGGCCGGGAGGGGGCTGCAGGATACCGACAGGTTCACATCCTTAATGAGCGGGAGAGTCTGCTGAGAGCAAGATACGATTGATAGCGCCGTGACAGAACTGAGAGAGAGGAGGTGGGGGGGGGGGGATGGGGGAGTCGCGGCGAGGAGCTTTTGATAGAGGCGATGGGGTGGAGGGATTTTTGGCAGGCGGCAAAGAGAAGGAATCTGGCATCAGCTGGCTGCCAGGAACCCGTCCACCGCGCCGCCGCGAAGCAGGAGCGCTTCCTCTTGTCACGCCCCCCCTGCCCCCCCCCACCCCCCCCGCCCCGCCCGCTTCTCTGGTCTGTTAGTTTAATCTGAGCTGGATTTTCCTCCCCTGTTGCGTGCCTCGCCATATCCCGCATAACACACTTCTCCCCCCTCCGAGGGGGAGACGAATAGCCAAAAGGTGGAATTCCTGGCAAGTGACTCCGGATGTTGTTGGCAGCGAGAGGAGGTGAAGTCTTTAACCAAAAGACATGATAAAGAAAAAGGGAGGAATGGAGTGTTTTACTCCATAAAACTTGCCATGTTGGAGCGTCCTGGATGCTCTCCGGGGGCCCGGCGGCTCCTGAGTGACTCAATGGGTCTCAGCGCTGCACAGGAGTGACATCAAGGAGAGAATTACAACCGCAGCTCACGATGAAGCCAAACGGACCCAAAAAGCTGCTTCTTTTTCAGAAAATGGATGCGGTAATAACAGACGACCGCCATCGTCGGGAGCCGCAGCCGAGAGAGAGCGGTCCTCGCGAAATAATAATGAAGTGAGGCTGGATGGGGGCCAGGAGGGGCCCGTTGTGTCCGCCTGCATAAAGGGGACCAGAGTCACTGTGTCTTGTTGGTCCCGGTTCTCATAAATCCCGATTGTTCTACTACAGGTTGTATCAAAGGATCAACAGCACGTGAACGCATCAGGCAGAGTCAATGACAACAGCAATTTAGCCACAATGGACAGAACATTTTTGCTTTGCTAAATTGTATTTTCATGAAACAGAATGACCATTAAAATTATTTTGAATGCAAAATAATAAAAGAAACAGCCTCAACTTAACGACAACTTATTGATTAACTATATAAGTGAATGCGTCAACACGGAAAATGTAGGTAGTGAGTCCAAATGTCCCCCTGAAGTCTCACGTTAGAGGCGCGGAGACGCCAAAGGTCCCAATGAAAGAACTTTTACTTTTCCCAAATGAAGCCGCTGTCCTGAGCGACCCGCCGGGACACCGGGGACGCGGGCTCACCTGTCTGCGGCGCTTCGGACCTCGTCCTCGGATCCACACTTGCGTTTCGTGGCAAAGAAATCCAAAAGCGCGTCGATGAAAAACCGGGAAGGAAAAAAATAAAAATAAAATTAAAAAAAGAGTCCCAGTGAATAAACGCCACTCCGTCCTCTGCACTAACCCACGGCGGCCGTTTAATTACCCCCTATGCAATTACCAGCTAATTACCCAGTCGTCTAAATACTTGTCATTAAGCGCGCGCGTTTGCCTCGCTGTGCCCGCGCGCAGCATCCCCGCGCGCACCGCGCAGCCGACGACGACGACGACGACGGCGGCGGTGGTTTTGTTTCTCTTTTCCTCTGGGAGATACTGGGAAGCCGGGCTCTTGTGGTCGCGCTGCTGGTGGTGGTTTCCCATGTGCGGGAGGCTGCGCGGAGCTCACGTCGCTGCGGCTCGCTCGGCTGTGGAAAATGTGGAGAGAAGAAAAACAACAGCGGCGTCACAGCTTCAGCCCTTCAGGCGAAAACTACTGCCGAGGCGTTCAGGCGCGGCTCGGAATCCATCCCTTCCTCCTCGCCCCCCCCCCGTTTGAGGCGCGCTTGTGGGTCCGTCCGATCAACATCACTCTGCTATCAACTTACACACACACGCACACGCACACACACTCCGGCTTATACAATATTTCCGTTTGTCAGAGGAAATGTCCTTTCGTCTCTGCGTGACGTCACATTAACGCCAATTCGTCTACGGAATCCGTAGTTGTCACAATTCCGGGAGCACGTGAAGGCAATCTAACACTTCTCTTTTAGATGGGTTGTGCGTTGGAGATCTGCTCTGCAGGGATGTGACCGACAAAGAGAGGGGAGGGAGCGAGCCCCTCTCATCTGTCATGCATTTCCCCTTTGATTCAGCTGCAGCCACTGAATCTTATTTTCCAGCATTTCTCCCTCTGGGCCCTTTGTTCTGTGTTCAGCCATGGAATGTGCTGGAGAACACAGTTAATTGTAAAAACAGTACCTCTGATCTTGCTTCCACCCCCTCCTCTCTCTTTACCTTTGCTTCAAAGCTACAACTACCACACGGAGATTCATTTTAGTGGCAGGATCACACAAAGCAGCGGCGACATCACAGTGACACGTCTCTGCAGAGGGGAACAAAAACCTACGGCATGATATGTATTATATGTAATAAATCCGTCTGGGGGATCAGATGCACCTCACAAAATGATCAGCAGAGGAAACGCTGCTGCCAAGTGTATCCCTGTTGTCATGCCTTCCTAATTTGGACTCGAATCAGGAAGGTGTGATCGATATATATTCAATATCCAGGTGATGTTTGTACCTACGCATAACTGACGCCACTGTCACAGTTCCCCTCGTAGCCCACATGTTGTTAAAATCTTTCTTTTAAAAATATTTGTTTGCCTTAAATATTTCTTTTTCATTTCACCGGCCACTTGTAACATTATGGGGGGGTTTAATGCGACACCGTCTTACGAGGTGAAGGCCGTCTGCTGTCAAACAAAAGAATAATTCAAAGTTTGCGTGTGTGTGAAATTGAAGGTCAAATTGGCAAAACACTGCGAAATAAGCAGCAAAATGAAATACTTGCTCCACCTGTTGGTTGTTTACCGTCGATGGGGACGTTTCTTTACAAACAGATATCGCAGAGCGCGTGGAGAACAAAGTGGATGTTTTCTCATATGAATGTGGGTGGAGTTGCTTTTGGGTGGATGAGTGCGATGAGACGGAGAACAAACTACTCCAACACAAGTGCTTTTTTTCTTTGATCCTTTTAAAACAATAATATCACATATAAACTTTCTCTATCATATTTAACTTGTAATATATTTTACAAATTCAAATTACAAAGAAAAGTACAAGAAGAAGTACATTAAGACACTGTGACACAAGGTGGCTTAGTGAACAACAGTAAGGCACCGGCGCCCTCGCTGGTTTCCAAAGAGAACAAGAATCACCAACCAGCATTAAAAAAAACGGCATTTATCAATGCAAAATGAACCGCAAAGCATTGACATAATGTTAGAAAATAAAACGAATCAGTGGAACACATCTGGCGAATGATTAGGAGGCGCTCGCCGGGTCCGTGCGTTGGTTTGCACAGCGGCCACAAATAAAAGACATGTTAATCCTACTGAATAAATATAACGTGACAAGCGTCCGTCTCCAATCAGGAGGTTTGTTAACATTTGAATGTCAGATTTCAGGATCAGGATGAAAGTTTTTAAGTTACTTCTTGAGTTTTGGCAACTAAATGTCAGCCACCTAATTTCTTTGCTGAATCTGTAGTTTTTTAATTTTGGTTGCGATTGCCCATCTGAACTCGAATACCCTAAAAGAACCCTTGCAATTAAGTCTGCGCTTGAATCTTTTTAAAGCGGAGATTTTAAAAACACATTCTTCAAATCTACAAATCAAGTGGTAAACTAGTGAGTTCACCTCTAGCTATTCCGTTACTTACTGCGATTAAAATCCCCTTGGCCAGTTCTTGACTTCCATAGATTGTTAGCAAAGTCACTGTAATCACGCCAGCCGTAGGACGTGTTGGGTGGCACATGAATGAGAATCCACATTTCAAAAGGCAACTTCTTCACTACTAAGTCTCGACTACACGCACAACGATTGATTCACTCAAGTCCAGGCGGAGGATCCGGGCCGATCATATTTACTGTAGGATTCAAATGATGGGACGCATCTCTCTCGTTCACCAGCTGTGTTCCGCCGCCGCCGTGAAGGCTGCGCTAAAAAAAAACGCATCAAAGCTGCAGGTTAACATCTGATCCACTGTGGAACTGTCATTATTGATACAAAAATAGATATGAAAACATTTACTGTATATAAAGTATGCGGCGGAACCATCGAGAAGTGGGTGAATAAATTCAGAAGTTGTCACACAGCCAGCGAGAAAAATGCAACGACTACCTACATCGAGCCCCCCTTTACTGCCCCTTTCCAGTCACACACACACACACACACACACACACACACACACACACACGGTAAACACTGCACAAAGCGAGCTTTCACTACAGGCACAGCAAGGAGTCCACGCATCATCCGTTTGTCCTTAAACGACAGGAATCGGGGGAGTCGCCGTGGCTAAAAAAAACAAAAATCCCCCCCCGGGTGAGGCAGGGCGGGTGCCGTGGGTGCTTTCTGTTATCATGGGTGCAGGTGTGTGCGCTCTGAGCGTGTGAGTCCACACTTACAGAAACCTGTAAAGTGGCGTAACCGTAAGGCAAGGCGAGCAGCCACAGCCCCCGTTAGCACCAGAGCGGGGCGGCGGGTCACATGACATGGCAGGCGTTATTATTGTTGAACGTCTTTGAATATGTTTTTGACGTTGCGTGTGACTTTTGAGTTGTGGATGGAAACTCAACATCACACAAAACCACCGCGGCAAAACTACTTTGTCTTTTTCTAAATATAACACTCGTCAGTCTGTCAGCGCCTCCGCAAACTGCTGTTTTATGAGAGATATCTAACAATGTGAAATGCAAATGTCATCCGAGAGAGCTCGGTGTCGACATCAGCCGCGACACTTCCGCTGTCAGGTCGTATGTCGCGAATTGGATTTGCCTGACGACGGATGTCTAAAGTGATTTAGTTGATGTTTTGTTTGCTTCCGCCGGAGCTCAGACGAGGGAGAGACGCGGCGCCCGAGCGGATCCGTGAGAGCGATCTCATTCAGCTGCGGTCTCTGACATCCGCCGACACCCAACATGGCCGCCGCTTCATCGGTCACTTCTAATGCAGGAGACAGTTGATGAAGTAGAAACGTTTGGATGTGGCGGGAAAAAAACAGAGGCATTAACAACAAGGTGAAAACAACTAAATTGTATCCAGATTCCAAAAACAAAGAAAAGAGAGGTGGTTGTGATTAATATGTGGCCAATGGCGTAGCTTCATTTAGCCACACCTCTCTCTACGAGAACAGACACCGGAAGAAATTCAAAACCAAATAATGATCTAACAACACCAGCAACAACAACCGCACAGCGCTGCCTTACGCTCAGCACGGTGAGATGTTTAAGGCCTTTAGCGACGGCGGTGCAAAGTGAGGTGGTGAGTGGCTTCTCAAAAGGGAACTTTGCCCTCGGTCGACCCCTAAAGTCGTGACGTAAACCTGTCGAACAAGTTGCATGTTGGGAACCTGTCAGATAAAAGGTCGGTTTGTGCTGGATTAAACAAAATGAGGACAGCTTCGTCCAGAGCCGCGCCCATGGAACGGCTCCAACACATAAAAACAGAGTGCCGTCTACAGAGACCTATCGTTCCTTACAAGGCGATCCACGAGAAGGAAAAGGCCTTATGACTTAATCGATGGCTGTCGGTGAGATTGTGCCGGAAAGGCGGCGAGTGGCCTTCCTCCATCGCCGCTGAACCCCCTGCCGCTAGGACTCCAACAAGCTGTGCCAGCGGCACACCTGCTGTCCTTTGGACTCCTTCATCTGAGTCCAGTGGGTGAGCTCCTCCTCCCCGGAGCTGTTGAGGCCCAGCGAGATCCAGCCGATCATCTCCTTGCGCTTCATGCTGCGCTTGTTGTAGACGGAGAGGATGAGCGTGACGTCCGACAGCTGGAAGAGGGCCACCTGGAAGACGAAGGTCTCCCTGTAGGTGGGGTTGGGCTGACCTCGACAGATGGAGGTCTTGCACTTGGACATCTCGTGGCCCATGGAGTTCAGTAAGGTCAGCTTGACGTATGTATCTGAGGGAGAAAACAGGTGGAGGAAACTATTAAAGGGGAAATGATGTGAACCTTTAGAGATCCTTTTCGTTTTTTTATTTTATTTATGGCACCTGAGGCGAGTGCTGGATCGTTATTGCTAAATCCTCACGCATTTAGCTTTGAATTAAAGCGCTTCTACCTGCCGCAGCTGTGTTTCTCTCTGCAGCAGAATGTGACCCATTTTTCGCACAAAGGTTTCTTGTAATCACGCCGCTGCAGCAGTTGATGTATGGGATCATTCCGACATAGTGTGCCTTTTTTTTTCTCTTCTCTTCCTCTGATCAAACACACTCTACTCTGTGTGTGTGTGTGTGTGTGTGTGTGTGTGTGTGTGTGTGTTCCTGATAGCGAGAGAGCGAGAATTCAAAGCGTGCATGCGGCGTTACTTCTGTCTTGTTGCCATGCAACAACTGCACGTCTAGCCCGATGTCGGGGAGCCTGTTGAGGATGAGAAATGGCGTGGAAGAAGTTCGCAATACGACTCCTGTAGAATGAATGTTCCTCATCAGGACGGCCCTCCAGGAGCCACTGTGGCTTTTCTCTGACTTTGACATAACGCCGGCGTCGCGGCGTCGCGCGTGCACAGACTTTTAGAGCTCCTGGGCGGCCTCGTCCAAAAATGGGGCGCGTGCATGCTGCGAACAAATGACACATGCACCAAGCGACTGGTGTGTGTCACTCCAACACTTCATGACATCCACATCCAAAAGCTGCAGCGGATATTTGTAAATCGATCAGAAAACGTCATCTTTGGACACGTTTGCTGACGATGATGTCGTTCTGTGTGACACTCCCCGCCGTTTCTACTCTACTCTAAATGCGTGCACATTCCCAGAGAATCGTTCCCAAATGAGTCTCATTCGTTTAAAGAGAAGACAAAAAAAAGAATCCCCACCGGCACCATCGAGTGATTCAGCGCTCACGGTTTCCTTTTTCCTCCTCATTTCCTTGCAGAAATCAGGAGAGAAACTGAAGCCACAAATCCAGCGGTAACGCAAAGGAGGGAAGACTGGCAATCACAATGTCTCTTTGAGAGTGTTTCGCCCCTCGTCTACCGCCGTACTCCACAATGACGCCGTGCATTATGTTCCTGTCTAAAGGGGGAGTATAAGGAATGAATTGCAGAGGCTTTCATGCTGTCGAGTGCCAGCTGCCTTCCAACGCCTCGCTCCCCGCCTTGAATCACACATTCAGTTGCTCTCTTTGACATAAAAGCACAGTGAAAAAAATAGCCTTGATTTCTTTTTCGACTGCTGCTGAATGGGCTCCGTGGAGCCGTGGATGCCTTAAGTGGTCAGCGGCGGTGATGCACGGCTCTTTGGTATTGTGGCTGAATGAGAGGGGCTGCGACTGATGATTAACTTGACTTGGCGGCTCGGCACTGTTTTGAAATGGCAGAGAAGGAGCTCTGAAATTGCTCTCCACCGCTCCACTTTGTGAGGAGCACAAAGTCAATCAAGGCCTTCATAAGGATTTTGCACAAAGAAAAAAATTCCATTTTTGTCAGTGTTACCAGATGTGACTATTTCCAAAACGCAATTTATAGACAGTATATGTGAAAGCTCCTCAGGGAAGCATAAACATGACCAAAATCCGGCAGATACTCAAGGAGACATTAATGAGGATAAGAAACGCGGCACTTAATGGGAGGACAGCGCGGGGGTCTATTGTATGAATGTTTCTGCTCTTCTCTGCCACACAACTCCCATTTCTGTTATTTTCTGTTGTAAGCAAAGCTGAACATTTTTAAAAAACGACACCCAAAGCATGCCCAAAGCGTGCCGCTGAGCCAGCGGTGGCATTTCCTTCTGGCTGCCCGGCGGCCACCGAGCAAACGGGATCGAGTTAGCGTGACAAGCGTTGCTCGGGAGTGGAAACACGGGACGGCCCGCAGGCCTCACGGGCACGCACACAGAGGAGTGACACGACACAGGTAGCCAGAGCGGGGTGCAGGACGCAAACACAAGGGGCGGGGCTTTACAGCAGGCGGCCATCTTCATGGATGAGTGTTTCCATTTTAAAGTGTGTGTGTGTGTGTGTGCGGGGGGGGGTAGCGATGAAGACGGGGAAGTAACGCCCGTGTTCATCGGGGAAGCGGTGTTGATTTGACACCACCTTTAGAATTGGGGAAAGACGGAAACTACCAGCGGCACCATTGGAAGGGCCTTGTGTTGGATCGACTGCATCCATGAAGACGGGTTCAACGGCGATCACACGTCACTTTGCGGCAGGACAGAGACTCACCTCTGATTATATAAACCTGTCCACCTATCAAGTGTTTTAGACAACAGAACAGCCCATCTGACAACAAGGGTTGGACAGCAGTAAGAAAAAACAACGGACCGAGATGTCAAAACGGTTGTAAAGGAGCGAGACCTTCAGGTGCAGACTTAACAGAAAATGCGAGGAAAGAGAAACAAGGTCAGAGGGCCAAACAACATTCACAGAGTTCAACAACAGGAGTCTTTGAACCGGTACATGAGGGGCAACCGAAAAGCAGGCGGTGCAGCTGAGATAGAGCCGACTATCTCTCAGCCGGGGAATATTTCCTCTTAGTTGGTACAATTAAAGCAAAAAGCAGTTCATATGCATCCAACACAAGGTCTTTAGCGGTTTGACCACACTTGGCATGAGTGATTAAAGGGGAGATCTATTCATATCATCTATTATAAATCTAATCCAAACATTATGATTGAAGTTTGGTCTTGCAAATCAATGTTAATGGTTGTGACATTTGCTTTAGAAGCAGATTAGAGCGGCGTTATCACATCATACATTGGCTGCCTAGACATCCATCCCTCAGGCTCAACCCCCCCCATCCCTCTCCTGGAAAAAGGTTCACACGCATCACTGCTCTCCTGACGGGAGAACTCAAACAGAACGCTTTAGAGTACTTACTGGGTGGCTTGTTGGCGGCGTTTTTAAAGTGAATGCCTTTAATGATCTCCACGGAGAGCCGACCTGTCGTGGCGTTGTACACCAGGCCCACGAGGATCTCTGGTGTGGAAGTCTGACTCACTGACTGGAATGATGAGGCGCTTTCACTGCATGTCGTGTCCGAGAGGCTGACCTGCGATTCACCGCCCTGGAAACATTCGGGAAAGGACTCACTAGTAAGCGTTACACAGTCCACAAATCCCTCTATTGATCTATTAATAGCAATGACACCAATGCTTATTTTTTCCCCATTTCCTCTTTAGTTCCTAATATCACCAATAGCATTTGAGAGGTGCAGTATTCAATCATTTTAGACACCGTATGTTGCTCTTTTACCAAATAAACCAATACAGGACCAATTCCTCGTTGGATACATGACTAATGTCCTTTGTGGTTTGAGATGCTGATTTTCCTCCTTGTATTCGAAATCTGATTCTCAAGAAAGAAGCCCGCGTCACTAAATTTACTTTTATTTTCTGATGTGAAAAGGACGCAGTGCCAACCATCCGTCAGACACATTAAACCAACAATACAACAAAAGGAGCTGCTCCTTCACGCTGGAGATTATAACGTCATCCAGAAAATGTTACCTAATCACATGAAAGGTCGGTGGAGGCTCCATTAGTCACGAGGCTCTGGTCCGACTTACCGGGAGAGCACAGCAGGGGTCCAACATGACCGGCACGGACACTTTGCCCTGAAGGTTGAGCTTGGTGAGGTAGAACACCTTTTCCCCGAGCACCTTCTCCTTCTTCATCCGCCGCACACTGTAAAGGCGGAACCGGACGGCGTAGTTGCCGATCAGCTCCGACTCCACGTGGCTGAAGTGGAAGGTCTCGGTGAAGATCGGGCAGGGGCCTCTGGCGATGCCCGTCTTGGCCCTCTGCTTCTTGGTGGGCAGCAGCACCAGGTGGACCTGCCAGGAGATGTTGCCCGTGCGCTTCGCGGCGGGGAGATCCGACACCGCCATGATGGTGACCGCCAGCTGCTGGTCCTCCGAGTCGTAGTCGAACACCGCGTCCAGAGTGCCGTGCTTGGCCAGCGCATCCGGGTCGTAACCTTTCGGCAGCCGAGCGGCTGAACCGCGGGCCGACATGTTCTGGAGAAACCGAATAGAAGCTCAGCGGTGAATACAAACCCCCCCGTTCCCCCCGTTCCCCCTCCCTCGCACGGGTGGTCGTTACCTCGGGGCTGAGCACAGCTGTGCTGTCGCTGGGTACGTCCTCCTCGTAGCCCTTGTTGAGGTAACTCTCGGGGCCGTCGCTGCACTCGCTGGGGCATTTGCCAAAGGACAGGCGGGGGCTGCCGCTGGTGTAGGACAGGTCGCACTTGGCGTCCCCCAGGTCCGACAGCGTGCAGGACATCCTGGGGGAGCCGTTCTCGTCCTGGTAGGGAGGGGGCTGGAGCTCGTCCAGCGGCGGCGTTCGTCTCATCCTCTGGATGCAGTTGGCTGGTTTGGGGGGACGCCGGCAGAGAGATGGGGGGGGGGGGGGGGGGGTCACAAGAACGTACGGTTCGGGATTGTACCAAGTGAACTGCGCCATATCAAACACAAGTGCTACATTAACGCTCCAGGTATCAAATTTAGCACCTTTTAACTACTTGGTGAAATTCGGTGCAGAGGATGAACCCTGTCGACTGGTAATCCCTCGACTTTACATCCACAGCGAGTCTGAAGGTTCCAACCAGCCTCTCAGCAACAGCAACAGGATCGGGATTCATTTTTATACTAGAGAAGGCAATTTGCCACACGCACATCGGTTTAAGCGAAGTGAAAGAAATGCTGCAGCGTTGTTGAGACTTTTTTTTCCTCTTTCGTCAATGTTATTCTGCCGTTAACTTTGAGGTCGAGGCCCCACTTTGCCTCAGCAGCGCCTCACAGAGCTGCATCGCAGCCACAGCCGGCGCTGTAAGCAAGGCAATTATACTGGTGGAGCAAAGCTTGTACACAAACTCAAAAGGGCTTCAGACAACAAGAAGATGCCGAGAAAAAGCATTAAAAAAAAAAGAGACAAAATGAAACGTATTGCAGGGTGGGAGAAGCCCAGAGGCTGATTGATTGAGAGGTGAAAAGGGTCCAAGCGAGTGCAGCTTTGGCGTGGGAATGAAGGGAAGACTATTGGATAACATGCTGATAAGTATTTGTTTGGTTTTGAAACAGGCCAAAACATCTGAATCCACTTTGAACAACAGCGGAGATAACGAGAGAAAAGGTCACTGGGAGACGGGCTAATGAATGAAACCTAGTAGTGTTTTTATTGCCGTCTTCACCAGTTTTCTATAAGCTAAACGTGTACGTATGTGCATGTTGTGATAGAGCGGTGCAGGAATGAGTCCTAACAGCCAGCGACCAGGATAGTCGTTCATTTGCTTTTCATTGGCTTTGTGTGACGCTGACGTCGTTTGGCCTCTTTTGCACTAATCGATGAATTTACAGAATTATTGATACATACAGTGAAGCTTTACACAGACATTCATATGTATGTATTCCTGCACAGCCATGCCATTTGATTTACCGTTCTGTAAATTAAGGTTTGATCTGTGGCCGCTCCTCAATGCTCGTATCATATTTATCATTCATGCAGTTCTTCAGCATTGAGTCGAACGCCGCTGTGTGCAATTTATCACACATTTCATTTCCGCTCTCTGAAGTGGCACACGTTCTGCCTGTCCTCGTGAGCATGATGTGCTTTCTGGGAGGAATTTTGTGAATGCACAACCTAAATAAAACATCAGATATGCACCATTAAAGGACCAAACTGAATACTTCTTAATCTGCCGCGATTTCATGCCTCTCACCTTTGTAAATGATTCAGTTTGCCTGCGAGGCGGTGAACGAGGCTACGCTGAGAGTCTCTGTGCCACTTATAAAGAACCTTGAATAGTGTTGTCAGCTGCATTCTCAAATATGCCTCCATTGTCCAATTTGGATTCACAAAAAAAAAGCGAGAAGCCGATGCTGAGACTCCCATCGGGACACTGGCGCCCCGAAATAAAGAAAACAAAAAGATGAAGATAAACCTTATTCCTTTTATTGTCTCCATAACTTTTGGGAAAAGCCAACGCTGTGATGTGACGTAAGCTTTCTCCCGAGTTCTTGAAACTTTCACTCTTAATAATGTCAGTAGGAGGCGCCGCGTCAAAGTATCACGTTACAGCGGCACGGTGGAGTCTTAACTAAGTGTCACGCAGGCCTTGATAAAAAGGAGCAAATCCACTTTTTCTCTTCTGCTGAGCCGGGGGGCGTTTGATTTGATGGGAGCTGCGGTGTAAAAGCACCCCTCTTTCCTCCAGCCCGCTAATTGGGACGGTTACAGTTCCTCCTCTCGTCTAACCCCCCCCCCATCCCGCTTTCCTTCGCAGGGTTTCACCCCCTCTGTGCTGCCAGTCGCCTTGTTTTGCCTCGTTGTACCTCGACGCGTAGGGAAGCATTTTGTGCTTTTGTGAATCCTGACTGCGAGACTCGGGTATAAATATCTTTGGTGACAAATGAGCAGAGCAGCACCTCACTGTCCTCAGCACCGACGCCTTGAGTGGCCCCTCAATCAGCAGCTATTAATATTACAAGCAGCAAACGCCTCTGGGCTAAAGGAATGGCTTTATGTGGCACATTCCAGCGGGTGATAACTCATAAACATACTTTTATAGGTCAAAGCTGCACAACCTCAACCTTGGGAAATGTGTCCGCGTGCAGTTCGGAGATGTAGTCAGGATGCAATTAGCTTAGCTTAGCATAAAGACTGGGAGTAGGATGAAGGCACACCCTGTTTAGAGTCTATTAGACGAACGTTAACATAATGAAAACCTGTTCGAAATGACATCGTGAGAGCCGCCATTTACGTTCAATGAATCATTTAGACTGAAGCGCTTCTAAGACAGCGAAATAATTCACGCGGCAAAGCGACCGGGCCCCGGAGAAGAGAGCCGGTCCACAAACTGTCCTTCCAATGGCTCCTTCTCACTTGTTCCGGATACCGCAGCCTCTGCACAACTGCCCTCATGTATGATACATGTATGATATATTCCTTGGGTGGGAGGTGGGAAGTCGGGAGAGAATCGCGCAGACTCCATTTGAGTTTTACGGCAGGTTGTTTGTAATTGAAATGGAGGGAAGGAGTGACCGGGTGCGCGTGGACCGGCGTGAGGTCACTGCGTGGTCGCTGCCGATCCGTGACGGGTTGGTGGGAGAGAAAAGCGCAGCCACCAAAGCCTCACCTCAGGGAGGAAAATAACGAACCGCTAATACTTTCTGCCAAAGTGCAGTCATGGATGAGCGGCGTTCTCGCTCCACTTCCTCTGTGCACTACAGATCAGATTACTGCGTTGCTTATTACAAGTAAACTGATTAGAAATAATCCGATGATCCAAACGAGTTTAGAGAAAATGCAAACGTACCCGATTTTCCCTTAATGGAATAATCAGCTTTTAAAATGTTGAATATAATCCTCCAAACCTTTGAGGCTGTTTGACTCGAGGAAACAAACAGAGGAACTTTATGTGGATAAGATGTTGCTGTATGAATAAACTAAGTTCAGATGATTGCTGTCGGGCACATACATGACTCAAATCACGGCCGCTTCGACACTGACCGCTACTGAACAAAACACCCCCCCCGAAAAAATCCACTGTTTGCTTATGTGAAATAAATGTCATTAAAAGTTACAGTACTACTGCATATTTATGGTCGTATCCTTAAAAGAGCTGGTGGCCTTGGATTAAGAATATAATAACACAGTTAAATTCCTGGTTCTGTTGGGAAGTCAATCAGTGATTTGTTGCATGAAACATGCGAGGGGTCTTGAGGTGATTAACAGAAGCAGAGAGCGCGTTTGTGCCACACAACCTCATGCTTAATATTTCAGACTTCCCTCTAGTCTTTGCTTTTGATCTTTTAAATTGCCTCACAATTAAATTTGGTTGGGCCTTTTATGCGGATGAAAGGAGGGAACAAATGAGTCTGGTTGACATGGGGTTGGAAGTTTAGCTGAAATGATTTTCTCATTAATTGATCAATGGAATTAAATCCTGCTTCTTCAAATATGAGTCTCAGTGAGTAACGAAACAATGAATATAATTACTACATTCCATTTGACCTGCTGTTTAGATTTATGTACAATCATGTGTTTTGAGGAATAATCTTGCTCTGTATCATCAGCTCGGTGTCAAAGCAAACTGCTCCTCCGAGTCTCCGAACCACCACATCAATTAATTTAGGCCGTGGTGTGTTGGGGATGACGCACTCCTCTACTGCGTGTGCAACCCAAATGACCATAAATATATTTATGTAATATCCCCGAATCTGCAGGATGACAAGGACCATCTAGCGGTCGTGGGGAGACACGCAGCGTTCGCAGCCCTTGCATAACGACAACCTCGCTCAGTGCTTCTCTACTAATGGAGACAGGAGCATGTCAGGCGCTGTTTATCCCTCAGCCACACATTCAAACATTGCCATAAATAGATGGTGCCAGACACTTGGAAGCTACGGTCTTATATAACGCAGAGCGGGTTGGTGATTCACAGGCCGAGGACCCTGGCGATGATTAGGTTGTTTTTGTCTTTGAAAAGCACCGGCAGACGTTAACGCGGCAGATTTCCGTCTTTGTTTGTGTCCAAATAAAAATACGGCGTGAAGGTCTGATGCAGCTCCGCACGGGGACATCGCCGCCTCAGTTTTTGTTCTCCATTAAATCTGTTGCATCCGTCCTTACAGTTACAGTTTTTATTGATTCCTTAATTCGGCTTAAAAAAACAAACACCTACCACTAAAGCTCTCCGTTACCTTTGTCTTCTGTAATCATTTAAATGAGATTATACAAGTGGACCAGTGAGCGGCAAGCTATGAATAACAGCTGTTCCTTTCCTTTCCCTCAAACATCTCATCCTGGAGTTTATTTTTCAATGAATTCATCCACTCAGTTCCTCCACCTGAACCCATGAATCCATCGTCATAACGACCGCAGCGCATCCAGAGATAAGTCCTAAGTGTGTCACACGCGCTAAATGATTGATACGCATCCAGGGTGCGCAGGAGGTGTGTGTGTGTGTGCGCGTGTGTGCGCGCATCACACAAACATCCGATCCAAATAGGTCGGCGCGCCGGCGTTCTCGAAGCTTAATGTTGAATTAAAAGAAGAACCCGCCTTCCCTCCGCTGCGGTGAAACGCCTTGTGATGGCGAGAGTCGGGCAGATGGGAAACAGAGATGCATCAAAAGAAGAAAAAAAAAAAAAAGGAGAGAAGTGGGAGGCTGCGGCTGTGCTGATTATGCAGACAGTCGACTGTTTCACAACACTCCCACGGAGAGTGTGCTGAACGGGAGCTTCGCTTTGATCACCTCTCTGGATTAACTGCCAGTGAGTGTGTATGTTCACGTGTGTGTGTGTGTGTGTGTGTGGTGCGTTTGTGTACGTCGGTTCCGAGGTGAAGAGGAGTCGGTGCACGTGGCTCGAGCTTACTGCAGAGACGACGGAGGGGAAATCTCGGGAATTGATAATGAATGGCGATGATCTTATAAAATACAACTCCCAGTTGGATTGAGGGCCTACCGGCGTCGGCCGAGGCGTCGCTGCTGTAGCCGTTGTAGTCGGCGGTCAGGGGGCTGTACTTCGGACGGCTCTCCCAGCGGAAGCCCCCCGCCTGCTTGGCGTTGGCGGGCGCCTTGGCTCCTCCCCGCAGGCCCTGTGAGCGGCTGACCGCCTCCTGATACTGACCCATCAGCTCGTCCTCGCTGTCCGACGACGAGTCCTGCAGGTCGGCGTCGGCGTAGGCCTTGCCTGTTTGGGGGCGAAGAGAGACGGCCCCTGTTACCGCGGCCCAATCCTAATCCCAATCCCAATCCCAACCTCTACTCGCTGGGGTACTGGGACCGGACCGGACCTATGGGACGGACTGGCAGCCCCTACTGGCCCCAGACCGTCACAGGGAGTCTGCTGAGCTGATTCACGTGAAGGTGACGTGTCAGACTGGTTCTCTAAACTCACCGAAACTAAACTTGTTTGAAAGGAACAATAATGAGAGATTTCATATATCTATCGGTGTTTTATTCCGTTCTTTTTGTGATTTTTGATGTCATGAATCATACGTTCATCTTGTATGAACACTTTAAATTCCCCCTGTGCGTTTAAGGTGACACTCTTTAAAAAAAATAAAAAATAAAATGTCAGTTTTACAAATGGCATTAAATCAAACTAATTTGAATTATTGTGGTAGTGGCATATACATTTTGCGGAGAAAAAAAAGTAGTTATTGTTTAATAAAATCCATTCATCCATTCAGGGCGTTTGGTCGTGGCAGCTGTTGCTGATTGGATCATTCATACGGAGCGCCACTGATCATTCAGTCACAGCTTTGTTAAGGAGATGCAGTTAAAAAGACATCTGCACACTCACACTCACATCCTATTTTATGTATTTTAATTCATTTATACCGCCTCAAATGATCTAAATTATCCTGCCACTGCTTTGTGTGTGTGTTGAATTGAGTGAGAAAAATCACAAGGCGTCGTGATTCATTTTGTTGTTCGGTTCTGACGGTCGTGACACGCGATGTAATCGTCTCTCAAAGGGACGATGATGTTTAGATTTTTCCTTTGTCGGAGATGCTGAATGTGTCCTTGAGATGTACGTGAAAAACCGGCGACAGAGAACACCTAGACAGCATCGCCCTGATGCCATCAATAGTTTAGTGGGATTAGAACAAACAAATCCTTTCTGGATTTGTGCTGGTGTCACATGTCTACGAGGATTGCATAAATCTGTGATGTTATTCCAGGTCTTACTGGTGATTAATTGCTCTGATAATAAAAGTCACGTGTCAGGCAATATTTGTCATGTGCGATCCGGTTGGTGGAAGCCTGCAGGTACGGAATGCTGATTATTTGTGACAACCGAGGTGCTTACAACCGTAAAAACAGATGTGAGCCAGATGTTAAAGTAGCGCCTTCAAAGCATTGGACGTTGAATCGTGCATTTTGAGTCACACAAAGACCAGAAAAATAAAGGAAGGGAGTAATCGTCACTGACGTTGCCATGGAGCTCTGCCGTGATTTGACACGTTATGCAACAAAGAGCTTTGTTATGCAACGGAAGAATATTTATAGAAAAATGAATAAGTAATAATGTGAAGTGAATAAATTGTGGAATGCAAGTTTGTTGGCTATTTATAATGCAGACCTCTGGAAAAATGATATCTCTGTTAAACCTGAATATTCAGTGTCTCTGGTAATCGGGCAAACTGCTACATGGGATTTTTTAATGAGGAGGTAATGAAAAACAATGTATAAATTCTAAACCGCAGGTGAGAGACAATTAATATCTTCTAGACTTTCAATAAAAGCCGCCCGTACAACATCCTTACTTTACGTCGCCCAGCCGGGTGAAGCTGCAGCTCCACCTTTGCTCCAACAAGGGGCAGCAGAGCGTTAGGACGACTTCACCCAGACGCACACTGAGCAATCTCGCCTCAGACTGACTGTATTCCCAAAACGCATTTCATTTCAAGAGCGTTCAGTAAAAAGATAAAGGTTATGCATTTGTCAAAAAGAGCAGAGAATTATTACGTAACCGAGAGGATAAAAACTGAATTGTTGCATTTGTCCCGTGGTTTTGTTTCATCACTCATTGCGCCGAAAGACACCAAGAGCGATTGCCTCGCCGCTTCACACGCCTGCCTTTGTTTTTAACTGAATATGTAGCAGGCGGCAGAGCAAACTCCCTGCGTGGGATCCCCTGAGGGCCACCAGCCCTTTGAACCCCCGAGGCCCCGTGGATGGAAGACAGGTAAACAAGCCCACATCTATCAGCGGCGGCGGGGGTTGAAAAGGCCACTGGCGGCGGATAATGTCGCCCGGCGGAGGTCGGGCGGTCGTACGGATCCGCGCGACGACTTCACTCCGGGGTCAGAAATCTGAATCCTCTCGTGGAAGCTCTCAAGAAAGGGCCGAGGTACCGTTATGAATCTGTAGCCTAAACTGCAAGTATTCAAATATATTTAAATATAACCAAAGCCTGTCGCCTTTTTGTACCTTGATACACATCTCCAAATCATCCAAAGTCATCCTCAAAGTCATGCTTCTTTATTTAAAATGCCAAAACTCACCAGAAAACGTGTAAAACGAGGGTCACGAGCCAGGTGGGAGCTAACTTAGATGTACCGTGTACCTTTGAGCAGGACCGCGAGCTCACCTTGCGGCTCGTTTTTCTTCCTGAAGTCATCGAGGCACTGAAGGCTCGCTGGGCTCTCCAGAGCCAACTTGCTGTTGAGGTACCAGAACAGGAGGGTGACGAGGATGATGAAGAGTCCGATGGCGGTCAGAAACCCCAGCACCTCTGGAGAGACTGGGATGCAGAAAGTCTCGTCAGCTCATCATTTTGGTGAACTAGAATGTGGCTGAATGTGTTCCGCCGAATGCTGCTATTAGTTTAACTGCGGCTGTAATTCTGCTGCTGGAAATGCACCAATTCTGGTAACCAAGACAAGTTATTGTGGCCATAAACCATCATATCTCCTGTGGATATAACTGGACATACTGTGTACAGCAGTATGGTGTCCTCCTTGGGGTTGTTAAAGTATTCAAATAAATGCGGTTGGTCTGTGATGAAATTTCACAGTAAAATGAAAGTTTTCACTCCCACACTCAAAAAAGAAAAAACATGCAAGTGACTCTCCACCAGTTTAAGACGGAGTGAAACAAGTCGTGGAAAGCGTTAGAGAGAGAGAGAGAGAGGCACACACAAACACACACAGACACACACAACTGGGTTGTTGCCATAGCAACAGGTTCAGGTGCAGAGTCACTCCAGACACACAGGCCAATCAGAGCGCATCAAACGCAGCGCCGACTGGCCCACACCGGACGGGACGTTCGCTCCGGTGCGCTAACAAACCCGCTCAGAGCAGACTAGAGCCGATGGAGACAACCAGAGGGAGCCGTTTTCACAGAGGACGCCGCATCTGCGTGACCTTCCACCTCGTAATCGACCTTGCCACCGCCCTCATGGAGGCGGCGTACGTCCTCACCGAGGGAGTCTGTTCACACGCTGTCGCACATCAACACACCGAAGAGCTCCATGACACTAAAAAGGAGTTAATGCGTCATTTCTCCCCACCAGAGGATGTGCGTGAGAGCACAGTGGTGTCATTCCCGTCGTTTATTCCCAAATAACATACAACACACAGAAGGGTTGTTTACGACTAAGTTAAACTCTTTAGGACTTCATCCATAAAGTTGAGGGATTTATGAGGGAAACCAAAACAAGGCGGATATAAATATTACAAAAATATAACAATGCTACAGGTGGCATCATTTAGTTTGACTCTCCACATGTTTGAAACTACATTCTTTTACAAATGTTTAGTCCATGAGCAGAAGCTGATGATATCATAAGGTTTCCTTTCTCAGAAGAAGCGCACAAGACAGCACATGACCGATTTAACAGTCTTCCTCATGAAGAGTAAACTGATATTATTTCAACCCTGAACTGGTGATAATGTGGAGGAATCAAGGGTTAACAATAAAAAAAAGACATACGCATACTGTATACGTATGTGTGTAGATTCTCTACATGAGCAACAATCAGGTGCAGAGGTCCTGTAAGTACAGAGAAGTGATAAAGGAGAAACAAGAAGAAAGGTTACAACACAATTGTTTTCTTGTAATTAGGAAGAATAGAGCGTTGACTCTTCAGATTACTGCTGGGCTCATTCACAATGATGTATGAAGCCTTTCGCAGCGCGGAAGTCACTGCATGCAAAGTCCATTTTGTCCCATTTAACCCGTCGACTGTCTTGGCAGATGGAGGATAATGAGCTCATTTGGCAAGGAAGCGTACTGAGATGACATCTTACTTTCCCATCAATTATGTGGTTTTCCGTTATTCATAATATCCACACAATGCCCGCAACAAGTGACCGGACTCCCCTCTGACTCCCTTTTGCATTTGTTTCGTTTCTGTAACGTAGCGAGGGCTGCTTAAAAAGAAGAAGGAGCGATGAGCCCTGATTATCGTTTGGTCACGTGATGAGGTGGGAGCGGGAGGCGTTGTCCCACGGGAGCGCCGGTCTGCTCGCACCGCACCAGCCTCGCCGCGTTGACTGAATTATTCACAGCACAGATGGAGCGGGATCCTGCTCTCTTTAATTCCCCAACTGGCCCAAAAACAGGGAAACGAACATTTCTCTCTTTACCCTTGGCTTCCTGTCTTAAGAGTACAATATTCCGTTTTACTGCGCGTTTGCATTTCGACGTGGGACGAGGCGCCGCCGGAGGAGCGCTCAAAGCGGCGTGACGCGCTGTCCGTGTGGCTTTGCTCATTTTACTTTGTCATTTTCAACAGAAACTCAGCGCTCTGTTGATTCTGAGCGTTTGGATCCTCGCCTGACCTGCATTCACTGACTGGAAGTGACTGAAAATTAGCCTGATAAGTCAAATATTACATGATTTATAAAAAAATAAGAACATGATCTTCATTAAATACATTTGTCACAGTGAGGTTTTTTAACAGTAAATGAAGAACAATGGCAGACATCATTTTAAGGACTTAGGGCTCAGGGTGTAGGTTTGAGGATGGAAGGAGATGTAGGAGTGACTAGCAGCTGGTAGGGGAGAGAGGCCATGTTAACGTCACTGTCTCCCCCAGTAGGTGTTTTAACATGCTGAAAATAACAGCTATATCTGTATTTTGACATTCAGCTAAAGGGAGTGTCCAAACGCCGCCCAAGGACACCGTGACCCGTCCTTGTGTTTAGCAAATGGAAGGTTCATCGGGGGCAGGAAGGTTTCATCTCGACTAAAAGTGTTTCACTCAAGTGTAAAGAGTAGAACTGGATTGAATAGATGGGCACCGTTATTACAGATTCCTGATCTGACACCTAGAGAACCTCCAGGAGCAGGAGGACGTTGCCGGGGGGAAAAGGACGTCGCGGTTACTAAACTGACCGTGTTGCCATGGCGACCGGACTCAGGTATGTATGTGGGAGGAAAAGGAAAAATGATGGATGGCTGCTTCAAGGTGATGTGCTGTGCATGGTGGTGTTTTTTGATCATACATATTGTACACGCGAGGATGTAAACGTGCTGTAGTCTGAGGTTCTGGGGGCTGTGATGTCTTTGTTGGGTTCTGTCCGCATGGTAACAGTTGCCATGTTGAATGTCAAAAAGCACAAAACCGTCCCGAAACCACAAAAAACTAAAACACACACACACACACACCACCAGCACTCTCACCAGCCTCCCATACACACTCCCACACACGGTCGTACAATGGCTCGAAGCAAAGTACTGACTGTGTGGCCACAGACCTGTCCACACACACACACAACCAATGGACCGACACAAATCCCCCAACATGTACCCACACTCACACAACCAGACAGACGATTCGGGGGCTCATACACGGAGAGAAGCCACAGGGGGCTCATCCCTCCATCCGGGATGTGACACCTCCATCGTGGCACAGAGAGGCACGGAGGGCTCTGACTCAACACGCAGGATTATGATTCCTCAAAGGTAGCCGGATGTTCTAAAAGGCTTCTTGTTTCAACTTCACGTTTGCCGCAGCGGCATCATCGTGGCCTTAAAAAAGAAGCACAACGTGTCCTGAGAGTAAAGGTTGCAAACAAAGTCTCTTATGAAGTGAAGGATGCTTCATTTGGGTATTCTTTACCTAAATGGATGATTGATTTTTTATACGCTTAACTGTTATAAATAAAGAAAATATATGTATTCTACAGACTAATATGAGAGAACTACTGGCTGATTAAAAGATAACATGGGATTTCATGTGTTTATACATCCACATTTGTGATTCCCATACTTCTTCCATACGTCAAACAGATACCAGTGTTTAAATGGTTCTACGTACAAAACATTATTAATGGTGACCATGTTGGTTGGCCATGTACTCTTTTCTGACTGGTGCTTAAAAGGCTTATTAGTTTAAATAAATAGGGACAAATATGTTTTCCATTTATTTACAATACATGACTCAATCTCCGTGACATCAGTGCAGGCCAACTATTTATTTTTTGTTGCTTTGTTCAATAGCTTGAACGTCCTCAGTTGTCATTTCCAGAAAAAAACAAAAAACAAGGGACACAAGCGGTGAGTGGGACGGGAGGACGAGGACGACTGGTAATGCACGATAAGGAGAAGGGCAGGGTGGGGGGGGCAAAGGTCGGCCTGCCAGAGCTCTGATCTGCCCTACCTTTTCTGACGCAGATCAGCTCATGCACTCCACAGTTACGCTCGCCACCTGGAAAGACAATGCAGTTTCAATGAGCCACAGCGAGCCAGAGCAGACATCACGTGATGGAACACAGATTCCTGCATGTAGGACACAGACAGAGACTGGACGGGACAATCTGATGGGGTGGGGGGTGGGGGGGGGGTGCACAAACTCACAGTTAGTCCGCTAAAGTGACTGAAACACATGCATGTCGGTGCGGCACCGAGGGAAAGCTCGGGTGTGAAACGTGACGCGAGGGCTTCCATCCAGACAGTAACTGGGACTGGATTCTGTTACTCACACTTGTGAGGGGCCTCCTGGTCTCTGAGCTCCGCCTGGAGGATCCCTCCACAGGTGGAGCTTTCAAAGCACGTTTTTTTGTTGCACCTTCGTACCATTTGAAAATCTCAATCTCAACTGCGAGTCGTTGTTGTCCAGCGGGTCGGTTACGGCAGCTGCGTGTGGGAGGAAGCTCCCGTTTCCTCATTCACTCCCCACACACATCAGAAATAACATGTCCTCCTGTACGTGACCTTCACAAGATCTGTCACGCCTCATTTCAAACGTCTTCACCTCCCAATGTCTCGATGTCATATTGAAGTAAACGACTTCCCTGGTGAGTGACAGTCTTTGTTGAGGAGCTGTGACAACAACAGGGCCGGTTACTGAAAACACGACAACTGGTCGGGGACACCTGGGACACCTGTGAACACACTTTGTGCCTCGCTTGTGCGAGCTAAATCGAGGGGGGGCCTGGCCCCGTTGTTTTTAAGGCTTTGTCCCAGTTTCTTTAATGGATCTCCTGGACCGGCCCCCTCCAATCAGGCTGCCGATGCCGCAACAAAGAAAGGGGGGCCGAGGAAGCCGGATGACCTGCTAGCAGACTGTTTGAGGTCGGTGGGGAGCGAGAAGAACAATGGGAAACAAACTTCTGGCCCCCGAACTCGAAGCTGTTAGTCAAACGTCAGACCCTTTTATCTGCCTTTTTTTCGGGTCAGCTGGACAGCTCGGTGGTGACAATGCTAATGCTAGCATTGTCGCAGGCTGTGGGACAGGACAAAGGGACAAAGAGAAGCCAGTGGTCCTACGGCGTGTCTTTGTATTCCTTCACGTCCCCTCGATTACAGACTCTCTTGTCGGACGCTGTTAACATAGAAGCCGCTCGCTCTCTTCCTTGGAAGTGGCAGAGGGAAGGTTGGTTTAATCAAACGTGTTTGTGTTGTCATAACAACAGGCGCCACAGGGGAGAGACGGAGCCCGGCAGTGAGTGGAGGGGACGGCGCGCCAGAGATTAGCCCGATCCGAGTCCATAGAGTGGCCGACGCGCTACAGCAGCACTGCACACACTGCACATACCACACCGCACTACATTACACACACCACACACTGCTTCACATACACCTTTTTGTGAAGCGCAGCTAGCTGTTGCCTTATTTTTAGATCGCGCAAACCCACATGTACCCAATTTAGAACCAGGATATTCAGTCGCTCAGTGGTAATAACGGCACCGGGCTGCAAACAGCGATATAGAAGTTAAGAAAAATATATTTTCTTTACTTCCAGCTAATCGGTTTCCTGTGTATTTGTGCTGGGACAAATTCCGCAGGGCCAGATTGACTAAATATTACATTTGATAACATGTATCTTCATTATGCATACTTTAAGCTGCATTATTCATTTATTCTGGCCATTTTGGAACAACTCAAACAAGTCTGCTGCTGACGACGCTTCACTTATCAGCTCTCCAAATGGCCGGGCCCGGATCTGCCCGGCTCTGCCCGGCTCTGCCCGGATCTGCCCGGATCTGCCCGGCCTGCTTTTGATGCCACACAGGTTCGGTCAGTGGGTTCACCGGATTCAGCCTGCGGCTGAGGGGAATAAGCACCATTTTACACTATGCCATCAGTCATTTCATCCATTTTTAATACAAAGATATCGAGCTTTAACCACATCATTAATAATCAAGGCTGCCGCTCAGCGGTTTAGAGAGTAATGCTCTATTCCAGCTACAGCGTTTCATGGCTGAAATGCTCCAAAGACACATTGGTTATTATTCCCACATAACATAATATGGCTTTGACAGGAAGCAACGTGGTTTAACGCACTGCCTGGCTTGTCTTGGGGTATTTCTTTCTACCATACACGTCCTATCGGCTTCAGCTCAACTGGTTGACGAAGCCACCAGATTGCAAATGACGCTTTGGTGAGATTTGAGAGAAATCCTGACAAAATGTCAGCCTTAAAAAAAGCTTCTTTGTTGTTGACATTTCAGCACATCACAAATCCACAGCTCATCCTGCTCTGCCTCCTCTGTACTTAGTGGATGTAGATATAACATGTGTCATTACTGCAATTCATATTAGCTCGGTGAAGACGCTCATTGATCTTTTTCTTCCCGGTGTGCACGCTGTGTGTATCCAATTAATTAGCCACAGGAGCTGTGATATTTTGGGAATTTAAGGCTGCACGCTTTGATAATGGTTTTAGGATGATAATGGTTCAGAGATGAACCACAACCTGAACAAGTTAAATCCACAGGTTGGATTGCTCGGCTGAATGTCAGTTGATACTTAAAGTCTTTAAATAGCTAAACTTTTCTGAGTCGAACCCAAGGTTGTTTCCTTAAACTGTTGTAAGGAGATCTAAGATACTTTAATAGAAACAATCGAAATTTAAAAAGCCATTTGGCTTTTTAATGTACTTGAATTTGAGCAATCTGTGAATTAAAAAATAAGTCATGTTAATAGATAATTGAAATCATTGTTTCATTTTTCTTTTACGTGGAAGTGACAATGCACACCAATAAACCGTTGTACTGTAAGTGAGCCAGAGTTGGTCAGAGAGGCAAATCTATTTTCTATTTTGAGACCATGTTGACACAGAAAACTTCTGGAGTAGCTACATGAAAACCTTAAAGGAGACGAGCTGAACTGAAAATTAAAATACTTTTCAAACTTTAGGCCATGAACGGATCACACCAGCCGAAATGCCAAATGAACACAAGGCCCCTTTTCCACTTCCCAGCGCAACGCCGCCGGCGCCGCTGCTCGGACCGCGGCCATCTTCAAGCCCTGCACTCACCGGGCTCTCAACTACACACCTGCAGCGGTCCTGCACAGGTGCCATCCTTTGTCCACAGACAGAATTACCGCTAAAGTTGGGTGTCTCCGGGACCACATTCGGCCACGATGACTGACGCACACAGACTCGCTACAGTGAAAAAATACACCACTGATTATTGCACATCCAAAAAAAACCAGCACCACATCCCTCGGCCCTCTAAAATGTCAGACCTGTGACACCTCATGATGTTCACCCATCGGAACATCACAAGAACAGACAGATCCGGTGCTCCACATTAGTCTGTGTGGCTGTGAGAAAGCTTTTTTTAAAAGTGTAATGCTAAACAACACAAAAATAAAACACTCAGCTGTGGTTGAAACCAAATGAACTAAACTGTCGGCGTTGCTGCACCGGAGGAGTCTCCTGCTGGACCATCGGTGGTCCAGTGGTGGTTTCCTCTTGGCCTCCTACTCTCTTCGTCCTAAGACCTTGAAGCTTTACGGGTGTTGGGGGGGGTGCTACTGGCCTAGTGGTTCAGATGTAAACCATGTACCGGGATTGCAACGTTGCAAAGGTTGTGGCTGGGAAACTTAGTTGTAGAATCTGACGTCTCGTTATAAACGAAGGCGTCATTCCGTGTGACACGTAATGAAATGTTTCAGAGTAAATTCAACAATTTAAAGCTCATCACTTAAAAAGGGCAAGCTGCAGATATTGATTTATTTTGGGAAACACAAATTAAATGACTGCAGTGTCTGACTGAAAAAGATAAAAAAATGCTCTCTTTATTATTGCGAAACAGCCCATTTGTAATTGAGCGTTATGAAGTCCTCGCATTATGATACTTAAACTGATTGAATAAACACCAAAGCTGCTTACGACCTGCAAAGTTACACGAGCAGAATGAAGGTGAGCAACCACAGGTCCGTGAGACACACACAGACACACAGAGGACCATCTCATCACGAGGTAACCACGAGCCGGACTCGGTACTTTGGATCCTACAAAGCCGAGGAGCGGGGCTTCCGTGGCGGGTCTCAGTCCGCCTCCAACGCGGCGGTCACTGGAGGAACACTCGGACCCCATCGGCCCAAGTTGTAAAGCGGCAGAGAGGGAAGGAGCGAGTTGACGTGGGTTCGATTACCGGGAGAAGAGAAAGGAACCATTCGGTTGTTTCTCGGTGTCCGTTGAACGTTGTGAGCGCGGCGCGGCGGAGCGGAGCTGTTCCTTTCAGCACCAGCGTGTCCCGGCCAGCAGAATAAAACCCCGCTTCAAAAGAAATACTAAATAAAACATTAAAAATGAACTACTTTCAGCGAGCACAGCCAAACCGCTCTCCCAAAATCACGTGTGCCGTTTTTTTTGTTTTTTGTTTTTTTATTCTGAAGGATTCACCCGTGACACTAATTATTTTCCAGGCTTGGTGGTTAATCACTAAGGAGAGGAGAATGTTATTGGCCTTACTTACCATCGATCGCCATGATGTTCTGTTTGGGCTTCCACAAGACGCGGGCGAGGAAGACGGGGGGGAGCGGCCCACTGCCGGGCTGAGGGAGGGGAGGGGAGGGGAGGCGGGGGGGGGACTCGCGTCGTGGTACAGTCCGAGAGGCACCGGCGGGAGGTCTCCGCTTCTCCTGAGACAAACCGTGCGCGGTTCAGGGGAAAACGTGGCGCGCACATCGCAGACGGTCGGAGCTCAGTTAACGTTATTGCATTTCTTTCATGGGAGCTGGTGATTTAATGGTGTGACGTTAGCCTAATTTAGCTAGTCCGCTAGCTTTGTTGTATAAGCAACATGCTAATAAAACGTCACGGTGAGAGCTTAATTTAGTCAATCGGAAAGTTGTCTAACGAGTATTATTACATCTCACTGTGATTTAATTTTTTTTTTACTTTTAGCAGAAGTAGATTTCGTTTATGAAAGTTAGTTCAGCTAACCCTGGAGTTATGCTAAAGAAGATTATTAAATGCTAACGTAATACAGCATTAGAATGCTAACACTTCCTTTAGCTAACCAACGTTATTAGCTAATAATGATTCATCACCGAACACAAATTAAATGTGTTTTAGAAAACCGAAAGATATGTAGTTTTTGGAAGGTTAAGATACACTATTAAACACCTACATGATTTATATTGAAAGTAACCTTAATTGGGTCCACAATCACTCTTAACCTACTTAACGTTAAGTTGCTTTAATTGAGACCTGCCGGGACGTCATTCCGCAGTGCGCGTGCGCATTGGGCGTTACGGTAAGAGCGCTTGGGACCTGACCTGAAATAAGAGCAACAATAAATGTCACTAAATGAATGAATGATAAATTATTATGGCTGTCAATAGATTAAAAAATATAATTAATTAATCGCACATTTTGATTAATTCATTAATCCTCGTGCGCTCAGTGTTTGAAGAGCCAACAATCTCCACACATTTGGCAAAAACGTCTTTTATGGACACCGTGGTGGTCCTCTGTATGCTGTGTGCCCGCAGGGTAACGTTAGATGTTGAGATGGAAGTAGCATAGCAGCTAGCTTAGCCTAGCAGCTGTGCTACTAAGTAGCTTAGCCCCTTTCTTTTTGACACATGGAGTAATTTCTCTGTTCAGTTCTCCGCTGTACGTCGCACCACTGCTCAATGTAACTGACTGCAGCTGGCGGCCGTTTCGTTTCCATGGTCAACTTCCGGGGGAAGTAAAAAAAAAACGTTAAATACGTTAAGATATTTTGTTGCATTAATCTAGGGCACATTAATCGCATAAATTAATGCATTAATGTTGACAGCCCTACAAATGATACAAAATAAGAATGAACACATGCAAACAGTTTTTCAAAGAAAATGTCATTCCAATCATGTGAATACCTACTCAAATAAATAAATGAATGTACACAGGCCAGTATAATTTAAAAAATGACAGAACACATTCAGAAACTTGAGGGCTACAATAAGTGACTTAGTTCTAATTGGCGTTTGTGGAGAAATTCATGATAAAATACGTTCAAACCGTGTAGCCTATACCTACATTAAAGTTGTCTAACTGATCATTATGCTGGCACCTGAAAGGGTAAAATATTAAATGAAAGTAAGAAAAAAACTACGATAAGCTCATAAAGAGATATAATACCATGAGCCTAACGGGCTAACAGGAACACACGCGTGAGGTCTTCCTCTCCCCTCCGGTCATTCTCGTTTCTATTTTTAGCCGCAGCTCGACTCAAATGCCCCCTGCTGGGCTCATCACAGCGGCTCCTTCCCGTTGCCATGGAAATGCGCGTCTCCATCTGCGGGCCCTCCAAAATCACGCTTAGCAGCAAGTGCCTCAGGATGAACCTAAAACTTGTGAAAATAAAAGTCAAACGAACCATGAGCAATAAATAAAGCTCAAGCTTCCGATGGAGATCATTGTAACCCGTAAAATGTATTTATGTCCACAGGATGTGGAGAGCTTTAAGAATACCGACCTTCGGGTTTGATACGGGGAACTACCGAGGGATAAAAGACTTGATCCCATGTTATTATTCTCAGCATTCAGTGTAAGGCTCGAGGAATTAACGCCTCCAGTGCAGCATGATGATGAATATGATGTCGTCCCTCATAAACCTGCTGATGGTGTTTACTGCAGAACATTATAGGAGGTGTGCATATACATCTTAGAAAAACAACACCAAGCAAAACCAAAGTAGTCACACAACTACAGTGTCAAATATAACACAATAAAGACCAAAGTCCAAGTCAAATATGCAGAATAAGAAGGACTATATTCACGTCTGATTGCTGTTTTCAACAGGAATATATCTTTCAAATATTACTATTTTGTTTTTAGGGTTCCTTTCTAAAATACAAATACACACAAGCATCTTGGCGGAATTTCATGAAAACAGACTTTATTTGATTGACAACAGCCACTTTATTCATGTACTAACTTAAAACAAAATCTTTTGTTTTGATTCATAAATCACTTGAAGTGCATTTTTAATAGATTCAGCTATATGTTATAAAATGTCACTGTCAGCTATAAAGTATATTTTCTCCTTTTACCTTTGTGAACTTCATATATTATGCAGCAGTCTGCGAGAGAAGACAAAGATACGAGCCGGTTGTTGAATGAAACACTTTCCTTCTGTCCCTGACGCAGACAGAAGAGCGAGAAGCTGTTTCCATGGCGATAACTTCCTACACACAACACAGATTGATTGAGCGGAAACATTTCATATGTTGGTGAAGGTGTCACAAAACAATTCAGCACAAAAGCTGCTTTCATTTAAAAATGTGGAAATCGTTCCGAGGCTTCAAATGAATTCAAATTAAAAAAAGACCAAGGGAAGACGAGAATGCACAGATATTTTAGGTGTAGTGCTCAAGTGTAATTAATTATCAAATCATATCAACAAGTATCTGTTAAAAACAGATATCGCCTTTCAGACTCTGGAGGGAGCGGGGACACCCCCGTGTGGGGAAAGGCCGGAATGGAACTCTGACAGTTGACTGAGCTGAGCACGTTAACCACATCCACACCTGATAACGCCATCAAGTGCTCGTAACCTAAGAAATCTCATTGCATTTTTACATTTTATGCAAACCAACAATGACACCACAATTATAGAACAAGCGCGCATTTCGTAATGACCAACATTGCAAATCACAGATTGGACTCTAAATTACGTGATAAACAACTGTAGTTCTTATTTCTAATCATCATTACTAATTGATCTCCGTTCCATCGTTCCCTGAACTGTTGCTGACACTTCAGGCCTGCAGCTTGTGTTTGAGGTGAGTCAGCTGCTCCATGTCGATGCTGCTGCCGCCGCACACGATCACCACCAGGGGGCCCAAGAGAGCCGGCAGCCGACCTACAAAGAGAGTGGTGCAACAACCACAATCAACTTGTGGCACTAATGAGGAGGGTTAGTGCCTCCCGACAGAAGGCCGGGGAAGGGGAAAGGGGGGGGTGTTGAAGCCTCAGGGAGATGACTGACTCCCGAGCGCTTACCTTCATCCTGTAATCTGCGCACAAGTCCGCTGTAGACGGCCGCTAGCGCCGCGCCGCACGCCATCTCCACCAGCACGCGCTCCTCGTCTACCACATCGAAGTCAACATTTTCAAAGTTAATTGTCTTACATGACATTTGGGCTGTATGTTCAGGGTTTACTGGCTCAAAGAACATTAAAAACACACACACACACACACACCTAGGAATGTTTCCACAGCGTGCAGAGCCTGCTGGTCCGTCACAAGTTCGGAGATGATGGTGAGCTCGCTGCACTGGCTGTATTCAAAAGCCTTCTTGCACACCGTCTTCGCTCCGAGACACTTTGCCTCACTGTGGGGGAGAAGGGGGATGGGGGGCAAAAAGGCAGGGGTAAAAAAAATAAACTCACCCGGTTCAAAGCATTTGAAACACCCGTTGAACTCTCACCTGGTGATGTCGTCCAGGGTGACCAACCTCCCCGCCTTGACCGCGGCGTTGAAGCAGTCGGCCCCCGCCGTCTCCATGGCGACGATTGGCACGTCCGTCCAACCCGCGTCCCTCAGCCCCTGGACGACGCCACAGAGGAGCCCTCCGCCGCCCACGGACACCAGCACGGCGCCGGGCCTCTCGCTGGGGCCCAAGGACGCCGCGACCTCGGCGATCACGCTGGCGTGGCCGTGCCTGGGCGAAGAGGGAGGCGCTTGTTACCGCGGAGGCGTCGCGGGAAGCTGGACACATTGATTGCGATGAGCGCTTCTACCAGAGCAGCGGGTGATCGAACGGGGGAACGTAGGTGAGCCCTTCGGTCCGCTGCAGCCTGAGAGCCTCGGCATTGGCATCGTCCCAAACCTTAAAAAGGTTTCACTTCATTCTCTCCTCTTAACACTCTTTTCTTTTCATTCCAAAGAGCGTCAGAGCCAAAAAGGTGATGGATATGATACCTTACCCTGCCCACGGTCTTGACCGTAGCACCTTGATCCCGGAGTCTTTGAAGAACCAGCTGAGGAGACGAGGACGGAACCACAATGGTTGCCGGTATATTCATTTGTCTGGCTACATAGGCTGCAGCCATACCCGCATTGCCACCTGCAATTAAGAAAAGACAATATATGTTATATGTTATTTATTATAGACTAAAATAAACACCAATCGATGCTGTACCGTGCGTATGAACATGTCACCTGAAGAGCAGACGACTCCTTTGGACTCTCCGGCGAGCTGCAGAAGACAGCGATGAAATGAAAAAGGGTCGGCTGTTGTCTTTTATACCGTAATGTAAAAATCATCAACACAATCTGTCCTCCTGTTGGGACATCAGGTTGTCTTGTGTCTGATGTGACGTGAAAAGCTTCTCCGCGCATCAACAGAGACCCGAGAGGCTCCCACCTGCTGGCAGAAGTGTCCGATGCCGCGGATCTTGAAGGAGCCGGAGGGCTGCGAGTTCTCCATCTTCAGGTACACGGTGGTCCCCGCGCGCTTGGACATGCCGACGCTCTCCAGCAGAGGCGTGTTCAGGTGGAAGGGCTTCGCCATGGTGCCCCGGCGGTTTCACGAACGCGAAGGTCGAACTGTGGTGGCCGCCGGCACAACAGGTAGCAGGTTTGGAGATCAACAGGTGATCCAAAATGAAAAACAACAGATGTTATATATTGATCACACAGTGCGCATGACACACATAAAGTGGTAAATAGTATCAAGATAATAGCGGGGTTTTAACGTTACACATGAATTATTAGTATTTTAGTAATTATGGCTGATGATTATTACATAATAAAAAAACAATTAAATGAATGAAAGCAGGACAAAGATAAAGCTGAGTGATAAACTTATTTCTGTTTGATAAATTGTTTGTTGTTCGATGGAAACATATTTGAGATTTGATATCAGTCAGTGGACATTTGGGTTCTATCTCTTGCTTCGGCCCCAAAAGTGTCGTACAGAAAGTCACAAAGTAACGTTAAAGCAACGACTTCGTTACGTCACAGCTACGTCACGTAACGGCGTGTTTATGGTATAAAATGTTGACTCACGTTTTGACGACACGTCCAGTTAAACTTTAAACGATAAGTTCCTTTAGTTTAAACGAAGTGAATCACAGTTTGCTGTCCGCTACGTTGTGCTAAGCTTCCCGGTGTGGTTATGCTAAGCTACCCGCTGCTAAGGAGCCCCACTGAGAAGAGAATCACGAGCAGCTCGCGAAACACTGCCACTTCCGGTTAAACTTCAAAATAAACTTAGCACTTAAATCTTTTTTTTCACAAATAATAGTAGATAAAGCTCATCTTTGGGAATATAAATACTAAATACATTTGTCTTTTTACATTTTCACATAATGACATTACATGCAGTCAATTTTGGGATTTTGTCACTTGAATGGGCTCAACTCTGAGGTTTAAGTTTTGTCTTTTGCAAGCCGTCTACATTTTTTTAGTTGTGTCGCTTACACAAAGCAATATTTAGTTTTAAAATAGGCGTGTTGCCTAAGAAGGAAAATCGTCAATAAGTATATGTGAAAAGAACTGTTGTCAGCACGGAGACTTGAGTGACCTGTGAACTTTGTCCCTTCTAAAGTCCACCTTTATGACTACAAATGTGTGCGTGATTGTGTCCCTCTGTGTGTGTGTGTGTGTGTCTCTGAGGCGTTTCTTCTTCGTGTTTCATTCAACACGCTCACAAAATCTTGAGGGAGTCAGTCACAGCGTTACTCATCGGTAGGGATTATAATATCTTTATTGTCATTGTTATTATTAATATACATTAACAGAATGCATCTACACCAAATGAATGGTTTGCACCCCTCACACCGATGTGCCATTCACACTCCAAACGTCACTCAACCTATCGCCTCATATTTTACACAGCATGTCAAAGGGAAAGTGTGAGAGCCTCCTCCCAACACTGGGGGGCAGCAGTGAGTGACGTCACCACTGACAAACATACAAAAGAAGTTGCTCGAATGAAGCAAACCAACCTGGGGATTAATACATTTCATCAATTAGCAATATTTATGTTGAAAAGATGATTTTCACACTTTAGCTTCCTCATGTGTTCAAAATTTGCTTTTCTTATAATATTGTTAGTGTTACAGCCTGTTATCAGCCTCCCCCCCCCAAAAAGCTATAGTAACCATGAGGATCATATATACTCGATTCCTCCTCCTCTTCACCTTGTAGCTGCTTTGGTTTTGCGATTTCATTTCACAAACACATTTCTCACTTTCTAGTTTCCCTTCTTTCCTCCTATTCCCTCCTCTCCTCCCAGCAGCAACCATCTTGCAGTTGAACAGATGTCGCTATGACAGCATGCAGCGCCGCTGAGGCGACTTGAATACATACTAGTAGTAAACGGTTCAGACATCCTAAACCATTCAACATGTGCATCGTCTGTCATTTTTAAAAGTTTGATTTAAAATACTCTTCTGATGTCAGTTCAAACAAAAACTTTTTTTTTTCTTTACCATGCCATGATATTATATTGCCAACATCTGTTCGTGCTTGCGTGGGTCGATGTGGACCCGAGCCGCCATGCATCAAAAGCTCGCTGGATTTTGTTTCTTAGAAACTGGAGTTGCACCTCCATCATTGTTCTTGAAACGCTGCTCCGTTTAAAAAACCTGAAAAAACAGACTTCCTTGAACACACCGTCAGAGTTTCCGTCCTCTCACTTTCCTCTCCCGTACTTCACATCTCACGCACACATTCAGCCGATCCAGTAACTGCAGCACTGCATTTAAATCTTCTCACCACAGTGGAAAAAGTGTTTCCGTACAACGCGATACGTCCGCTGACCACGCCGCCGCAGTTTCCAATTAACACCGTACAAAAATAAAGTGGCATTATTGAGATGAATGTCGGGTAGAGCCTTGAGGAGCTCAAAGAGCACGCAGCTGCATCCGATTCTTTTTCTACTCAGCTCCTCTCATGCGAATGAAGTCGTGTGAAGTTGCCAAACTACCGTTGCTGCAAATGAGATCGAGGCAAATTTCTTTTTACTGCGGCAACTCAGTGAAAATATATATTTGTGATTCTACCATAAAGTGTCTCAGTTCTCGCAGCGTCCAAACAAACGGGAACGCGGCGCTTCATTAGGGTGGTGAGCTCCAGCCTCGCCTCCCGACTACCTCCACCCTTTGTCCTATCCTCCTCGGCTGACGCCCACATGCCGCCGTGCCTCTTCTGCTGTGCGTGCGGCCTCTGTGAGCGTGCACGTGGCTCCTGATCTGGGCTTTAAGCCAGTGAGCGTTGTCTGGGTTTGATCCTTGGATACAGCTGGAGAGGGAGAGAGAGAGAGAGCTGGGTCAGTGCATCATGTTAACATTGTTCTCAAGGTGCCTGAACATCTTGGAGGTTCACACCGCGTCTGGATGATAATACGCCTGCAGTGCCTCGTTTCTGATGCTACATACTACAGTGTTTTGATGGGAACGTCTTGACCCCTTGCTTTAACTCCGCCCCCTGACCCCCTGTGAATGTCCAATCTCCCAGCAACCATAATGATGAATGACGACATTTGACAACAAACTCTCGTCTTTTGTGTCCGTTGTATCAGTTACAATCTCAGTGTCCTCTCACCCCCAGCAGGTTTCTGGGTACGTATCCCTCGCGGTCGTTAAGCCGCGCCCACCACCACTCCGTCTCAGTGTCGTCACGCCGACGCAGCACGCTGAGGGCGTCGCCCTCGCCGAAGGACAGCTCGTCAGCCTGCTGGCCCGTGTAGTCCCAGAGAGTGTAGACCAGGCCTTTGTTCATCACACCCATCTTCTCCTGGACGCCTGCGAGGGACACAGAGGACTCTCCGTCTCAATGACACTTGAATGTGGACCCGGGTGCTTTAGTCGCGGGTCCGTCTCTGACTACCAACCGTAGAGGAACTGAGAACACTGCACGTAGCCCTCCTCCATTTCTTCACACTTGTCCGCCGCCGTCTCCACGTCGCTAATTGTTGTGGCGAAAATGGCGGCGCCCGACTCCACCAGCATCTTACAGAGGTGGACGCTGTTGCACGACGCCGCGCAGTGCAGAGGAGTCCTGGGAGGGACGACGACAACAAACAAGGACTCAATACAGATGTTGTTCTTCATGCTATTCATAAAAGTATAGCGATTATCCAGTGAGGCACTCGTATCAAAAATCTAATTTCATCATCAGACAGGCCGACATTGAGCAGACACAAATTCAGTCAGACGCATCGGTAATTAATTAACCAGACTGTCCGTATTAGACTCTGTAATCTCTTCCTTCAATACAGCTGAGGCAGCCCAGTCAAAATGCAATCATATCAGTCATTGTTCCTCCTCACTGCAGCCTCACTGCCACAGAGCGCGTGTTCGTTAGCCGAACACTGCAGCCCTGCAGCAGCCTCTGTTCTATTATTAGTCCTCTCTATTGAATGCATGATTGAACGGCTGGCCCGAAAGTAACTGACCATCCGTCGCTGTCGGCCGCATTCACATTGACTCCAAAGTCCAGCAGGAACTTGACGATGTGGTGATGGCCGGCGCAGACGGCGTTATGAAGAGGAGTGATGCCTTCGTCGTTGGGCATGCTGGGATTTTCCACCTTAAAGACAGAGACGGTGAGGAAATACAGATATAAGACCTACAGAAGGATTGCGTATCACAGTAACCCCGCGGCTTCAGGGGCGGCGCGCTTTGTTCTTGGGAGCTCTGTGCTGTTGGGATACGCGCGTGCTCAACAATAACTTTCCCCACCTGCCACCTGAGAGCAGCTCTCCCCCGACAGAGGATCAAAGACATTAATGCTCTGGTGCTCGTGAAGGTATTGCAAAGCTTCAAAACGCTCCAGCTGTTGGAACATTTGTGAGGGTGTGTACGACACTCGTCTACCGATGTTCTTCTATTGCGTAAGGAAATGTTTCACTCGTTCGACGAAGAGATTTTTAACAAATTAAGTGTTAGAAGCAGATCAGATAGTTAACTTTGTCTGGAGACACTGTGTGGCAAAGCTGACCAAGTGTCCCGGTATGTTTATCACTACTGCGACGGTACATTGTGCAGCCTTTGCATTCAGTAAGTGTCTCCACAGGATTTCTACAGGCGTTTTCTACAAAGCTGTAGTGGGTTTGAACCACAACCAACGTGCGCTTGTAAAACCCTTCGACAACAAACAAGCATTCCAAATTAGAAAAAAAAGAGAATGTATTAGAATACAAACACGGTGACAACAACTTAATCTCGTGTTACCTCATAAATAATCCTTTGCACCAGATCAAACTCTCCCTCCAACGACGCGTCCAGCAGCAGAGCGAGCGGGTTGAACTTCACCCTCAGGCCGTGGCCCGTTCGCTCCGACGACGGCTTCTTCAGGTTAGTCCGCTTCACCTGCAGCGCGCGGGGAAGGAAAACAGGAAGTGCTGACGGTGCCGAATGGGAATTCCTAAGTGTACCCCACCAGAGTATCCATGCTTACCTTGGGCAGAGAAGGGGGGGCAAGGGGAGATGGAGAGGGGGAGGCGGGACCTGCAGAGTTTTGTGCAGGACTGGATCCTCTTTTGTTGTTGTTGTTCTGGTCCTCTGGCCGCTCAGTTGCCGGCGGGGGCCCGGTTTGGGCGGGCGGGGACACATTAACGCCGTTGTCTGCTTTTGCCGTCGTTTCTTTGGGTGTCTCTATAGAAACGGGAGGGGACGAGCGGCGGGAGCCCGAGTTTCGAGCCTCGCTCTCCGCCGCTCCGGCAGCGACGTGCTTGTCACAAGGTTCTACGCTTCCATTTGCCGAATGGAAGTTGTCCATTTCGCCCAAAATACAGTCAGGCTGGTAGAAGGTATTGGCTGTAATCAAGAGCGGAAACAGACGATTTATGCATCACCCTGAAGATCAAAAAGGGAAACGTGACACAGACCAACTGGTGCCGCCGTAACCTGCGTCTCACCTGAGCCTCCTTCCATGCCGCCGGCCAGCGTGTTGAACCTGCACGGAACAACCGGAAATCAGCTTTAACAAAGCAGCAACAACATCATCTTCCAGCTTCTGTTCCACATTCAGTTGCATGAAAATGTAGCAATTTGTTTTCATGGTTGTTTGTTTGCTTGCTTTATTGGGACAAATAAAACAGAATTTAACCATTGTTTTGCCCATGGAGCTAACATGGACAGTAACATGCATACAGTGAAGAACGGACCTTTGGTACAGCAGTTTTTGGATGTTCGGCCCTTGTGGGCCCTCGGGCTCCGTGATGGAGCTGCGTTTCTTCAGGGGCCGTGGAGCGTTGCTGAGGCGACGGCGAAGGACGTCCAGGTCAACGTCGCTCTGGTAACGGAGCTGGGAGTGGGCTGTGGGGGACAGGTGGGATTCTGTGAACTCTTACGTTTGTTTACATTCCGACAGGAAAGAAGAACAGGGCGGGACACGGCGTTGGGTGCGTCCTCTGGTACCGACCTACTGGGGTGAGCTTAGTGGGACTTAGGGGACGAGGGATGTTGTCCACGGTGGGAGGCGGGAGGATTTGCCCATCGCCGCTCTCGCCTCCTCCCTTCCCTCCTTCTTTATCCGTAAATTCCTCTCTCCCCGCTCTTCCTCCTCCTCCTCCTCCTCCTCCCCCCTGAAGGAAAGGGACGGGGGACGGAGAGGTGGAGGAGGTGGGGAGGATGGGTTTACCGTAAACTACGGAGAGAAAGAAAAGCTCAGATGGATTATTCATCGTGGACATTGTTGCAACATAAGTCTTTATATGTGGACTCACCTGCTTTGACAGCGGTCCGGTTGCTGAGGGAGCCGTAGCTTTTGGCCTGCGGCTGCTGGAGGTACATGCTGTAGATGGAGCTGCTGTTCATGGTGGCGGGGCCCTTCCTGGGGGACTGGGGTCTGGAGGGGTGGTCCGGGACATAAGGACGTACAGCCACCGCTGGGGGGGGATCCGTTCGCTCTGTTTGCGGGGACAAGGGAGACGGCTGGGAGGCGGAGCCTGAAGGGAGAGGCAGTGCACGGGAAATATGCAATTACATGACAAAGTATATTACAATTCGCTTTACGGATGCAACGCTGATATCTCTGTGAAAGGTATTATTCACAGTTCATCACAGTTTCCCTACATTTGTAAAAGCTTTGTCATTATTGGATAATTTTATGATTTGCCATCGACTTTTTGTCTAATATCATTCCAAAATGTAATGTAATCAGTCCATTGAACAATAGGTAATACGGTTTGATATGATGAATTAAAGTTTAGAGTTATACACTAAACATCACCATCATTCCTGTCAAATAGTACGGAAAAGCTACTGCAAACTTATTGTACAACACTTATGAACATTATAATGGATACAGTTCAGTTTACAAATATCAGGAATAATTTGAGCTGATTAGTAACTAATGATTCTTGAGACCGTAGCAAAGCAGGAGAGTTTGGAAATTGGCCGAACCTCCAGTGGAAATGGAGAGATGTGTAATTTGTTCAGCGATGAACGGGCAAAGTCCTCTCATTTCTCAAGCGGTCAGTAAACTAAACCTAAAAAACGATAGACGCTTACTATTTTTTTAGTCATGCTTTCTAAAATGTTGGTGCGAAAGACCTCAAAATCAATGTTATGAAAACCTTTTAATATTTTTAAGAGCGACGTGGGTGTTTTTCTGAGCTGCCTGAAAGTGGATTAATTAAATTATTCCAATACCGATTCTACTATTTAAGAATGTGTTAAACATGTTAAACGTGAATAAACATATGAACCTCTCCCTCCTCAAACTGTTTCTGTTAGAACCAGAATATTAGGGTCAGTAGAATGAACCCAGGGCGATTTCTGGGTATGAAAGTAAGTGGTTTAAGGCCTCCCCGACTTCTGAGTCATTATATATATAAATATATATACACAGTTTATAATGCGGGTTCGGCATTTGTCCACAATTGTCACTTTCTGTCTAAGAAACTCCGTGATTCACCTCGAATTGGACTTTGAGGGATGGAGACGCGTTGGTGTATTTCTTGTAAAGAGGAGGAGGAAGAGGATGAAGGGGTATTTGCAGCATTGGATCGGGGCCAGCCCAGGGTCCCGGGGGCGGAGCGGGGCAGGGAGCTGGTGGCGCACGGATGCCCTGCTGCCTGGTGGGTGGCACTGGGGTACGTACCGTAACCAGAGGGAGGCTGGGGAGAGGGAGAGACATTTAAATGAAGACAACACAACAGTTTGCATTGCATTACATGTCATTTAGTTTACTCTGAAGCCTGACGGCTGACGACTGGTGTGGAAACAGAGCTGTACCTGTTCGGGACCGTTGGTCCTCCAATCCAACGCGTTCTTACTGATGCTCGGCCACGACGCTTCGTTAGCTAAACGGAGAAAGAGAACGTTTTGAGGAAGGTTGAAACGAAGCGGTTATTTAGTGAAAAGTCAGGGAAAACAAACAAGCTTACGTTAGAGAAGGTTAAAGTAGGTTAGATGTAAGATAGAGTTAGAGAGATGAAGGTAAGTCCATATGTTGCGCTGAGAAGAAGTTGGGAGATGCTATTGCTATGGATGCTAACCGGTAGCCTCAATGTTTAACACAAGCTGCCAATTCATCAAATTGTACTGATGGTGCTCGTTCCACTGCACTGATCCATCTGCTTCTTCAACATATCACCCGTCACTAAGTGGGTGAAACCAGCCCACGTATCCAACACTCAACCTCCCGCCGCTCAGCCACGAGGCCTCAGTGGAACAGGACGCCAGTCACCCGCCACCGCGCTTCCCCGCATGCGCAGGTGGAGAGCCAAGAGAAGGCATTTAAACACTCAAACTGGAATAGGCCACGAAACACGACGATTCTCCCTCCACAAGGGTGGTGTTGCACCACTGAGGTCACGGCAGGTCGAGCAGAAAGTCGTTAGCCACTGTTGCCTATTAACTAGGGAAGTCAAGGTCTGAGTGAAAATGGCTGAATGTTATTGGGAAGCGAGTTAGTTCTGGGGAAAACAAAACTCGTGCATATACAGTTAGCACGCTAGCAGTTACGAATCAGCAGCGAGAAGAAAATCCTGCCGAGGCCGTTGGGTAAGTCTCTAGTTTTTCAGGTACTTTTAATAGTCAGTTGTGGGAAACATAGAACACGTGTCGGGTGGCTAGTTTGGTATTTTTGCAAGCTGCTACATAACCGTTCATCTCAGCTGATAGTCGCGCAGCCCCGCCACAGTTTTTGGCACATTTCACACTGATACTGATTAACCGGCGAAGCCGGGAGTCCTGCGGTCAGGAAGCGGCGCTGCTGTACACGCTTGACCTCAGGATGAACGACGGTCACGGCAGGAAAACAAACAGCCCGCTGTGTGCGAGGCGGAGGGCTGGCCAGCTGCCCTGTCGCGTGATTACAAGCGCTCACGCGGCGTCTTAAGCGGAAAGACATTACAGGACGTCCCGATGCAGGAGACGGGGGGGCCGAGGTCAGAGAGGAGTCCTCACTGCTTTCACTCTACTAGCTATGTAGATTATCGTACGTAATGATCCTCAGAAAATGTTGTTAAGTGACCAGCAATTGTTAAGCACTCTGAACTGTAAACATCAAGCATGTGTCTCTCCTTATCTCACACACACAGACAGCACTCAGCCTGTTTATAGCAACACGCGTACCTCAGGCTTCCTTTCCTTTATTTGTTGTGTCACTTGCTCGACTGTTGGCACAATTTACCGCTATGCGTTTTCCATTTTACGCTGGGACACAAACAAACACCGCTGTGGAATTTGCTCGGGCATTCCAAGTGAGTAGAAATACTACTGGTCTCGATGCACTGATGCAGTACTTTAAGCACAAGTGTCTGCGTGCAGCCTGGTACAACGCGGTCATGTTATGCCGACAAAGGGGATTCTCGCCATTCGGGATGGATGCTGACAAATTAAGCCAGTTTTATTAATAACCAGACGCGATGTTCCGTGAGAGGAAGGGTTCTGCATGTTTTGGTATTACACTTATTTGTAGGCGGGAGAGAAGATTAGCACATCGGCCTCATATAGCACGCGGCGTTAGCTTAGCTTAGCGCGAACCAGCCAAAATTGACCTTCTCACACCAGGGAGGAAGACGAGAAGAACCGATTCAGTCCAGACGAAGGTGTGCCCTCGGTTCTGTTTTGGTACGCCGGGCTTCCTAACTCTGAGCAGCTGCAGGCTATCAGATGTCATGTGACTCCTGCCTGCGTCCCTGTGCACACGACCCTCACATCCTGAGGTCGTTTTCTGTACAGCTCATTCAATTATGTTCCCAGAACCATCTGTACCGTTTGTTCTTTTGTTCCTAAACGCACCCTTCGGTTTGTCAGCCCAGGACTCTAAGAACACCTCGGCCTTTATTTAGGCTCAATAGAACAAATGAAGGAGGCACCGTGAACGGACCCGGGACACACGACGCAGACCATGCTGATCCAACACAGATAGAACTAAAGGGGGGGGGGGGGGTGGAGGGGGGTAAGTTTCTCTTGCGCCTTCAAGGGACTCACTGTGGTTACCGTCTCCCCCCTGAGGGGGCCGAGGACCCTCCCACGTCTCAGTGGGCTTCGACAGGACGATGTCTAAATCTGACTCTTTCCATTGGCCGGGAGGCTTCCTGCCGCCACTCCTGTCCTCTTCTGCTCGACCGCACCCGCCAGGACGGACAGGGACGATGACGAAAAAAAAACCGGGACATCGACACGAACATTATCACCACCGCGGGGACGCCACAACACAGGAAAGAGGGGACGGCGAGCGAGCGCCAGCGCGACATCAACACGGGACAAAACAACCATCACAGAATCACGTGTGAGACGACGACAACAGACAAGGGAGAAGGAAAAAAAAAAAAAAAGGAGTCAATGCAAACGGAGAGGAAAGAGACAGAAAGTTAGAGCCCAGGCAGAGATACGGAATAAGAGACATATGGAACCCTGAGGTAAACAACAGAGAGAGGGAGGAGACCCGCCGACCTGAGAGGGAGCGGACGTGGCCGAGCGGCGTGGGTTTGGGCGGCGGGTCCGCTGCCGGGCCGTGGCCCGCCTCCTGCCTGCCCTCTGCCGGCACCTGGATGTAGGGGCAGACGGCCGCCACTCGCCCCGAAACCGCAGCGCCCGGGTGGGCGGAGGCCTGAGGCGAGGACGGGCCTCCTCCGTTCATGCGGCTCAGCTGGACGCCAGACAGACGGGACAGAATCAGACTTTCAGAACTTCAAACCCGAGTGAGTGAAATGCAAAGGAAGCGGAGTTAAGACGCGCACTTCGGCTCGCTTCTTGTGAAGGCGTTCCCTCAGGTCTCCGATGCGTTGATCCATCACCGTCACCTGGGCGTTCCTCTTGTTCAGCAGCTCCTTGTTCTGCGCCAGCTTGCTGCTCTGCTCCACGTTGTGGCGGTTGCGAGCCTGAAGGGCAGAGCGAGGTCCGGTGAGGTGAGGCGTGTTTAGTTGTGCGGCGTATTTCAAGAAACAAGGCGATTAGAAGTGCTTCACATGAAACCATTAAAACCATCAAAACAGCAGGTCGAAGAATTTAAAAACAATTAACAACATTAAAACAATAAAGAAACTAAAAATAGAATAAAAGTTGCAGTGCAGTATCGGAAATAAACGGCAGTAAATTGCAGAAACTTAGGACTCGTTTGTTCTGCTTGAACCCCTTTTAATTCTTTGAAATAAAAGGTTTTTAAGTCTTGCGAATGGAATAATTCACCTGCAGCTCCTGGTAGAGTTTCCTCAGCTCCAGGGCCGCGGGGCCGGACAGGGGGGATCCCCTCTGGCCGGCGGTCGCCCCCTGGGAGCCGGCGTGTGGCCCCTGAGCCGGCGCAGCCGGGTGCAGCTGTAGGCGACCTCTCCTCAGGTCCTCCAGCTGCTGGCTCAACTGGTGAGAGCATTCACAGAGAGAGCTTAGCGGACCTTGCCGACTCAAACTCAGTTCTGCTTGATTTCCACTAATAGCCCCCCCCCCCCCCCCACGGTCCCTTCCTGTCCCCCCCAGGCGTTACCTGGTCTACTCTGACCACGGCAGACTGCAGCTCGGCCTGCTTCTCCTGGAACAGGCTGCTCACATGGTTGATCTCTGCAGCTGCACACGGACACAAGGGGGGTAGAATATGAGACGGACCACTAGCGTTGTCTTTGCTACACGATTAGCATGTCATCAACAGCAGTCTGTGTGTGTGTGTGTGTGTGTGTGTGTGTGTATAATCCACAGGGCCACCGTGGTCTCTGCGGTGCGGATATTCTCACAGAGGTTTCCGTTGATCAGTTTGCTGTAGTCCACTTGTCCTCTCATGGCTCGGATCTTCTTCAGCTTGGCTTCCTGAGTCTCCACCCGCTCCTTTAGCCGCTGCAGCTTCTCAGCTTCAGACTGACGAAGGCCGAAGAGGAAGAGACACAGGCTTCATTTCTCGTCGTTATTTCAGTCCGCATTCAACAAATAATTACGGTTGATTGGTTTATTGGACAATAAGCCTTGGAGCTAACTTCTGACCACCCGGGTATAAATGGCGTAAACAGGTTCTAGTCCCCTTTTCTTTTGTTAAGGACTGAAAAAAAGAGAGACAGCACACCTGAGTCTGTGCCTGGTTCAATCTGCCTCCTTGGTGAAGGTACCTCAGTCTCTGCTCCTGGAAGTAAACATGTAAACATTTAAAAAAACACACAATATTTCATACTTCATGCAGAGGAGAAGCCCGTCCTGTGTGATGCTGATGCAGTTTGCACCTCTTTCTGTACCAGTGAAGAGAGTCCCTTTCAACACACACACACACACACACACACACACACACACACACACACACACACACACACACACACACACAATACCGCGCAAAGAAAGAGGGAAATGGAATGTTGGCAAGAAGCGCCCCATCATTCACACACAAGCACACACACTGATTACGGCGTTACATAACAGCTGTTTGTTTCACTTCGTGCAGCAGCAGCGTTTTTGACTCGCCGATAAACGATGTGATCGTTGCCTCCGCGTTGCAGCTGGGGGGCCTTTTCCGCTCAGGAAGCGTAAGTAAGGACACTTACACACGGGAAGGACACGCTGAATAGCTGCCAATTAGCTGTGTAATGTTGCCAAAGGAAATACAGCAGTGGCAGTGTGACTTTGGACAAATTAACAAAGAGATTTTACTCATTTAGAAGAATAAGGTTTTTTTTTAGGTCCGTTTCCTCGAGTGCTTCCACTTCCTACAGATGACCTCATTTCCTGTCAACTCAAAGGTCACTTCCTAGTGTGGGAATGGCCGTGGTAGGTGTCTCACACAGACACACACACACACACACACACACACACACACACTCACACACAACAATCTAAAGCTGAACGGTTTTCTATTTGCTGAAATGGGGCCGTTCTTTCCTGCCAATCCTTAAACTCTGACCTGATCACATGTCCTGTTTGCGAGGAAGACGCGTGGCCCGAGATCTCGTGCACTCACGCGTGCACACAAACAAACACAAACACACACACACACACACACATACACACACACACACACACACACACACACTGCCAAGGACGAATGGGGCCTCAAAGCCGACCTTTTCAGACAGACTCTAAAATAGATAACCTCACATCAACTGACAGGCAATCCATCCGACAGCTTTGTTTGTGTGTGTGTGTGTGTGTGTGTGTAGGTGTGTATGTGCGCACACATTACCTTGGCGACCAACATCTGTTGCTGAGCCTCTATTTGTTGCTGTTGTCTTGTGGCCATTTCCTGCAGCTCAGAGAGGGTCAGCTCCACACGGGGAACCTAAACACACACACACACACACACACACACACACACACACACACATATATTAATGTAGTATGTACATAAAAAAGTGTTTGTGTTTCCCCCTCTGCACATCTTATCACTGTTTCCGTACAACATACATAACTGCGTGAGGACTGTTACTGACGAGGAGGTGAAAACCCAAACAGCCGGGAGGTAAATGCTAGACTGCAGCGCACAGCTGCACACACACACACACACACACACACACATCACCTAGCACTACAGGTCGCAGAGCACCTTCTCCGTGCTACGGAAATGTGATCAGGACAGCAGCTGGTGGCCTTGGCCCGAGTGAGTGAATGATGGTGACGGTTCGGGTGAGAAATCACCGTAATCCCGTCTGATCTGCTCCTTTTGTGACGCGGACGTTGAACAAAAGTCGCACAGCGCTCGGTTACGTAGCCAGTGGATGTTCTGCTGGACAAACAATTTACGGGGCGTACTTAGAAATGTGTGCGTGGCTGAGAGAAAACGGAAGGTTTCTTTCCGGTCACATCCTGCTATTGTGCACTCATGGACATGTGCGCGCGCACACACACAAACACACACACACACACACACACACACACACACGGTCTGTGATAGAAAAAAGGAATCTCCTCTTTGTGAATAGTGAACCGATAAGACAACGTTTCAAAGCTTTAAACGTCATTGATTGATTAACTCAGGACGTCGAGCAGATCTTCGGCAAAAAGGAGAACGTGACTCAGTGTGATGTCACATCATCAGTTTAGCTTATTGCACAGTGTGCGAGGGGTTAAATTAAGACTGCTGCACCGCCAAAAAAAGGCACAGTTTAATTTGTGACTTGATCCAGACGAGTAACGCTGATTGACGATGGCACCTAGCGAATAAGATTCTTCCCTTTTATGAGTCATTATGAGACTAATCATTACGGGTGATCTCATCTCTCATATGAAGGTCACATGGTGTGAATATCATTAGTCATAAGCAAATTCTATAATATTATCCGTTTAAAAATAGGTAAATAAACAATAACATGGATCACGTTATAAAAATGTCAATTAGCTCAGGTCACATAATTTGCAATATGTGTTAACATAAAAGCTCTTCAACGTTGTAGAACACCTGTATGTAGAAATGAGGATGAGAAAAGATTAGGATTAGTTTTTAAAATAGTCCTAAACAAACATCTCATGTCAAAGTAGAGGTTCCACACAGTCAACACACAAACAACTAAAGGAGTGTCAAGAACACAACTTAAAATGAATAGAATTTCCCTCCATCGCGCTGTTGTTTCTCATAAGAATGCAAATAGATCCGGACCGACCCTTCAGCAAGAACTCGGTCTGATGAATTGAGTTACTGCAGCAGTGAGCGACGGATCATTAGCGAGGCCGATCATCATCAGGATTTAAGGGGTTTGGGCCTCGGGGTCGAAGGGTCTCAAAAGGATCTGAGGCTTTGTTAAAAGTTCCAAAAAGTCTTCACCAGTGGAGAACAACTCGTGGGATTGGAAGCACGAACTCTGGCTTCATTATGAGGATCAGCGATTAGCCACGGCCGCGCTGCCCTCACCGCCTCCACAACCAATTCATTCTCCAAAACACAATGCCGACGCACAGTTTGAGTCATATTTCAGGCCAAGATATTACTCACATTACTCTGGTTTTCCAGTCATTGGATTACTGCTGACCTGTGGGATTCTGCAGAGTCCCACGTGCACGTTCATTATGAAGAGTCTGCAGGTACAAACGCATTCTGCTTTCCCCTTAAAGGAGACCAGGAGCACCAGTAGGACCAGAACACCACTGGCATCATGCCATCGCGTCGTGAGCAGCGACCTCTTCCATTTATCATCATTAAAAAATGCCACTTTGATTCGCTCATTTGTGAATGCACTTAAAGGCCATATTAATTACAATTGTGTAAGAATATGAACGATGTGAAAATGAACCACTGAATATCTCAACAAAATAGGGTTGAAGCGCTTTGCTTTGAAAAGCATCGAGGTGAATTCATGTGGTTTAAACTCGCCTTTATAAAATATCTTTAAAGCAATTTTTATGTTTAATTTCTTTTTGGTTCAAATGGAAAACTGAAGTGTCTTTGAGCTACAAATCTGTCTCACAGAACATCTGGCTTTAAAAGAATGATTCTGAAACGCTGTCACCTTCTGGAGCAAAGACAACTTGTGACATCCGTGTCCGTCCGTGGAGTTTAAACCCTTCTCTGCGTCCCCTGACGACGACCTCCATCCTAAAGTTAACAACCCGCCCGACACGCAACAAAACGCTGTCAACACATGCGTGTCAGCTCACGCTCGCATGCCCCCCCCCCTGCCGTGTCCCCCCGCCTGTGCTGTGCATTCACCTGCAGGCTGTCCCATGTGATCCTGCAGGAGCGGACTTTAATTTTGCTGCATTGTCCTTCAACAGTGAACTCCTGCACCAGATCCACCTCGTTCCACTCCATCCTGGCCGTGCGTCCAGAGGGAAACGCCGCAGAGGAGGCAGAAAGACGGAGCCGATCCCGACCACAACTTTCCCTCTCGTCCGCCCGCCGATGTGCCCGTGAATCGCGACGCGCTCTCTCCCTCTCTTGCTCGGCGCCCACGCTCCCCCCCCTCTCTGTCTCCCCCCCCCCCACCCACCTCTCTCTCCCTCTCGCTCTCTCTCTAATAGAAACTCTCTCCAATGTGACACGGCAAACAAATAAAGTGGGAAAGTCCTCCCTTTTCCCCTCGTTTCCACCCTTCCATCTTTCTACACCTCTTTCTCATTTTTTCACCTCTCATGTTCCTGTATCCCCCCCCACTCCCTTTCTCCATCCTTCTTAATCCCCTTCTCTTTTTCACATCTGCATTCCTTCATCTCTTTCTTTCATTCCATTTCACGCATCTGCGGCCGGCTTTTTTTTTTTTTTGCTGCAGCGACATTTCCTTCCCTCTCTCTCTCTTCCAAACACACACCTCCCTCTTTCTTTTCCCCTCTTTCTGTCTCCCGCTTCCTGTCAGAACGGGGGAATCACTGCACCACTGCCCTGCCGGGGCAGCAGCAATCAGCCTCCCGCTCCAGATGTGTGTGATGAAGAGGGAGATGACGACGTCGGCAGATTAACACACCGCGGAATAAGAGCTGGCTACTGCAGCGTCATATTTTTCCTTTATCTCCCTCTCTGCGACACACACACAAATACCCAGGTTATTTACACGCGCCGCCCTGTCAAATTTTTTGGGTTTCATTCCGTGAAACAGACACACATCTGTCTCACTCGGACAGAGACACACACACACACACACACTAACGCTGACATCCAGTGATGAAGGCAGAGTGGAATTTGTGCTGGTGCTGCTGTTCTGGGCTCGGCCCTTTCCTGAGAACCGTCACATTCATATTGATGAGGTGTGACTTTGCACATCTCATATTCACAGCGACAACGACTTCACGCCGTTTTCTCCGCCGAGCCTTCAGCACGTGGACACTTACTTTGCTCGGGGCGACACGAGAGCGAAGAGTCCGGCTCAGCGGTTTAACTTTCCAACGCGATTGTCGGCCGTCAGAACCCGTAGAAAAGCGACACGCTCCGAACATGTCCGAACATACGAGGACCCCCAAAGCCGTCCCGCCCCGCAGCTGTTCGCTGGTCTTTCACCGCCGTGTAATCTGTTGCGATCATATTCTGAAAGCACACGGATTTACACCTTCTCAGTGAGAGTATTGGATTTCCAAACAGTGAGTGCGTATGCATACATATAGGAGGCCCACACACACACACACAGGTTGTTCTGATTACACGTCCTTCCAGAAATGAAACCCATCCCTTTCCCATCTGCTGTACGCCCCCTGTAAAAATATTCCTCCTAGTCTGCAACAACAGGCTTCAGACATTCCTGCAGCGCTCTGACGAAGCCAAAAGGGGAACCGCTGCGGCGGTCGAGGGCCCGCTGCTCACAGAGACCACCGCCAAGCGGAGGGGTCGCGTCTCACAACCCCCCCCCCCCCCCCCCCCCCCCCCGCCGGGACTCTCCTACAACTACGGAATAATCTGAATTATTTTTATAGATTTCGAAGCTTCGTCCCAGCTTCAGCGAGGTGAACTTTGGTCACGTGTAGTGACCTCGAGTCCTTGAGACCCGGAGTGTCCCGTTACAAACGGAGGCCTTTCCAGTGACGACATGCGGTGGAGACGTTCCTCTTTGTCCGCACCGACACAAACTCAACGCACACATCTGACTTCTTCATATCCCCGGCGGCGCGCGGGTAGAGTTACACACCGCAGGGTCAAGGGACTTGATTCGAGTCGTCGTCTCTTCAGGCTGCAGAACACCTGTGCTGGGACACAACCCCACCCCCCCCGCCAAAATAAAACGTGTATCTCTACTACCTTATTGAATACAACAACCACACAGCCTGGCTTCCCGTGCGCAGACGGGAGGGGTGGATTCCCTGCAGTCGCATAAGCGATATTGAACATAAGATAAGACATTCCGTCGCCGTGAGTAACGTCGTTAGTGTCGAGATGAGCGATGGAGGACAAACTTAAAGCAATGTATCCCCCTCACATGCACACAAATGTCAGCGCTGTGTCACGTTAACATCGTTACGCGGGAGGAAACAGCATCTGGTGTGTGTCACACACCCGACTTGAAGTCATGCGTCCACAACCCCAAAGCAACACAACGAGACACACAAACACACACGGACAAAATAGCGCTGTCAGGCCCGAACACAGATGAGCAGGAGACGCCGCACCGCGCTGGCACAAAGCGTCC